>NC_083558.1:1207500-1807500 GCF_018135715.1 Danaus plexippus
TTGTCGTCTTTGTTGTGACTGTGGTTGTTGTTTGTCCAGGCGGGTTTCCGTCACTGGGTTTATTTCCACCTTTGGGTTTCTTGCCACCCTTGGGTTTCTTGCCTCCTGGCTGGCCACCGTTCCTGTCAGGGCTGTTGTCGTCGGGTTGGTCGTCATTATCCGGTGACTCATTGTTGGGTTGATTTCCACCTTTGGGTTTCTTGCCACCCTTGGGTTTCTTGCCTCCTGGCTGGCCATCGTTGCTGTCAGGGCTGTTGTCGTCATCATCCGGTGACTCATTGTTGGGTTGATTTCCACCTTTGGGTTTCTTGCCACCCTTGGGTTTCTTGCCTCCTGGCTGGCCACCGTTCCTGTCAGGGCTGTTGTCGTCGGGTTGGTCGTCATCATCCGGTGACTCATTGTTGGGTTGATTTCCACCTTTGGGTTTCTTGCCACCCTTGGGTTTCTTGCCTCCTGGCTGGCCATCGTTGCTGTCAGGGCTGTTGTCGTCATCATCCGGTGACTCATTGTTGGGTTGATTTCCACCTTTGGGTTTCTTGCCACCCTTGGGTTTCTTGCCTCCTGGCTGGCCACCGTTCCTGTCAGGGCTGTTGTCGTCGGGTTGGTCGTCATCATCCTGTGACTCATTGTTGGGTTGATTTCCACCTTTGGGTTTCTTGCCACCCTTGGGTTTCTTGCCTCCTGGCTGGCCACCGTTCCTGTCAGGGCTGTTGTCGTCGGGTTGGTCGTCATCATCCGGTGACTCATTGTTGGGTTGATTTCCACCTTTGGGTTTCTTGCCACCCTTGGGTTTCTTGCCTCCTGGCTGGCCATCGTTGCTGTCAGGGCTGTCTTCGTCGGGTTGGTCGTCATCAACCGGTGACTTATTGTTGGGTTGATTTCCACCTTTGGGTTTCTTGCCACCCTTGGGTTTCTTGCCTCCTGGCTGGCCACCGTTCCTGTCAGGGCTGTTGTCGTCGGGTTGGTCGTCATCATCCGGTGACTCATTGTTGGGTTGATTTCCACCTTTGGGTTTCTTGCCACCCTTGGGTTTCTTGCCTCCTGGCTGGCCATCGTTGCTGTCAGGGCTGTTGTCGTCATCATCCGGTGACTCATTGTTGGGTTGATTTCCACCTTTGGGTTTCTTGCCACCCTTGGGTTTCTTGCCTCCTGGCTGGCCACCGTTCCTGTCAGGGCTGTTGTCGTCGGGTTGGTCGTCATCATCCGGTGACTCATTGTTGGGTTGATTTCCACCTTTGGGTTTCTTGCCACCCTTGGGTTTCTTGCCTCCTGGCTGGCCACCGTTCCTGTCAGGGCTGTTGTCGTCGGGTTGGTCGTCATCATCCGGTGACTCATTGTTGGGTTGATTTCCACCTTTGGGTTTCTTGCCACCCTTGGGTTTCTTGCCTCCTGGCTGGCCATCGTTGCTGTCAGGGCTGTTGTCGTCATCATCCGGTGACTCATTGTTGGGTTGATTTCCACCTTTGGGTTTCTTGCCACCCTTGGGTTTCTTGCCTCCTGGCTGGCCACCGTTCCTGTCAGGGCTGTTGCTGTTAGGGCTGTTGTCGTCATCATCCGGTGACTCATTGTTGGGTTGATTTCCACCTTTGGGTTTCTTTGGGCTCTGGTCGTCGGGCTGTTTATTATCGTCTGGTGAAACTTCTTTGGGTTGCTTTCCAGCTTTAGGTTTTTTGTCATCACTGGGTTTGTTTTCTTGTGGCTGATCTTTTACATCCGGTTGGTCGTCACTGGGTTGTTGGTTATTGGGACTACCAGATGGCGAGCCTGTTTTAAAATGATAAAGGTCAGTGTAAGCTATTGTTGGTCACTATTATTTTCTTTAGTTTGCAAAAAATAAGGAAGCCCAAGGTATTGAATGTTAACTTACTGGCGGAAGCGGTTGTTTCTGTTGTCGTCTTTGTTGTGACTGTGGTTGTTGTTTGTCCAGGCGGGTTTCCGTCACTGGGTTTATTTCCACCTTTGGGTTTCTTGCCACCCTTGGGTTTCTTGCCTCCTGGCTGGCCATCGTTGCTGTCAGGGCTGTTGTCGTCATCATCCGGTGACTCATTGTTGGGTTGATTTCCACCTTTGGGTTTCTTGCCACCCTTGGGTTTCTTGCCTCCTGGCTGGCCACCGTTCCTGTCAGGGCTGTTGTCGTCGGGTTGGTCGTCATCATCCGGTGACTCATTGTTGGGTTGATTTCCACCTTTGGGTTTCTTGCCACCCTTGGGTTTCTTGCCTCCTGGCTGGCCATCGTTGCTGTCAGGGCTGTTGTCGTCATCATCCGGTGACTCATTGTTGGGTTGATTTCCACCTTTGGGTTTCTTGCCACCCTTGGGTTTCTTGCCTCCTGGCTGGCCACCGTTCCTGTCAGGGCTGTTGTCGTCGGGTTGGTTGTCATCATCCGGTGACTCATTGTTGGGTTGACTTCCACCTTTGGGTTTCTTTGGGCTCTGGTCGTCGGGCTGTTTATTATCGTCTGGTGAAACTTCTTTGGGTTGCTTTCCAGCTTTAGGTTTTTTGTCATCACTGGGTTTGTTTTCTTGTGGCTGATCTTTTACATCCGGTTGGTCGTCACTGGGTTGTTGGTTATTGGGACTACCAGATGGCGAGCCTGTTTTAAAATGATAAAGGTCAGTGTAAGCTATTGTTGGTCACTATTATTTTCTTTAGTTTGCAAAAAATAAGGAAGCCCAAGGTATTGAATGTTAACTTACTGGCGGAAGCGGTTGTTTCTGTTGTCGTCTTTGTTGTGACTGTGGTTGTTGTTTGTCCAGGCGGGTTTCCGTCACTGGGCTTATTTCCACCTTTGGGTTTCTTGCCACCCTTGGGTTTCTTGCCTCCTGGCTGGCCATCGTTGCTGTCAGGGCTGTTGTCGTCATCATCCGGTGACTCATTGTTGGGTTGATTTCCACCTTTGGGTTTCTTGCCACCCTTGGGTTTCTTGCCTCCTGGCTGGCCACCGTTCCTGTCAGGGCTGTTGTCGTCGGGTTGGTTGTCATCATCCGGTGACTCATTGTTGGGTTGACTTCCACCTTTGGGTTTCTTTGGGCTCTGGTCGTCGGGCTGTTTATTATCGTCTGGTGAAACTTCTTTGGGTTGCTTTCCAGCTTTAGGTTTTTTGTCATCACTGGGTTTGTTTTCTTGTGGCTGATCTTTTACATCCGGTTGGTCGTCACTGGGTTGTTGGTTATTGGGACTACCAGATGGCGAGCCTGTTTTAAAATGATAAAGGTCAGTGTAAGCTATTGTTGGTCACTATTATTTTCTTTAGTTTGCAAAAAATAAGGAAGCCCAAGGTATTGAATGTTAACTTACTGGCGGAAGCGGTTGTTTCTGTTGTCGTCTTTGTTGTGACTGTGGTTGTTGTTTGTCCAGGCGGGTTTCCGTCACTGGGTTTATTTCCACCTTTGGGTTTCTTGCCACCCTTGGGTTTCTTGCCTCCTGGCTGGCCACCGTTCCTGTCAGGGCTGTTGTCGTCGGGTTGGTCGTCATCATCCGGTGACTCATTGTTGGGTTGATTTCCACCTTTGGGTTTCTTGCCACCCTTGGGTTTCTTGCCTCCTGGCTGGCCATCGTTGCTGTCAGGGCTGTTGTCGTCATCATCCGGTGACTCATTGTTGGGTTGATTTCCACCTTTGGGTTTCTTGCCACCCTTGGGTTTCTTGCCTCCTGGCTGGCCACCGTTCCTGTCAGGGCTGTTGTCGTCGGGTTGGTTGTCATCATCCGGTGACTCATTGTTGGGTTGACTTCCACCTTTGGGTTTCTTTGGGCTCTGGTCGTCGGGCTGTTTATTATCGTCTGGTGAAACTTCTTTGGGTTGCTTTCCAGCTTTAGGTTTTTTGTCATCACTGGGTTTGTTTTCTTGTGGCTGATCTTTTACATCCGGTTGGTCGTCACTGGGTTGTTGGTTATTGGGACTACCAGATGGCGAGCCTGTTTTAAAATGATAAAGGTCAGTGTAAGCTATTGTTGGTCACTATTATTTTCTTTAGTTTGCAAAAAATAAGGAAGCCCAAGGTATTGAATGTTAACTTACTGGCGGAAGCGGTTGTTTCTGTTGTCGTCTTTGTTGTGACTGTGGTTGTTGTTTGTCCAGGCGGGTTTCCGTCACTGGGTTTATTTCCACCTTTGGGTTTCTTGCCACCCTTGGGTTTCTTGCCTCCTGGCTGGCCATCGTTGCTGTCAGGGCTGTTGTCGTCATCATCCGGTGACTCATTGTTGGGTTGATTTCCACCTTTGGGTTTCTTGCCACCCTTGGGTTTCTTGCCTCCTGGCTGGCCATCGTTGCTGTCAGGGCTGTTGTCGTCATCATCCGGTGACTCATTGTTGGGTTGATTTCCACCTTTGGGTTTCTTGCCACCCTTGGGTTTCTTGCCTCCTGGCTGGCCATCGTTGCTGTCAGGGCTGTTGTCGTCATCATCCGGTGACTCATTGTTGGGTTGATTTCCACCTTTGGGTTTCTTGCCACCCTTGGGTTTCTTGCCTCCTGGCTGGCCACCGTTCCTGTCAGGGCTGTTGCCGTCATCATCCGGTGACTCTTTGTTGGGTTGATTTCCACCTTTGGGTTTCTTGCCACCCTTGGGTTTCTTGCCTCCTGGCTGGCCACCGTTCCTGTCAGGGCTGTTGTCGTCGGGTTGGTCGTCATCATCCGGTGACTCATTGTCGGGTTGATTTCCACCTTTGGGTTTCTTGCCACCCTTGGGTTTCTTGCCTCCTGGCTGGCCATCGTTGCTGTCAGGGCTGTTGTCGTCATCATCCGGTGACTCATTGTTGGGTTGATTTCCACCTTTGGGTTTCTTGCCACCCTTGGGTTTCTTGCCTCCTGGCTGGCCACCGTTCCTATCAGGGCTGTTGTCGTCGGGTTGGTCGTCATCATCCGGTGACTCATTGTTGGGTTGATTTCCACCTTTGGGTTTCTTGCCACCCTTGGGTTTCTTGCCTCCTGGCTGGCCATCGTTGCTGTCAGGGCTGTTGTCGTCATCATCCGGTGACTCATTGTTGGGTTGATTTCCACCTTTGGGTTTCTTGCCACCCTTGGGTTTCTTGCCTCCTGGCTGGCCACCGTTCCTGTCAGGGCTGTTGTCGTCATTATCCGGTGACTCTTTGTTGGGTTGATTTCCACCTTTGGGTTTCTTGCCACCCTTGGGTTTCTTGTCTCCTGGCTGGCCACCGTTCCTGTCAGGGCTGTTGTCGTCATCATCCGGTGACTCTTTGTTGGGTTGATTTCCACCTTTGGGTTTCTTGCCACCCTTGGGTTTCTTGCCTCCTGGCTGGCCACCGTTCCTGTCAGGGCTGTTGTCGTCGGGTTGATAGTCCTCGTCTGGCGAGTTATAGTCAGGTCCTTTTGAAATAGAATGTATCAATTGAATTTAATTTTTGCTTTTATTTAACAGTCATATTTGTTGTAGAAAGATAGCTATATATATATTTTGTGTTCGGCTTACCTTGCGTTATTGTTTCTTTCTTGGTTATTGTCGTTGAACTGGTTTGGTCTTGCTCAGATAATTCCTTGCTAGATTTGGTTACGACTGTCGTTATCGATTCGCTAGTTGTTATTTCCTGAGGATATTTGCCTCCTCTTGGTCTCTTGCCATGTTTTGGTTTCCTCAAATCATCTGGCCGAGGTCCTGGCGGTAGGAGTTGCTTATAATAAATTAATTACTTTTGTTATGTATATGTAATTGTGATTTTTTTACCTTTCGAACACTTTTTAATTGGTTTTTTCTTATTGTTGTTAGAATCAACGTTATTTGGCTTGTCGTTATTCGATGGAGAATCTACGAAAAAAAAAAAAATTAATATACACGTCTTAAATTATTCTGAATAAAACATTATCATTATTTTTAAAATATAACACTGTATTCGCAATTGTTGAACGTGATTATATAAGTCGAAGTACCACTAGTTTGTAATTTTTTTCATTTCTTTAAAAATTTGTCTCTTATCTAAGAACCGCAGTCAGTAGACATATGTTTATTATTCCAAGACATTCTTACCCGAATTGGCTCTTGTTTCTGATATGATCTTAGTCACGGTGGAGGAACTCTGTTTTTCGTTTGATGCCTTGGCATTATCTGTAGTCACAACGGTTGTTTCAGTTTCTCTTGTTATAACTTCGTCAGGGTTTCTCCCGCCAGGTGCCTGTCCACCTTTAGGTTTCTTCCCTCGCAACCAAGGCTTCTTTGGAATCCTTCCAATTATTGGATGTTTCGCCCCTTTTTTTTAAAAAATGAATATTACATTATGATGAACGTATACATTTCAATATACATAGTTACTAATTATCTTAGTTTTTTAGTATACATATCTCAAAATCGATGTCTATATAAAATAAAATCTACCGGCGTCGTTATCGGCAGTCAATAATTTTGTATATTCAACATTTCCGGAATGATTTTGGTTCATAAGTTCAGCTACCATTTGTGCCAGACTGCCAGGAGCTCGTTTATTGCTAACTTTAAAAACACCGTTACAGTTAATCGGTGATTAACTTTGAAATATCTATTTATTTTATGATAATCATATAAAAAAACAAACCTCCTGAGATTTGAGCTCCGACGCCAATGTCGATACCAATATTATCGACCGGGAGAAGTCCGGGTTTCTGTATTGGTGATCGTAACGGAATCCGTGGATGGTGTCTCAGTATTGGGTGAGGAATACGTCCAAGTTTTCCCTTGGAGTGTGACGATTCAATTTGAGAACCTGAAAACAATTTGTTTATCAGCCATCCGCAGTAAAATAAAATAAATAGTTATGGTATGATATACAAGTAAGTATAGGTATGAAAATTCGCTGCTAGCTAAAGGAGAAATCCTCTGAATCGATAGAATAAAAAAAAAAATATACATTATTTGGGATGTTTAATGACACGAAGACTTCTCAACATTCAATGGATTCACCGTGCGGGTGTCGGGTCCATCGTTGCAGGGAGAGGAGCTTCAACAGCGCCTAGGACTTGCGACCCAGGCGTAGGTTTAATAGGTCCCTATCTAACGCGTAATAAACGCTCACCTACACTGTTCCTACTTTAAATTATTCGTACTTCAGAAAGCGGTTGGTCTTTAGCGTATAGTTGAAAAAATACTTAAAATGACTCACCGGAACTGTATTGGTAATTTTTGCTTTCATTTTCATTATCAACGGTTGATTCCGAATCTGAGTTCCAATAGCTCTTGCTGTTACCATCATTTAGGACACCACCAGCGATGTTATGGTGTCGTCCATGGTTCCTTGATCTGCGGTGATCGCTTGAACCTTGGGCGAATTTCCTTTCAGAGTTGAGCTTTCTTTCCACAACCCCAGACGTCAAGTCAAGTGCGCCATGGCCAATGTCCTCTGCAAAAATTTATTGTTCAGTACGAATACAGCATATGATTATTATACGAGGGGGGGGGATCTTGGAATTAGAGTCATGGTCGTTGGAAAGGCCAGCGTTAGGTTGTTTCGTTATTAAATTATTTTTATGCTCATATAATTTTACACCTAATTCTGTTTGTACAACCATAACGCTACCTTGACCTTTACTAACCTTCTGGTATGAAAGTCACTTTCACTATTGGTTTACCAAAACTGTCCAATTCTTCTTCCTCGAAGTACGTGTATTGTAAACCATTATCTGCAAGTATTGCCATGGTAAATGGACTTGCTCGGACTTTATTTCACTAGTCTAGGGCATATCTAAGTACGGCTTTTCGATTCAACATATTTAATAGCTCTTCTGTTTATATTCTACCTAACTTTATTGTCTTGTTCTTTTTAATTAAACAATTTTTGTGACACAATTTCTATATAAGTAAACATTAAAATTCACTATTCTAAAAACTGACAGGAAATTTTATACGAAGTTTTTGTATAAGAAGTGATTTTTTTTTTTAAATTACAATCTCTGTGAGACTATTTTTTTTATTATTTCCACGGTATCCCAATAAAACATTATATCTCACCTGGGAGTTTGAACACGAAATTCTGATCATCTGAAAAAATATTAAAAACATATGAACTACATATATAATTAACTATATTTTGGTGAAAAAATTATCAAACATACATAATTATTATTATTTTTTTCTGTATATATACTCCAAGTTTGATCGTCGCTAAATACGCAGAGTTAATAGTTTTTTATTCACATAAATTTTTACATAGCATTAACGTGGGTAGAATGACAAAGTGTAACGATTCATATTCAGTGACTATGCGAACTTATAATACGCGTACATACACAATAAAGGAAACTTCTTTAAATCATTTAAAAAATATGTTCTAATTTCAAATACTGCATTTGTCTGTCTGTTTATGCAGTCAATCTCAAGAACGGATGGTTCGATTCTGATTGGACTTTCGGAGATAATCTGATGATATCTGGAGTAACTTCATTTTTATTCTCATAAATATATTACTATTAGATACTATTTTGTACAGAATATTATAACTGACGTAACAAAAGAGAGTTATGTTTTATAACAAAATTAAAATTTTTTTTTGGCTTTATTATAAACGTATGACACTTACTGACTGGTTGTCTCGCTCTTACGAAATGGGGGTCTGCGTTAACACACAGCACCTGAAAAATGTTTGTAAAAAATATTATTTTATCCAAAAATCGTCTTTGGTATAAACAAAATGAGGAGTTATTATTGAATGACTTTAAACGCTCCGTACGTAGGCTGTACTAACATATCATATATATTTTTTTTACAAAATTATCGTCTAAATTATATGAAGATTATCAGAAAATAAACAACTATATGTATTAAAGACTTGTTATATACAAAATGTTATGCAACTTACACCCAGCGCGAAGATAAGCACCAAATTCATTTCGGTCTAGGATGTCTTATCCTTACAAGACCATGAATTGATAGCTGTCAGTAACCAGCGCCCCTTTTTATACCACCCACAATATTATGCAAATAAAATAAATTAAAATTAAACAATACACTGGACAAATATGATTATTGGTAATAAATTAAATTCTCGCATCTGTTTAAATAGTAATTTTGGATTATGTGAAAAAAAAATATGCTTAATGCTGTAACAGCTAAGCAAATAGATTGTACTAAATCATTAATTTTTTTTGAGAATACGAGTTTTTTTTTTTTACGAAACATTGTGTACACTAAAAAGTTTTAACTTAATCGGTCAAAATTAAGTTAAGCTTTTTTAAATAAGTTGTATAAGTGAGAGCTTTTAATGGGACCTATATATATATTTGAGACAATTTTTTTGGCAGATAGCTGATTTAACATAGATCATAGGCTTATTATTTTAGGATATTATTTTTTTATTATATGTCGTGTCATAAGAATATAAAGAAACCTTACTTATCCATCTGCTAGACAGTTGTCATATAACAAGTTTATTTTAATTTAAATAAAAACTACTTTTCAAACTATTGTAAAAATTTTTTTTTCTAAAATATGCTAAAAGTTGTGCGGTACGCTGCGGTACGATTATTCCTTATTTATCTTATAATCGTCTATCCACCAAATCATGTACATAAATCTCCTACAGTTGAACATCATCAACATACTAGGAGGTGCACCTTTCTCCTCCCGCTTAGCTAAAGAAAAAGCTCTAAAATTTAAATTTCAAGTCCCAAGTATGATTAAAATTACTCCAGTTATAGGCTATCGAACAGATAACCTCGACTAGATCGTACATCCGGTCGCCGAGATCATCTCCGTGGATGAACGGCCAGAGTCGCCAGTATATTCCGCTCGCTTCACCCAATAAACGTACGTTTAAGATGCTATGGCATGTAAAACAAACTAGAAAAATGTCGTTATATTCACATTTAAATTTCGAGCCTTTTTTAATCTATGTCAAGTTGAACATTATCTGTGCTTCTATATTTTTCCTTTTTCCCGCCCCGTTCTGTGAACGTCACAAGTGAATTAAACTTTTATTGCCATTTAAAAATCCCTCAACAAAAAAAAACATTTTTATAGAGACTTCACCTAATAACAATATGAGTTTTTGACGTTTTATAAATAAAAATAAGGAAATTCAGGTTAGTGCCTAATATATATGCATACCTATATACACCTTATGTATTAATGCATTTTAATTAGGTATGGACATAGCTTAGCCCACACGCCACGTGACAGAACAGATGTGCCTTCTGATGAGATACGCACTCTCTCTGTAAATGCAAACTCATTTCTTCTTCGAGTTTATAATTTTGTTATAAATAAATACATAAATACTTAAAAAACAAATAAACATTATGTAAGGGAAGCTGCTAGAATGATTTATAGAAACTTGCATTATATTCACGAGATAAACGTCTCAAAAAATCAACATTTTTATATTGATATGTGATGGTACCTTCTCCATGTGAGACTCTTTTCACATGGAGAAGGTATCAAAGGCCTTTGCTCAGCAGTGGGCTCCGATAGGCTGATGATGATGTGACGGTAATTATATTTTGCGAGAAAAATTTACTTATAACTCATTTTTGGCACATACTTGGTCGTTATCTGGTTTCCGAAATTACGAACCTTAGAATTAATCTCGATTAGGAACTTATATTTGGAATATATATTGAAAATTTTGCTGTGGGACCTCACAAAATGGTAGCCTTATTTTTACGAGGTGGTTATTTAAAAAATTTATTTACATTCAACTTTATATATATATTTGGACTCCTCTTACATTAAAAATATTGAAGCGTTTGTTACGTATGCGGCCCATACCTATGTAAAAATTAACGAACGTAGCCGGGGCAACACTATTGTATAGATATCATATGACTTTCCTGACTCCGCGAAACGCACATTCCTGATACCACACAAAAAATGGCATGGCATTGCTATCCTGGCATCGGTTTTTACTTTTAATACATATTCTTGGAACAGCCTACATATAAGTAACTTTCGTAGGTTTCCTCCTATCTCTGGCGGGTCTAAAACGAATATAATACATATTTAGAATGCATTTAAATATTAACATATTTTTATATATAAGACGTGAAAATTTTCCTCTACGATTTTTTCAATCGAGAATACAACTCTATGTTAGTTTCTTAACAATCGTAGATTCAGAATTACCGTTGAACAGAATTCTATTAAATTGCTCGCTATTTATTATTTACAATAAAATCAATTTTCTTTTAAGATCTTGGTATATACGAGTATATTATTATCAAATGTATTAGATATTTGATTTATATTTTAAAGAGTAATTTAAATAATATAAGTTGGTTATTCTGTTGTTTTTGTACGTTTTCGTTATAGAACCTTAAAAGGTAGGTTCAATGGACTTTCCCAGTTCGGGGTCCGAGCGAACCGGTCGACCATCGACGCCCTCAAACGCCTCAGGGCGGTGACGGAAGAGCCGGAACGCAGTGGAGAGGTAGTGGTTGCGGTGTCGTTGGACATCGCAAATGCCTTTAACACGGAGCAGCCGTACGGTAAAAGTACAACGTCAGCGCTGCGCCCGGTCCTAGAGCGTTGGATGAGGCGGAAACGTAAACCCCTCACTTTCAGTCTGACGCAGGTGTTCACCGGGCACGGGTGCTTCGGTGACTACTTGTGTGAGACGGCCAGAAGAGAGCCGGGAAAAGGCTGTCACGAGTGCGGTGCCGCGGTGGACTCGGCCCAGCATACCCTCGAGGTGTGCCCGAGATGGGCTGCGCAGCGCCAAGACCTCGTGTAGGCTCTCGGCGGGGTGGACTTGTCGTTTTCGACCATCGCGGAGAAGATGCTCGAGAGTGACGAGTTCTGGCTGGCGGTATCCTCCTCCTGTGAGACGGTCATGTCCACGAAGGAGGCATCTGAGCGGGAAAGGGAAGCTGCAGCTGATGCACCCTCCCTCCGCAGACGACGTACAGGAGTGCGCCGGAAGCAATTCCAACGCCTCCAATAGCACCCCTGTGCTCCGGCTGGGGTCGGGCTGGTAACCCGACTCAATTTCGTCTCATGAGACAGTTTCCTAGAGCCCGTCAAATATCCTATTAACAGGACTTTTATATTGATTTTAAATACATTTCACTACTCTAAAGACTGCAAAATTCACAGCCCAGGTTCCCGTTACTTTGGGAATCAGTCAATTTTTTACTTTTAACTAAATCTGTCAATTCGTACCAAGGGTACTGAAGTATTATTTAACTTTGGAAAAAATGGATCGCTGCATACCCCCTCGGCAAGGACTGCTGACCGGTTGGCTGTCTAGGCATCCCGGGAAGCATGTTTAGCTATACATGCCTGTCGTTTTACCCACTAATATAACCAAGTGTACCTTCCCTTATATAGTGGAACATTAAGGGATCTCTCTCTGTCCCATTCACCCCGATAAGGGTCATTACGCTTGCGTACTTACAAACTAAAAGTACGCTTTAAGAATGTGGTATAAGTTAGACGTCGCTTATCTTTATGGTGTCGTAGCCTTCAAACGGATGCACCGATTTTGATGCTGTTGCCTCATTATAAAACCCGTTTCTTAGTTTCCATGTTTGGTTATAAAGGTCCAGTAGTGTAAAAGTGTCGGCTCTTTAAAAAAAATGTGATATTTTTGGTCCATGGCCACTAGATGGCTTCGTACGTGGGTTTTTTAAAAGGGTGGTATTATATTACATCTCTCTATCTCTTCACTGCAGAGTGAAGATGAAATGAGATGATTTTTATTAAAACATTACTAAATTTAATTGTTCCTTCACTTCTCCCAATACGTCTCTATCTTGTAGCGGAAGTGTAATTAAAATCTGTTCATTCTTTACATAACGCAGCCCTAAAGTAAATATTGATATATAAGAAAAGACTGTAATATTAATTACGGGGTCTTAAATGACCAATAAGCAGTTACTGCGCATATTAAAATCACTAACTGGTGATTAAAGATCAACCTACCTAATTTTTTTTTTAATTTTATACGGTTATAGTATATATAGAGGTGGTAGAGCCTAGCTGTGGTCATGTTAGTACAGCTCGAACATAGGCTGGCTCGACCGGGGAAGCACCACGCTCTCACAGAAGATCCGCGTGGAGTAGTCTTTAACGGCTGCGTTTCGTCCGATGAGTGAGAGAGCCGGTTGCCCTTTCTCTTTCCCACTCTTTCCTCTCCCTCTTCCTTAATAATCAAGGTTATCAAGGTCTGCTCGTTTGCCACCTTTGACATATAAAAGCGGTATAGCTTCCAGTGGAAGTAAGTTTTGATATCCTGAATGATTATTAAAATGAGACTATCCCTCAGGATCCTTTTAGTTTGATTCTTAATAATAAAATCATCCGGTCTCCTAACATCGGTGACTCCCAAAGTTTTTTATTTAATATGATATGCGATGTGATCAAAATAGGTTTAACAGTTAAAATAATTCGTAAATAATGAAATATATTGCCTTTGTGATGTGTATAACAAAATAATATTGTAGTTCTCATTGACGTCAACTGTAGATAATCTGATTTTTTTTCCTAAATTCTTGAATACAGTTACCGAGTGGGACATTGTCTGTTTATAATAGAAGAATTTTTAGGTGGAAGAAGAATATCATAGCAGCGTCTCAAATAATATTTTTGGGTTTACTACTCGTTTTTTACTACTTTAAACATACATATGTAATATACACTCCTCTCGATCACGCTCAGGAGCCGTATTTGAGAGTATATTATTCTAATAGCGCCTTGACTAGCACTTGGCAGGCTATAACCTGATGAGTCGATTACAAGAAAACACCTTGATACTTTAAAATGATTTCATATTTACAAGTACTACCGTCTCGATCGGTATCCAACAGCGGGTGACCGATCGAGTCCCGTTTAAAAATCATACCATACTCAAAAACAAAATAAAATAATACCCTACGTAAAAAAAGCTATCACTTTACAAAAATAGATCGGTAAAACATTCCCTTTAAATCGATATAAATTAAGTAGTCATAATTTAATACATTTAGAAGTTATTATAAATATTAACGTCATTTAACAAACAAAATGTGATATTCCATATCAAGGATTAATATGTCGGTAACACATACGACCGAAGTTTTTCTGTTAGTTTGCAGCAACCGTGATCACGGGCAGACGGGATGAAAAAATTAATGATCTTAATGTTTAAATGATTTTATATTAATTCAAGCTGTATACAGATAATGGATTACCGTCTACTGGTAGTTAAGGAAATTAAAAATAAACCGTGTCATGACAGTTACTTCAGCGACGTCACAGAATACGAACAGTTTGAAGTTTTCAATAGCGTAACCTTCCCAACTTGTGGTAGGGACACGTCACTTGAAATGAGACTCGCAGGAAATTTTTATTACTAAATATTAAACTAGAAAATATTTTATTAATATTTAGTTTAGTTAAAACTAAAACAATTTTATATAACATCATCAGCCTATCGGAGCCCGCTGATGAGCAAAGGCCTCCTCTCGCATGGAGAAGGTTAGAGCATTAACCACCACGCTCGCTCAAGGCGGATTGGCGATTTCAAACTTATAATTTGAAATTGCAAATCCAGGTTTCCTCACGATGTTTTCCTTCACCGTCCGTCAGCGATGTCTAAATACTCTCAGAAATGTCCTAGGTACTTGCCAGGATTCGAACCCGGGCCGTCATGCACGATAGGCTGGCCTTTAACCTCTAAGCCACCAAAATATTTACGAAAAGTCAAGTCTATAGGAAGGATTACCAAATATTGTATACCCTAACATTATTTTAATGATTTAATTGTAAAATTTTTGTATATTAAACATAAAATTTCGTTGCATTTTTATAATAAGTAGCAATTATATACGAAAAAATGGGTCTGTGTTACAATATTGATATTCATAACATATTTGTTCAGATGTTTATTAATTTCGTTTACGTAGTGTCTGCCAATTTAACAAATATTTGATATTATATATATATATAAAGCTAATATATGTATTAAAACGTATTTAAGAAGAATAATATCTATGTTTTTTCATAATGATACTTAAAAAAACACAAGGTTTACCTTTAATCATTTATAATATAAATATATCTCATTATAAAACTATATAGAAATATACGTTTTTGTGAAGATTTCAGGAAAGGAAGAGACATATATAATCATGTTATCATAAATAACTACTTTAAATTCGCGGCTTCGTCCGCGTCAATTTTATAATTAAAATTTTGTAACTAAAAATAAGGTGGTTTTTTTTACGTAGTGAAAAGTATCGTATGTCCGTCTCCTCGTTCTGAGCTATCTCTCCACTATATAAATAATATAATCAACACGACTTTTTTTTATATATATAATATAGTTTGATCTGTTTTATTACTTGTTTACATATATATTAAAATTGCCATTATATATATATATATATATATATCGGATTTAATACAAATTCATTGTTTTAAAGACAGGACGCCAGCCTCGCTGACGTCTCTAATGTCACTCGTTTCAGTACGTTCCAGATATTTTAATATGAAACTTCAATTCTTCTAAATGTTCTTGTATTTCTCGAAGGTTCTTCATAATCATATTCTTTATGATCCGCACTCGCTGAACTCTGCAGTCCGCTGTCGTGCGTCCAGACGTCATATTTATACCAGAATTCAAACATAGTTCTATTCTCTTTGATTTCGTTTTACTTTTAACAATAGTAACGACGACCAATAAGTTGTTATAATAATTGATGACAGCCTTGAGTTATTTTCATGTTAATAGGGTTAATATTAATAAAACTGCCGAATATTATGCGCGTTTATGGCGACGAAAAGCAATGGTTTGTTTTTTTCTAAAATAAACTAGTTTTGTCCGCGACTTCGTCCGTTTGAAGTTGGGAACAGGCGTTGAGGTAGTGTATAAAGGACTAGAAATATATATGGTAATAATCACAAGAGACATCTCTGCATCCTTACCAACTTTCTTATATATATTGTATATATTAAAGTATTTTTGTTTGTCTGTCGCATTAAATAATTGATAATATATACTCATAGATAGACTATTTCATTATATTTAATACGCAGGCGATGTCGAGTGCGTGCACTAGTTAAAAGTTAATTTATTACATGTTATGTTAACTTATATATCGTCTGACGTCGACATTGTGTTAAATGCATGGGCTTCAAGAGAACGTACCTATAACTGTCATAAAAAGTGGTTAACTTTGACAGCTAAAACATTTGTTGAAATACATATGTTCTTAATTTTTTTTATGTTATATTATGTATTATGTCGTGGTGGCCTGGAGGTTAGAGGCCCGCCTCTCACGTGAGGGCGCGGGTTTGAAACCTGGCAGGTACCAATGTGATCTTTTACCAATCATATGTACTTTATAAGAGTATTTAGACACCACTGACTGACGGTGAAGGAAAACATCGTGAGGAAACTGGTCTGATAATTTCAAATTATAAAATTGAAATCGCCAATCCGTCTTGAGCTAGCGTGGTGATTAATTCTCTAACCTTCTCCATGTGAGAAGAGGCCTTTGCTCAGCACTCCTCCTCCTCCTCCTGGACTCCTATAGACTGATGATGATGATGATGATATTATTTTAGCGTTAGATAGGACCCTTAAACCTACACCTGGGTCAAGTCCCAGGCGCTGTTGAAGCTCCTCTCCCAGCATGGACCCGGCACCCGCAGGCTGAATCCATGGAATGATGAGAGGTTTCGTCTCATATATAATCTTCTAAACATTTTTGCATGTGTTGTATTCTAAAAACTATATTAAAATTCGTAATATGTATTGTGCTAAGTGGCAAGACTATGACTGAACCTAATATAGGGTGATCTGCCCACCTTATACTTGTCATCTGGAACTAACATATGGCTGTATAAAGTCAAGAACACGAGCAGTAAGATGTGTCTGAATTATGTTCACCAACCGTCAGCGCCATCTATCGCGTGTCGCGTTACTTCACACAATACACCTGTCATGAAGCGTTCCCGGGAACTACACGGACTGAAGATACATTATATACTATGTTATTATAATCTTCAAGTATGTCGAAACTAAATTAATTTAAAACTATATAAAAGTAAAATATTGGTTTGTGGTTTGTTTCAAAGCATCTATTTATTTATTGCAATGGATTGAGGATTGCATTACTTGTTATATCTGACACTCTACAACCGAATATATATTTATATATAGATGAAGATGAAGTAAATTTTATATATTGACTTAATATTTCCGACATCCGAAGAAATATTAATGCTATTGTGATAATAACAAGAAAATATATTCAGCGCTCAGTCTGTAAGACTTTTGAGCGCTCAGTCTATTAGTCTATTGAGCGCTCATAAACACGTATTAATTTCTACAATATACTTAAAATAAAAATGTTATAAAATTTTTAATGTAACATAGATTTCCAACTACGAAATATAACTAAAATTTTCGGATGTAGAAACTACGCTTTTTTATAATTTTAACTAATCCTGGAATAGTTTAAATTAATATTAAAAAACGAGTAGTAAATCCGAAAATATTAGTTTTTTATTAAAATTTCAAAAACATTACAATTTTATAATAATACTAATGGTATCTGTCACATAATTTTTTCGTTAAATACCTTCCAAAAACTTCGTAACATATTACAACTAGATGTTTATTTATAAAGTAACAAACATGGCCGACGATTGAGAAAACTGTTCCTTATTTTATGTTGAATTACTTTATTTCAATACAGATAAACAATAAAATTAATAGTTACGTACATTTAAATTTACGTAAAACCAACAAAAATATATGTATATATATATATTTAACTATTCTTAAATATTTACATATTTATATCTTTAAAGTTATTTTAGTGTTTCAACAATTCAATAATTAATTTTAGCGTCACATTTATTCATTCTTACTACGAGTTCAGACGCATTACGTGCACGTTTACAGTGTTTTTCTGTTCCTAAATCTCAATGCATCAACGTTACAAACATGTGTTAAGCGTACATTATTATGTATCCGGTGTTATTGAAGTCTTAACCACTAATGAATAAAACAAATATATATAGTTAAAATATTATTTTATTTCATATATATATATATATATATATATATATATATGGACGTTTGTAAATACACAGTAACGTCTACCTTCAATCGCCTGTGCTAATTCTCTTAAGATCAATATAATCTATGAAATAAATCACCTCATCATCATTCCCATCATCATCATCACCGGATATCGATCTATTTTTCATCGATAGATTCGATCTTATCTCGTCACTATCATTCAATAAATATCGTCTGTACTTATTGTCGCTCTCACAGTCGTTTATGTCTACCTTCAGTACAGTTTCCTTCTGTTTTTCACCAGACGAATGTCTGTCTATCACAATTTTGACCATTCTAAGATCTATATCGTCGTAAAAACTACTGACATATTTTATGTGTGATGACAATTTGTGAGTTATATCGTTGATTTGTCCCTCTATATCATTCGTGAGATGCAAGCAGTTTACGTCTCCTGAAAAAATATATATAAATGTTATTTATTTACTACAATTATATGAAAGTACATAAAAAAATCTTACTCAATTTCGTCGGTAAACTTTGTACGCCTGTTATCTGAAATAAAAGAATCCAATCACCAATCACTATCATCATAAAAAATAGCACACCAAATACATTATAGTATAGTTTTAAATCAATCAATAAATGTCAAATAATTGATTTGTATTTAAAACAAACTGACATAGATGATAGTGTTTCAATCTGAACTATGTTTGAATAAGTTTCGTCTTATAAATAAACAAGTCGCTATAGAAACGATCGTTTTTTTATTTATATTAATATATTTTTTAAATAAACAACATGTAACACTCACAAATAATATTAGTGCTAACATAACGAAACAAACGTAGAGCACGTCCGTTGATGAAGCAACTGAGTAAATGAAGGCGGAAAATAAGCCAGGGCTACAAACTAAAAGGAAAACTAAAGTTATTGTATACGTGATATTTGTATAACAAACGAAAGACATTCTAATACATTTTAGTATGTACCGATTAGGATAATACTCTCGCATTTTATTAGATAACTTTTTGGATAACTCTTATATTGGAAGTAGAATCGTTATAAATATGGATCTTTTTGTTATCGTCGGATAAAATATGATCGGTTAATTGAGATATATAAATAAAAATTATGTTTTCGGATATACTAGGCGCTTTTTATTATTTTAATAAAAAACTCCCGACGTTTCGGTTACTTTGCAGCAGCCGTGATCACGGGCGGACGTAGACTAGTTTTTCAAAATCATAAAATACTCGTAGCACATCCGAAAATATTATTTTTATTTATATGAACACTCGCGGAAGTCTTGAATTAAGCCATAGTTGCTTTGAGACACAAATTCATTGATACAAAGAGACGAAACCTCTCAGCATTCCATGGATTCACCGTGCTGGTGCCGGGTCCATGGTTGCAGGGAGAGGAGCTTCAACAGCGCCTGGGACTTGACCCAGGTGTAGGCTTAAGGGTCCTATCTAACGCGTTACACGCTCACCTCCACCGTCCAAGCTCCTCTCTCTACCAAATTTGAAACGAACCTACTAGGGCTGCCTTCGAAGTACGTTCCAAGAATGAATCGATGTTAGTTCTGGACAGGCCCATGATGTCTTTATTAGGTTGTAGAGAGATTTAGCCGTTATACCTCTCGCTTCCACTTCTACCGCGCATAAATCCACTACGAACCTATTTCGAGTGATAAATAAGGAATCCGTAGTGCAACGAAGAGGTTTCAAAAAATGCTATTAATTTTACTAAGACAGTCCTTTTTCAAGACTTCCTGATGATAAAATTAGGCTTAGAGATATCTAAATGGTAACTATTCCAAAGCTTTTCTGTTCAAATCGAAAAAGACACAGGTTAGCTTCAGATGAGACGACCATCTGTAAAGAAAAGACTTTCTATTTTTCTCATTTTCTAAAGATAAACATTGAATAGGCTTGCCTCTCGTTCACTCCTATCTATGCCCTACTGTTATGACAATATAATCATGTATGTTAACCTACTTTATGTCTAAGTTTGATCCAAATCGATTCAGTGAGATATGTTTTGTAGGATAACAAAACTATTTCCCTTGTTTTATTTTAAATCATAACATTTATACGTGAAACGAAAACTTTGTATCGCTTTTGAAGAGAACTGTGTTAAGTGATGAACGTAGAATTTAACAAAAACAAATTTTATAAGGAGAAGAAGTGTATGAAGATATTATTTATATAAAATATAATAGATTAAATTATATAAAGCTATTAATTGGTTTCTATGACCCTTCTTTAATTGCCTCCTATAAGTTTTCTGGAGAAATATTAATGTACAGACATTCGATTTTTACTGTCCTATTATATGTTTAGATAACATATATATATTTAATAATATATTTATTTTACTCGATACAATTTGTATGAAGTCACTCATAAGATTTTTACATTTGAAGCCGTAGTTTGAAATCTTTTAAAAGACGCTAAGGTGACTTAAAATAAACTAAAAAAAAAAATAATTACACAATGTTCCGTTAATGGTTTAATAAAATACGAAAGAAATTAAGCAAAAATAGGTAACAATAACAAATGTATGGAATTAACTGAGACACTAGATAAATCTTTTCATTGGAGACATTTGTATCAATTTGGCCGAGCTTAGGGGAGGACGGGCTGGAATGGATGTGTTTTATCAATATATTAATTTAATTCTTAATTAGTACATATAAATGTTTAAACTAAGCCTCGTATAATATTTGGTTATACGATTTTTTATGGTAATTTTGATTTTTAATATAAAATTTTTATTTATGTGTGTACCAATTCGTTTCAATCACAGATGTATATAAACATATATATATAAAATATAAACATGTATATATATATATATATATATGTATATATACTACAATCTAATACTACATATCTAATTTGACCAAAGAAATTTATTTATTCCTATGTCAATTTCACCCTACTCAGAGAGCATTACCATAAATTTTCTATCAGCCAAGATATATAAGAACAAGAAGCTGTGCTAACAGCATCAGTTCCGAGGATCCGGAGCCAGGAACATGGGTTGTATTTGGTACTTCTTGTTATCCTTCACAATTCTTCTGTTCACCCTACATCTGATTGGGGCCAGTGACATGAAGGTATATTACTCAAAGATAGATTCCGCACTGTATTTTGGCCGTTTTTTTACGTGTCCGATCAAAATAATTGCATTATTTTTATTTTTTCTGTATATTCAGAACTAAACTGTTACTTTTAACGAGTGTTACGTGAGAGTGATCGTGATTTTTGTTCCGCGATTTTATGTTACTCCGAGTTTCGGTGGACAAAATACTAGCTATTTAAAATATTATTTATTAATGAAATTAATTATATAATCTATGGTTTCATCTAAGAATCTATAGTTATCTATGTGTACGTATGTTATCAGGATGACAACTTAGATCGTGGTGCTCACAGTGACAGAGGCGGTGTCTGGTTCGGTCCGCGCCTAGGAAAGAGGTCATTGCAGCTCCTAGACGACAGTAATAGGTATAAATACCACGTAATCCTTAACCCCAAAAACAATTAATCTATCTTCGTCTCGCATATTAAGTTGTACCAAAATAATTCTCATAAAAATAACACATTAAAGCTATCACAGACCCAGTCCACGGATAACATTACTGAGATATGACATAACAACTTTATTGTGTGTGAGATTTTATTGTTACAATATCTTATATATATTTTTTATTAATTTATTTATATTTTTGTAATTTTATGGTAAAATAAAGATGTATTCAATGACTTTCGTCATCAATATCCGACCGATCTTTTGATGTCGTATCACCCTCTTAAGTGACGATTGTGTTGAAGAAACATCATCATTTTTTTATCCCAAATATAAGGAAAAGTATATAAGAGTTTCAATCAAAAGAACTTTTCATTAAAAACAAAATTAACGTCAGGTTTTTTTTGTAAAAACTAATGTTCCTTTTTAGCATCAGTATCTATTTAATCAAAACTTAATCTTAGTTCACGCTAACAACTTCAAACGTCTCGTGTCACGTTTTCACAAACAGCGTGCACTGATATTAAAGATTTTATAATACATATAGTTAAGGTAAATTTATACTGCGAAACTTATTTCAGCCAAACATTCGTAAGGTTGCTCGAAGCGGCCGAAGCTTTGAAGTACTATTACGACCAAATGTCATATCAGATGCAAGCGGACGCGCCGCAGAAAGGTAACGAGGACACTTTAATATATAACTAAATACAGCATTACTCCGAACAAACAAACAGATAAATGTTTAAATATTAAACAAAGTCCTTGTGAGCAACTTCAATATTATTTTGTAATTCATTATCATCATCATCAGCCTATTGGAGCCCACTGCTGAGCAAGGCCTCTTCTCACATGGAGAGGTTAGAGCATTAATCACCACGCTCGCTCAAGACGGGTTGGCGATTTCAAACTTATAATTTGAAATTATAAGACCAGGTTTCCTCACGATGTTTTCCTTCACCGTCCGTCAGTGGTGTCTGAATACTCTTAGAAAGTACATATGACTCGGAAAAGATCACATTGGTACTCGCCAGGTTCCGAACCCGCGCCCTCACGTGAGAGGCGTCCCTTTAACCTCCGGGCCACGACGTCTTTTTTATTTTGAAATTACACATAAATAATTAATTTTCATTCATTGAATGGACATTGAAGTTATATTTAGTCATAACTGAAGCACTTCTCATTGATAACTGTAGCTAGTAATGTAATTTTAACGGCGATTTTTTTAAGTTTTTCTTATACAGGAACTCAATAATAAATTATTTTATATTGGGAATCCTGTGTAAAATTTAGATAGCTTTTTGGAGATGATTATATATATATATTTTTTCCTTCCCATTTTTTCACGCCGCTCGTAAAAGCTCCCAGTGCAAGTTGAGTAACGCGACCTCAGCGTGTCGGTGCCGAACTTGTTTCTTTGGACATAGGCTTTCCGGAACTGACATTGAAATTGATGGTCCGATATAAGTTGTTTTTTGATAAACATCAACCCAGCTATGGGCTATCGCACAAAAAACCTCTACCAGATCGTACATCCGGTCGCCGAGATCGTCTCCGTGGATGAATGACCTGATTCTCCAGTATATATTCCGCTCGCTTCTTCCAATAATTATAAGGCACTACCCATTTTATAAACAACATATAATATAGAATAATTGAAAGATTTCTATTCAACAATTCATAGAAATATGTCATATTTTTATTGTTAACTTTGTCCTCTCTAAGACGAATCACAACAGACATATATTTGCAGTTATAAAAAAAGTGATATTTACCCCAAAACTGGGGAGAGCGTTGGATCAGTACAGTGAAAGGATGGCTGGAAACATTGATTTCACCCCACGGTTAGGGAGAAAGCTTCCAGAGAGGACCCCGACCACGTCGTCTGATGAAGACAGGTGAGAACCAGACTAGACAACGACACTACTATTAATTATATATATATATATATCTTACAATGGGTCTGCATTCAGAACTAAACACAGTTAGTAAACTATTAAATAAATCTCACACGATAATTCGATAGCTTTGTGCGTGTGACTTCAAACTATACGTATTTAGTACAATCAATAAAACCCATGTTAAGATCAGTACTTCCTAAATCAACGTACAAACAACTCTTTGATTGTATATATATATATAATTATATTTCCAGTATTCAAGACGCGATCGCCGCGAACCGCCGGCCGAGCTACTTCTCGCCAAGACTCGGCAGAAATTATAATTTCTCGCCCCGACTCGGAAGAGAACTATACGGTATTTATGTTCCTAGTTGTATCTAGAACAGTTGTTGAACATCAATATATATAAAATTCTTGATAATTAAAACTAATTATATATATAAAATATAAAAAAAAAAAATTTTATGCTTCATATATACAACATGCATTTAAAGTCTTGCTTAGTACGAGTTTTCAGTGCATACGAAGCGTTCCACGTTTCTCATACAATAATACGTAAATACTATTTAGATTCATGAATGAAAGACTATTAACGCTCTAAACTATGACATACTTTATTTCATACAAATTCACTACATTTTGTATAGTTTTGTATGTTATACCTTATAAGTATGTTATATATATATATAGCACACATTTCCGCCGTCTCTTTCAGAACTGTACCCGGAAGAGCGAGTTCGCGTCGCGCGAAGTGTTAATGGCACTAACTCGAAGTAAACACTATGCTTAACCACATTAATGTTCTGGACAAAGTCGTGTGACGGTGCTAGTCAATAAAATATCACATACGATACGTTTATCATTTAATAATATCCCTTAGGTATGAGTGTGTTAAGATACTCTTTAGTTCACAATACAATTTTTTTTATAACCACCTGGTGTTAATGAAATCAATTCAGTAGTTTCTATGTGAAGGACAAACACACAAAACCACGTAGTACAATAAAATTACGCGTTACATGTCTGTCCGTCTGTCAACTCACGTTTATCTCGTAAAGTTTAACAGATTTGAGTTTCTAACTTTCGTCGGTTTAAAAACACAAAGGTTTTTTTTTTAATTTCCACCAAACGTTGTTGTCATTTCAAAATGTTAATTACGAAGAATATTTTAAAGAAAATCAATATTTATTATACCGGATACAAAGTGTGCGGAGTCACGGGCACAGCTTGTATACAGTCTACGCAATATATATATATATATATATATAGTATTGTCTGTATAACATTATAATATCAGCTTTTTACTAAACGTATCAGACATACACTGTACATATATAAAAAAAATTAGAATGTCTCCCCGTTTGTTCTGTCATATCTACGAAACGGCTGGACCTATTTCAATTAAACTTTCACGAGCAGATAGCTGGTATAATAAAGAATAACTCGTATTAGCTTTATTTCAGAGCACAGCCAGTCCATCGTTAATCGTAACGAGACAATCCGACAGACATTTATATAACTCCCTCGGTGTTATAATCTCAAATATTTGTACGCCCCATATAATTCGCTGTGTTCGAGTTACCAGCAGTAAAAAATGCAGTTAAGAGTTCAGTTAAATTTCAATCACATCCTAAAATGAAATCCTTATCAGACTTACTGCGCGTCGGTGAGTTATGAACACGTTAAACTGGAGAAAAAAAAATTTAGTTATACATTTTCATATTATTAACGGATAGTTATGAAGGATTAAAAATATAGAATCCAATACTAAGTATACGCAATTAATTATGATCTGTGAAAGCTGGTAAGACCGTTTCAATTGAAACGAGATTTACGTACAGACAAACGGACGCAAGTAAGCGAGTTTCTTTGGAAAGTAATAGGAAAAAAAATTAGAATAAAAGCTCTCGATAATATTTATTTGAAATCATTAAACAGATCTATCGATTTGCTAAATTTCTATCATTAATTAATTATATTATAATACAAAAGTTTTTCAAAATTAATCACCTTATTTATATATATATTATATATTTATCGTCTATTTCAGGTTATTTCTTCATTTTCATAAAATTAATAAACAGTTATCTGCTGATTGCCGCTAATTTAAATGATTTCCGAACGATCGCCGAGAAACTTGTGCCACAAAACTTCGCAAGCAAGCTCGTTAAGATGGTGACTAATCAAGATTTCGTTAAGTCTGAAGCGAGCTATGACAACAGCGGCTACGAGGAGAGCGACGCTTCATCCGTCGGCCAGCCATACTTAAAGGGCAAGGACTATCACCAGAAAAAGGTTTACAGCATCCAAGAAACGAAGGTTGACTTCGACGAGCTCGTAGAGAGAGTCAAGAAGAGACTAGAGGAAGAGCTCAAAAATAAATATCTTAAACACAAGAATCAGAATGAGGACAGATTTAGTGATATTAAAGAAAAAGACGAAGTCATACAAAATGGCGTCGATGGTAAGATCGTTGATAAATTTTATAAACCAACATCAGAACAACCGAAAAGAGATGTAGTTGGTGAGGAAAATGCTTATGATGATGTAGAATATGAGGATATTACGGAGAAACAAGCGAAACAAGATGCTGAACCGAAAATAATAAAACTAACAACCCAAGCGACTGAGTACGCTGACGCAATGGAAGAAGTGTCCGATACAGTAAAACTCTCACATAAAAGTAGATTGGTAACTAAGAAAACGGAACAGGATTACGAAATAGTGACACAAAGCGATATGTTTAAAAAAATTGACTTAATGAAACAAGATAGTTACGAGGATTACAAAATACCAAACAAGAAAAACGTGTACGCCAGCGACGAAACGACTAAGGCTGAAACACGTACAGAAAACTATGAAGGTAACAAGAGATTTAAAGTACAGCAGAATAGACAAATAACAAGACGAGTTAGATTCAGCGAAAAGAGGTACAACAGCAAGGAATTACAGAAATCAGACGAAGCCAATGACACCCTTATACTAGCGGACCCTAAAGATAGGACTAGGAAAGTAAAAAAGGGGACTAGTATACCCAAAAGGGAGCTATACACTATAGTCACACCCAACTATATAGACAGAATTCCCAACGTTGTGGAGAGATATAACTTCGACGAACCACTACCAGCGAAGGACAGGGAGAGGGAGGAGATTAGGTATTACGGGAATCCCCCCGCAAGCATCAATAGGAAAGTGAGATTATTGTAACCTTTGAGAATTATTAAAGATATTTTCCTATTAGGCTAATATTTTTTTGGTCATTTAACTACGATTATATGCTAAACATGACTGAAGCTTTACTACGTGTTTTTCATTCTAAACTACACAAACGATGAGTTTTTTATTCCTAATTCTAACGACGCGACGTTTCAACTTTAATATGTGACAAACCGGAAACGTAATACTGTCTGTGGTTAGTTTGTAACAGTGGTAAGGTCAGGTCATTTAGATGTTAAGTATATGGTAAAATCAATCGAGCTGGTTCCATGTCCCTTCAAGGTGTAGGTATATATATATATCAATCAGCCACCATTAATTATATTAAATCACTGAAGTCAAAGAAATTTTCACTTGAGTGTCAGAAATATAAAATAATAAAATGTGTTAAAAACCCACAATTAATTTATCAGACAAAATCTCAGACTAAATTAACATTGTTTCGTTTTTTGGTAATAGATCTTAAAAATTTTGCTTATTCATGTCAGCTCTGAATTTCAACTTCGTCTATGAACATGTTTTAGCTACTTAGAAGTGTTGGGTCTCCGTAATATAATTGTTATCTGAAGGTAATATAGAAAAAATTAAATAGGTTCTTGAAAAATTTCACATAAATGACAGCAATATTTGTGCGTCCGCCTCCAGACCAGACATATTTATGTATTCGCGAATCTTAAAGCGCGTTGTGATGATAGAGCTTACGGTTCCTTGGGAAACCAACGTCCCCAAAGACCATACCATCGAGGTCAACAAATATTATGAGCTCACAAACGAACTCACTCGAAATAGGTTCGTCGTGGATTTATACGCGGTAGAAGTGGGAGCGAGAGGTATAACGGCTAAATCTCTCTACAACCTGCTAAAAGACTTGGGCCTGTCCAGAACTCACATCAATTCGTTCTTGGAACGTACTTCGAAGGCAGCCCTAGTAGGTTCTTTTAAAGCTCCTCTCCCTGCAACGCGATGGACCCGGCACCAGCGCGGTAAATCCATTGAATGCTTAGAGGTTTCGTCTCGTCTCTGAATAGAAGGCACGCACATATATATGCATATATATATGTAATGGCCGTCACAGTAGAATTATACTCTATAGACAATAGCTTTCACAATGCTAACTTTTGACTTCCTACATTATAGTATTCACGTACAGACTAAAAACGCTCCGTATATAATGTGATGCCAACTGTGGAATCACACAGATGCGAGTCTAAAGATAAATATATATGTGTATATATATAATGGAATTTAATACGCAAAATAACTAAACAATATTAAAAATTACAATCAAAGCACATTTCCCATTTCCACACTGTCCTCTCCCTCTTCCTTAATCGAGGGTAGTAAGGCATGAGCGAAGCTATGTTGCGGATGTCATTGGCTACCTCCATCAGGCACACCGTCTGCTCGTTTGCCCCTTTTAGCATAAAAACAATGACATCTCACACGTCACACGCACTGAAACATAATTTCCGTTTCAATCCTAAACTCTTCGTAGGGGATACCATCAAATTATATCTGTGGATGAAAGTAGAAGAAATAATTTAAATAAATCCCCCAGTGACTGTCCTCATGGCCGATAGTACACAAAATGTCCTCAAGACACACCAAGACAAGAGGTCCCGTTTCTTAGACGTCGCCCTGGCGTTCTGCCGTCGGAGAGCGTCGTACAATCCCATCATCCGATGTCATCTTCCTCTTCAACGACGTCCTAAGCTGAGGTCCGGCCTCTTAGAGGCACCCTTGGGACGAAACCCCTCCCTCGGGCCCGAATTAGACGGGTTGGTCCCATCGGGCCACCCACCCCTCCCGGTGACGCTGTAACCAACAGGGCTAACAGCTACAGTCAAGTCGAAAAAAGTAACTGTGGCTCTTTGAATAGCTATTCTGATTCTGAATACTCCCATTTGATTTAATTAACACCTCTAAATATAATGTTATTATAACTTTGACATAAATTCTACAATAATATATGTCACACATTATAATAGCACATAGTATATAATGTATCTTCAGTCCGTGTAGCCCCTGGAACGCTTCATGACAGGTGTATTGTGAAGTAACGCGACACGCGATAGATGGCGCTGACGGTTGATGAACATGTAAATCAAGAACACTATTTATTACTTTTTCTGAATCTTATACTATAAAGATTTCTGAAATTTGAATACAGCAAAAACATAACACAGGCAAATCCAGAGGCAAAATCCTAAAGTATAAAAATTTATTATCCTTGGTATTGAAGCGTGATTATTCATAACTTTACTTCGCTTGTAAAACACTTCAATTGAAATTGTTATTAGAGTAAAATAAAATGCTTTTAAAGATTTCTATATATTCATTATTTTTCGTCTCCGTATTAGGACAGGATATTGTGATCCGTGTACCGTTAGAGGTCAATCCCTGGGGCGCGGTCAGCCAATACATTTACACGGATAAGGGCCTCAAACCTTTATCAATGAAAAATATAGTCCGATACACCGAGATACCCCCGCGGTTTGATGTGCGTGGCAATAAGAGGATAATATTTGCTTTTGATGACAGAAAGCGGCTATTAGAAGGGAAATTTAGTGGAAGGCCTGGCAAGAAGAGGTTGGTTTAGCACATGTGACTGATGAAACTCGTAAACCCGGTGTAAGTCATTACGAAATCATGAGAGGTTAAGAGATATTAAAAATTAAATGAAAATGATATACTTGGTTGTAATTTTGATTAAGGTACATATAGTTAAAGTTATTTTCCTGTAGTTTTATAAGGTTTCAGAATTTTATTTCAATTTAAGTTCCCAAACAAGTGTATGGAAAGTAAATTTAATAGTATGAAACAAACTGTTGATCATTTTATGTTTTGTCTTATTAATAAACAATAAATTAATATTTTTATTTAAGGTTATTTAATTTAACAAACTCGTTGGTGATATCCGTGTTTGATTATGCGTGAAAATAAAATTTTACGTGTAAAAAAAAGTCAACAATTATGATTTGATATTATTTATTTTTTTATAGTTTGCTAACATAAAGTAGATATATCATATAGATATATAATATAGATTTTATTAACGTAATTAATAATTATTGATGGTTAAGATTATCAGGTGTCACCTGCGTAGTCACCTGAGCAAGTGTAGTCACAACAATGAGCGTCGGTTGGTATAAATAGAGGCGAGCGCACAGAATGAAAACAGTCTCGCTCGAGACGTTGTAGGGGTCGGACCTCTTAGAAATCAAGGATTCGTAAAAAGGTTTACGTGGCGTCTTACAAAAGCCGGAGAGGTTGACGACAGTTCAGAAGAAAGGCATTTGTGACGTCAGTTTTTTAAAAACGACTATGTGATATTAAATCCGACACATAAAATAAAATAAAAATTATTTAAAATTAAGAATCTTTGATTAATGTTTTAAACCATTTCCATCAAATCTAAGTGAAAATACGAAACGAGTTGGAATTGTTACATTTAGAGTAACCTAGTATGATATACGGTAACTTTGTTTAGGATAAGTTGGGACAAAAATCAAGGAAACAAAAAAATAATACATATAAAGTATAAAACGATAAGTTCTACTATTTTTGAAGTCGGTAAAAATCTACTTCTATCCAAACACCGACGATTTACGTTATTGTAAACGTTAAGGCGTTGACCACGTCAACAGGCACACTGACAGTCACAGCGTGTATCACTTATACGTGATAGTTATTACTCGAACTTAGGAAATGAACTTTCTTTGTGAAACAGTAAACATATTCTTAATTTGTTAACAATATTACCATTTATTTCAATGAATCTGTAAGCTTAGTATAAGTTTTACTACATACGAAGCGTCTGCCGTTTCTTTAATATGTGAGATGATTTAAGAATAAAAAACTATTAACGCTCCGTCTGTAGTGTGATTCAAACTCAGAATAGTCATACTGGTTTGTAATACAAAAGACGTTCCTAGCAGTCGTCGTCCTCGTCTTCACAGCGAGTCACAACCGTTCTCTTAGTGTAAGTCGTCACCCGAGGCGCTTTCGTTGAACCTAGACGGTAATTAACATTTAGGCAAACATATTTGTTATCTTAAATTCATTTTCCCAAGTCCAACGTACCGTCGTATTTGGATATTTGTATACACGGGGGTCTGAATATCCTGGTTTGCTTGAGCAAATTTGTAATGTTAGTTATGTCCATGCGCCAATTCTTGAAAATTTCGCGAATACCAACCTTCAGTCTGCCGAAAGTGTGCCACTGATCTTTAAGAATAGGAACAGGGTATGTTTTATCATTTGCAAAGAATATTGGAGTAACTAGTATTTTTCGGATGAACTACGCGTGGTTTATTTTTGTAAAATAACTACATACTCCCGACGTTACGGTTACTTTGCAACCGTGATCACGGGCGGACGAGACGAGATGAGAAAAATAAATCACTCGTAGTTTATCCGAAAAATACTAGTTTCATTTAAATGAATAAAACTCGCGAAAATCTTAGATCTCATTAATATTGGAGTAAGTCAGAGTTGCTGTGGCCTAGAGGTTAAAGGTATAAAAGGTAGGCTCATGCACGAGGGCGCGGGTTCGAAGCCTGGCGAGTACCTACGTGATTTTTAATTACGACTCATGTTTGCTTTCTAAAAGTATTTATAGTTATAATTTTAATATAATTTTCTGGTAATTATTTAATTTAAAATTTCTATGGAAAATATATAACCACATTAATTGGCTAGTCATATATTGGCGATATCCGGAATATTGCGGGTTTAAAGCCGGGCCGCGTTCAGGAATTTTATTCCCAGAAAAAAAAAAAACTATCATATTCTTTATTTTGACATAGCTTTAGAATGTCACAGGAATTTATTATTATTGTTGTGCTGAACATAAACAAAATTCTTGTATAAAATAAACGGTACAATATTTAACGTCGGTTGGTATAAATAGAGGCGAGCGTACAGAATGAAAACAGTCTCGCTCGAGACGTTGTAGGGGTCGGACCTCTTCGAAATAAAGGATTCGTAAAAAGGTTTACTTGGCGTCTTACAAAAGCCGGAGAGGTTGACGACAGCTCAGAAGAAAGGCATTTGTGACATCAGTTTTTTAAAAACGACTATGTGATATTAAATCCGACAGATATAATATAAAAAAAATATTTAAAAATTAAGAATCTTTGATTAATGTTTTAAACCATTTCTATTAAATGTAAGTGAAAATACGAAACGAGTTGGAATTGTTAGATTTAGAGTAACTTAGTATGATATACGGTAACTTTGTTTAGGACAAGTTGGGACAAAAATCAAGGAAACAAAAAAAAATACATATAAAGTATAAAACGATAAGTTCTACTATTTTTGAAGTCGGTAAAAATCTACTTCTATCCAAACACCGACGATTTACGTTATTGTAAACGTTAATGCATTTACCGCGTCAACTGGCACACTGACAGTCACAGCGTGTATAACTTATACGTGATAGTTATTACTCGAACTTAGGAAATAAACTTTCTTTGTGAAACAGTAAACATATTCTTAATTTGTTAACAATATTACCATTTATTTCAATGAATCTGTAAGCTTAGTATAAGTTTTACTACATACGAAGCGTCTGCCGTTTCTTTAATATGCGAGATGATTTAAGAATAAAAAACTATTAACGCTCCGTCTGTAGTGTGATTCAAACTCAGAATAGTCATACTGGTTTGTAATACAAAAGACATTCCTAGCAGTCGTCGTCCTCCTCCTCACAGCGAGTCACAACCGTTCTCTTAGTGTAAGTCGTCACCCGAGGCGCTTTCGTTGAACCTAGACGGTAATTAACATTTATGTAAACATATTTGTTGTCTTAAATTCATTTCCCCAAGTCCAACGTACCGTCGTATTTGGATATTTGTATACACGGGGGTCTGAATATCCTGGTTTGCTTGAGCAAATTTGTAATGTTAGTTATGTCCATGCGCCAATTCTTGAAAATTTCGCGAATACCAACCTTCAGTCTGCCGAAAGTGTGCCACTGATCTTTAAGAATAGGAATAGGCTATGTTTTATCATTTGTAAGGAATATTGGAGTAACTAGTATTTTTCGGATGAACTACGCGTGGTTTATTTTTGTAAAAAAACTACATAATCCCGACGTTTCGGTTACTTTTCAGCAACCGTGATCACGAGCGGACGAGACGAGACGAGAAAAATAAATCACTCGTAGTTTATCCGAAAAATACTAGTTTCATTTAAATGAATAAAACTCGCGAAAATCTTAGATATCATTAATATTGGAGTAAGTCAGAGTTGCTGTGGCCTAGAGGTTAAAGGTATAAAAGGTAGGCTCATGCACGAGGGCGCGGGTTCGAAGCCTGGCGAGTACCTACGTGATTATTAATTACGACTCATGTTTGCTTTCTAAAAGTATTTATGGTTATAATTTTAATATTATTTTGTGGTAATAATTAATTTTAAAATTTATATGGAAAATATATGACCACATTAATTGGCTAGTCATATATTGGCGATATCCCGAATATTGCGGATTTAAAGCCGGGCCGCGTTCAGGAATTTTAATCCCAGAAAAAAAAAAACTATCATATTCTTAATTTTGACATAGCTTTAGAATGTCACAGGAATTTATTATTATTGTTGTGCTGAACATAAACAAGATTCTTGTATAAAATAAACGGTACAATATTTAACGTCTATGAGAAGTAACATTAAAAATATATATATCGTTATGTGTTATGTGTGATGGTAAATCTGTCTTAAAGTTTGGATCGTGTCGATACTATAAATTATAAGTTGAAACTCGTTATCCGACTGATAAGAGACTGAGAGACTGAGAGAGAGAGAGAGAGAGAAAGAGACAAACAAACTAACAAAATCCTTATTATATATACATTAAGTTCAGTCAAAAATTACATTCATGATTAGTGATAGATTGCGATAATTACCTTTTATGATAGCGTCCAACAGCATGTTCAGCGGCGTGAGATCCCATTGGAACAGTCGGAGTTGTAAGTTGTTTATTTGATATAATATTGAATATATGTCATCTCGGCCGTAATTAGTTGTGTCCACTTTCAACAACTGCATAAATCTAAAGAAAAGTATATTTTTTTAAATATTGAAGCATGTTCAACTCATAATGTTATAGGAGGCGATAGCGCAGTTGAAAAAGTGGCTGGGACTGGGTATCCCAGACGGTGCGGGTTCGAGACTTTCTTTCGTCAATCAATCTATTTTATACTATCAATTTAAATCCTCACATTACTGAAAACTATGTATATCAATCAATATATATTATAAAACAAAGTCCCTCGCCGCGTCTGTCTGTCTGTCACCGTAGGCGTACCATTCGAAAGTTATCATAATGTAAGTTTAATAATTGTCAAAATTAAATAGGCTGTTATATATTTTTTGTAACGAGCCCGTGCGAAGCCGGGGCTGATTCCTAGTTATAAACGTCAGTAGCTTTGACAGATTCTATTGGCTTGATACTCGTATCTTCATAAACATATAAGATAAAGTAAAAAATACATAACAACAATTCCCAGTGCCAGTTAGTTGTAATTATTTACGTACCTCATTACTATCGGATCATTGGCGGCCAACCTCTTTGGATGTGTTATGTCTGTCTTAGTCCCAGTCAAGTACGGTGTGATCATGTCTTGACAGTGCACCCATTCTGACGGATTATCTGTGAGCTCCTGGTAAGAGAAACGTCTATAAAATATTTCTATCGGTTTCCGGACGTGGAACTTTTTATGTTCGATCACAGTTCGGTTTTTCGAGCGCAGGCTTGAGTTCCTATTGTCGATTTCTATTCTCTCTTTCTTTTTAGTTTCTGGCCTATTGTCAATTTTGACGTCACTTATTACCGGTTTTGATGCTGACGTAGCTGTCAAATCGGTAATTGATTTTGACATGTACTTTGACGGTACTCTTGACTTTGGCGCTAATTTTGACGTTGACATTGTCATTGAGGTTAGGTCGGGAGGTATATTATATTTATCTTCACTCTTGTCTTCTTCCATTATCGGTGTTATTGGCATCTTTTGGGATTCCAAATAATCTTCTTCTTCATCAGTGGTGTCGTCATCCGCGGCGCCGGCTACGTTACGTATCTCCTTTTTAAGTTCGTCCCTCAATATACTTATCCTTTCTCTTTGGCTCAACGTCACGGGTGTAACGCAATTTGATTCATAAATAAATTGGACTGAGACAGATAAGTAATTTTTAAATTAAAATATACAATTACATAAATATACTATATAAAAACTTTTTAGTAAAACATCACTCACCCAAAAGTAGGTTTACCAACACAAACATCGTCGGCCACTTCTATTTTAACTTAACGGTACTAAATCTGATTAAAAGTTCAACCAACCATACGTAAACAAAGCATTAATAACTAGCTGGTAATATTTTCAAAATATTGAGCTACCATTGATTATAAATTTTCGTCGTATTAATTAAAAAGCGTAGAAAAACAATGTCAAAGCTTCTTTGGTCACTGCTACTTAACGGGAAATAGCATATTTAATGGCAAAGACGAGAGGAGTCGCAGGACTGAAGACACGTTGACATTGGCAGAATATTCCACGATTCCAGTGCGAATGAAGCCTTAGTGTAAAAAAAGACTGGCGTCATGATTAATGAATATCTGAAGAATGGTCTGTGGACCCGCGCCCTTCGTTATATCATGATATTTGAACTAATTTGCTATGTCATATGTTTTGATAGACAGAATTGAATAGAAGTTATGGCGTGCAAGATCGAAACATTCTCGTCATCTCCGACGCGATTTGAATTTAGGTAGGAACAAAACATAATTATATTACTTCAAATATTGTCTGCCATAACGCTTACATATAAATTTTAACACTAAACCTACGCGTATTGGTCCTAACGATCCCCTATAATTTTATAATTGATTTCGTCAAGAGAATCATTACGTTCCAGAAATTTCAGCTTATTTAAACGAAACTAATATTTTTCGGATAAACTACGCGTGATTTATATTTGTAAAAAACTACATACTCCCGACGTTGCGGTTACTTTTCGGCAACCGTGATCACGGTTGCTGAAAAATATTAGTTACGTTTAAATGAATAAAACACGCGAAAATCTTAGATCTCATTATAATTTCAGCTTGTATTTATTTAGTTATATGTATGTTTTTCTTATTTTGTAACTAAATAAACCCGACGCGACGTCTCGGTTCCTCTACATCAAGCGTGATCACGAAGACGACATGAAAATGTCTGTCAGTTTGTCTTGTCATTTGTCATCTACCGTCAACGATTTCTTAACCTTCTATCGCACGCCATGGATGCAAGCAAAATGAGCTTACTAACACAGTAAGCGCATTCTGGATGCTGACTTTTTAGGTTTTCTGACAAATATTCGCCTATCCTTAGTCCAAGTTAATTTGTTAATATTTTCTTTATATTTAATTCAGTCTACTGTGTACAGGGACTTGTTCCATAACTGCGATTATGATGTAACTCGCTGAATTTAATTGATCAACAATAAGACAAAAATTTTGAGTTAAATACGACCATAATTCAACCAGGTCGAGGGTTGTTCATGTCCATTAAGCTCGGAACTTGTTGTGGTTGTAAAGAAACAACTATTTAGATTGTTACACTGAGTCAATGCTACCAACCCAGGTTTGACTAGGTTAAGACATTGTTATTAAAAAAAAAATTAAATAAGAATATTACATTGGCCGCAAATATTCAGATTCAAAGAGTGTACGCTCCGGCTTGATGTCCCAACCAGGCACGAATGGCCTCACATTTTCTTTATGCTACACTAAACTACCGATGAAATAATCCCTTGAGGCTAATCTAATAATCAAATGTACCTTTTTTATATCTAAATCACTAAATAGTGTTGACATTAAAATCAATCACCGTTTCCGAACTGCTTTACCGGTATGACATTGACAGTTTAAAAAAAAATATTTCCTGTCACTTCCTAACATACATAACAAAAAGTTGTTATTTCACTTTAATCTCATTTAAATAGTATTCTGTTGCGAGAACTGGTTTGCTTTTAATAAAAAAACAAAAATACATTTTAACTTCAACGAGCAAAAGTAATTCCGTTAGTAAAGTTGACGGTATATTTTTTGGATAAATAACTTGCATGCAATCACGTGCGTCGGTATGTATTAGAAAAAAAAAAACAATAATAATAATCTGATAAAGTAACCAACGACATTCACATTAGTTTATAAAAATATTTTTATTTATATCATATCTCTTTACTCCATTTTTATATTTTGGCCCATTTTAAAGGTTGGACCATAAAATCTCTTTTTGTATCACAAAAAAAAAATACTCTGCGTTCATCGTATCACAGACTATACTTTTATCTTTGTATTATAAAAGAAACTGTCAAAATTTCAAATGTTATAATATAAAACAAAATAACAGATAATAAAACATAGTTTATTGGATTTCACAGGAAGTAATATGTCATTGGTATGTTTATCCAAACAGAAGATTTATTTTTTCAATAAATCTCGGCATACTCGCAGGTCAATTGATTCGTATTCTGAAAAATAAATAAAAATATTTCTTTCTATTACAAACGAATTATAATATGATATTGATAAACTATTTTCATTAGAATGTTATAACTTAATTCGTAATTTTTCATTTATAAATAACCTATTATAGATATAAATATTCTATCATAATTAATTGATTATTTCATGTTCATTAGTATAATATAAATGTCATTAAGTTTAACATTCGGTGACGACACACACATTGATGGAGTGTTCGAGGATTGATGTGCGTGTGTGAGTCGTGGTAGTGTGTATGATGTTTAACATTCAGTGACGACACGCACATTGAGGAGTGTTCACGGATCAATGTATTATATGTGTGTGTGTGAGTCGTGGTAGTGCGTGTGATGTTTAACATTCAGTGACGACACACACAGTGAGGAGTGTTCACGGATCGATGTATTATATGTGTGTGTGTGAGTCGTGGTAGTGTGTATGATGTTTAACATTCAGTGACGACACGCACATTGAGGAGTGTTCACGGATCGATGTATTATATGTGTGTGTGAGTCGTGGTAGTGTGTATGATGTTTAACATTCAGTGACGACACGCACATTGAGGAGTGTTCACGGATCGACGTATTATATGTGTGTGTGAGTCGTGGTAGTGCGTGTGATGTTTAACATTCAGTGACGACACACACACTGAGGAGTGTTCACGGATTGATGTATTATATGTGTGTGTGTGAGTCGTGCTAGTGTGTGTGATAATTATTTTATATAATTTAATAGTTAATATTTCTAATACACTTCATATATGTAATAAGTTTTTGCTTCGCGTGTTAATATTGTGATATTGTGCAATCAATTAATTAATTATCAATTTACATATCTACTAGCGACATCTATTGTCGTATAATGGGCAACTTACCTTCCAACATTCCGCCTTTACAATTAGCCTTTTCCATTTCGCAACTGTTCTTAAACAATACCACATGGCTATCGACGGTGCTCATACAACAAACTGGCTCCAATACATCAGGACAGACATTCGGACAACCTGTCCGTAGGAACATTACGTAATACGAACAGTATTTCGTATCTACGACGTCGTATTCTGTAAATACGGTAATAAAATAGTTAAATTTTACCGTCTGAAACGCTTTGTACTTTTAGGATAGTTCGGGTATAATATAAATATATATAAATACGTATTCGTAACAATACATAATATATTTTTGTTGATACATAATAACATTATGTTTGTGTTATTTTAATAACTGTTTTCCCAATTTAAACATACCATTGTTTGTCTATATATACTATATGTTTGTTTATGACATCTGAACAAATTTACGATATTTTAAATGTACGGCTGGAGTTTTGTCAAAATATACGTGAAATTTTATACAAGGAATATTCAGAATTTGCAGTAATCAGGCAAAATCTGTCGCTGGTACGAATGCGAACTGTCAAACGTTTAGTTATATAGTTACATATTACAAATTACTATAAAGTTACATTCGTGTATAGATATATTTTATATAAGCAAATCATTTAATGATATTAATATAAAATGTATTTGGACAGACAATATTGTATGGTCCGAAATCAGAGGTTTGTATTTAAAACATGTCAGTCTTGTCTATGATTTTGTTACCATAGAGAAACGTCAACCTACGCAGAGATCCCCTGTAGTTTGAACACATATTATTCAGAATGATGTGGCATTGGCTCTGAAACCACTTGAACCTCATTGTCATCCGGTTCAAACCGCAGGCTATTTTGTGGTAATCGTTACAATGATAAGGATCGCAGTAATCCATCCACGCTGGATGAAATGGTTGGCGGAAACGGTTCTTCCAGCTGTCGCTAACCATCGGTTTCCATATTTCATCTGGAAATATTAATTAAGATTTACCTACATTTAACTGACTTCAAAAAAGTATTTTTTTTTTTGGTTAAAACTATTATCTTTATTTGAACTAAGATTTTGTTACTGTCCTTTTTTTTTGTGTGAAATTTTTATGTATTTTTGTTTATTTATAGAGTATTTTCGTCGTGTTTACTTCATATTATATTTTTTGTGAGATGAGCCGTGTTGCTCATGAACATATAGCCAATACGGGTTCTGATTAGACTATTTGTAAATTAAATACCTTACCATAATATCTGTCTCTAATGAAATTAGGATTGTCGTATTTAGACGACGGTCTGAAATATAAAATATAAATAAAATAGCGATAATTAAATAAAATAAATATATTAATTTAGTATCGTTTACCTCGTGTGGTTAGTAGGTTTCACGTTTTTGGGATCTGCAATAATTGTACATTTGTAATATATGAAAAAAAATCACTAAATCTTTACACTGTTCTCTCTCACTATCAAAATCAGAGTATGCTGTGTTGCACCGACAAATATAATTACAAAAAAATGCTCAATTAACAGGAATCACTGAAGTAGTAATATTAATAGTCTGTTTACATACATACAGATAATATATTTCAAAAATCCTGTCGAAGTATATAGATTTTATTGGCCTTAGTTCGTTCGTGAAATTAAAAACGACACGTATCTTATTTCTCATAATAAAATACTATTTTTTCGTACGTTGTTCGACTGTGAAAAATTACGCTTAAATTTTGAGACGTAATAAAATAGTTATAACTTTCATAGCTTCTATAGGAGGCGGAATTTTCAAAGTCTAGACGACACGAAACCTCTCAGCATTCAATGGATCCGGGTCCATCGTTGCAGGGAGAGGAGCTTCAACAGCGCCTGGGACTTGACCCAGGTGTAGGTGTAAGGGTCCTATCTAACACGCTAACACTCACCACCACCGTCCAAGCTCCTCTCTCTACCTAACCATTTGATATTTGAAACGAACCTACTAGCTACAGTAATTATTATTGTCTAATATTTGCCACAACGTCCTCACATTAAAAATATTATAATTAATACATACTCACATATAAAATTAATATTACATAATAGAATAACAAACGCAAGCAACATTATCGATATGTGCAGATCAATTAGAAATCAATGGTCATGCAATTAGCTTCGGTCATTAAATTATTTATGACCAATAGAACCAACAAGTCCATTTTAAATAAGAAAATGTTTTATTTAGGAACATTCCGTTATAGAGGTCACTTCTATTTTTTAATATATATATATACACGAGTGGGAAGGGACACGAAGAAAATTTCTCGCGTTTGATGGAAGATGCTTTGGCTATTGTTTAAATTATTATATATATTTCTTAAGTAATAAGGTATATTCTTAAAGTTTTTGGCTAAACAGTGGGGTAGTTCCTAATTTTTGAAACGAGAGATTAAGAAGATTTTTTGATTGAATTCGTATTTAATATTAATGTAGGAATCAAAACAGGACTCTGATAGACGATTCAATCCTAACAAAGAAAAATTATCTTGAAACGCTTCAAAAAAAGTGATAACTAGTTTATTGTCAATGTTTCAGTGAGAAAAATTTTGTCACTACAATTGTATACTGAGTTTATGAAAGTAAAACGGTAAAACCGAAGGTTTATCGTTTCACGATACTACTACTAGGGGCTGTGCTGTTGTAGAGGAAATTAATTGAAAAAATTTGCGTTTACTTCATTTTAACTGTTACAGAATAAGAGATTATTATACTTTTTTTTTTACTGAAACCTTCCAAGGAGTAGTCTTTGTTATGATACAATTTCCTAAAAATAAGTTTGATAGATCAATATCCTAAAAATAAAAAAGTAGCTAGTAATAGTAGTATCTATTTATATTACGAATTTGTATAAACGGCAAAAAAAAACTACAATTTTTCAACGATTCTTGAACGCAAACGTAATATAACTACATAGATACTATCGTGACATTTCCAACAGATGGCGCTTTAAATAACAACAGCGCCATCTATCGACATCTGTGTTAATATATATAAACTTTTCACAGAAACCTTTATTTTCAGTAGTCAGTTATAAAATTAACTGCTATTAGTTCTAGAAGCAGATTTAAACAAAATTGTATTCGGAGATTTTTATTAGAGGAACAATTACATCTCATATTGTAATGTTTCAAATTAATATATATATATATATATATATATTAATGAGAAATTCTCATATAATACTAAAATTAATTATAAAAGGTAAATAATAGGACAATATGATAAAAATAAATATATTTGATACACAAAACACGCTCGTTATATAAATCAGTATGCCTGGATCTTCCTCTTGAGGGGCCTGTAAGGGTTCGGGAAGCCGATGACTTTGGTCGGTGACATGTATCTGATGAAAAACAGCAGCTCGCTCCTACTGCAATGAGTAGCGAAACAGACATCCAAGTGATCTTTGGATGTATATTTAACTGGCGGATCGTTATGTCTGTATTTAGTCCACTTCATCGCTGACAGACGGACATGCAAATAATTCCCATAACTTTCCATCACACAGACATCGTGTTGCTGTTTTTTCTTGCATAAATGTATCTTTGTCGACTCGTTTGTGACACCGGGCACCAAATGTTGTATGGAACTAGACGTAAACGACGATAAATTAATTATTGAATAATTTTATATATATATAAGACAGATTTTTATATATGTATGTAATGATTTAGTTACCTGTACAAATTCCACCTCTCCGTCGGTACATGTACCTTCAAACCCAACCTCCGATATATCTCATTGAATGCAAACTCGTAACCATACTTGGCTGAGGTGTGCAAGGCCACGGCATTTTGTTCGTAACTCAACCACTTCTTGATTTCAGAGCACATTTTTTCTATACTCTCGCTACGTTTGGGAAAATTATCGTAATTGTAGCTTAAGAAGGTTGTGTCTACATAGAGACCGGTCAACTTTATAGGGTGGCCGTCGTCATGAAGTGCTGAATATTTGGGTAAATCGTTGGGGTTCATTCTGAAGTCACCAGTGAATAGAATCGTTTTAGTCGTGGTCCTGAACAAAAACATAGTCGAACCAGCGCTGTGGCCGGCCGGAATGAGAGTCACGGTGAGAAGTAGTTCTGGAATATTCTGTTCGGGTATGGAAGGAAAACTTAATATTTGTGTACCTAAAATCCAACTGCATTGTTAAATTGTCTATTTTTTATGAATTTATAGTTTTATTTTTTACTTTTTTTATAACTTTGTCTTCTTTAAAACATTACTGACGATAAACTAATAACATGTCATGTAGTTGAAAGCCTAGGAAGGAACAAACTTTTGCGTTTATAATATAATTCACATATAAAATAAAATGCCGTACCTACCACCCATTTTCAAACTCTGTACATGATCACCGATATCTTTATTTACATCGGTCTTTATAATGGCTGCAGATAATTCCGTTGTGTAAATCTTGGCTCCACTCTTTTTCAGCGTAGCCATTAACTCCTCAGAACTCAATCCGTGCATATGATCAGCGTGGCAGTGGCTTAAAAAATAAGCTCTGGCATTTACTTTAGCAGCGTTTTCGAAATTATCAACGTAAATACCCGGTAATTCTTCTATAGCGCCGTGGAAGGCGGTTTGTGCTTTCGTAAACATTATAATATTATTACAGGGCACTTTTAAAACATTATATTATATTCCTTATCCGAAAAACTAAAAATCTAAAAACATTAAGAATATCCCTATTCCCTACTATAATATTGTGAAATAAATATTTATAACTTGTGTTTGTCAATGTCAACGTCAAAACTGACAAAAGATTTCGTAATTATTTTTTCTCACTAAAGCATCCTTAAATATTCTTTTCCTTTCTTTATACGGATGAAGGCCATATTTAAAAAAAAAAAACAAATAAATAATTATTGCTTTCAATTTTATGAAATTCGCAGAAAGTGTTATTTTTATTATCAACAGATACCAAAAATAATTTTGGAGTTTCAATTGTAGTTTTATGTTTACTAAATAAGATGTAGGTCAATTCAAATTTTGCAAATTTGAATGCGAGTCATTTATAACGAAGGTATGTTTTGATATAAATAAATATTTAGCTTGGTTTATAAACCGATATGTAATATAGATCTTCCTATTTATTTTAGTTTTCACATAAAAAAAATACTTTAAATAATGTATTTCATTCTTATATAATAAAATCAAATATTATCAATTTTAAAAAGAGCTTAACGATTTATCATTCTAAAATAAATAAGTACATTCATTTATAAGGTCCTTTAATATTTAGCATGTTTTTATATATAACCAAATACATATAATCCGATTAAATGAAACTAATATTTTTTAGATAATATACGCGAATTTTTATTATTTAAAAAACTACATAATCCCGACGTTTCGGTTACTTTTCAGCAACCGTGATCACGGGCAGACGAGATGACGGTCACGGTTGCTGAAAAGTAACCGAAACGTCGGAATTATGTAATTTTTTAAATAATAAAAATCACGCCTAGTTTATCCGAAAAATATTAGTTTAATTTAAATGAATAAAACTCGCGAAAATCTTAGATCTCATCATATAATCCGATTTGTAAAAACCGGTAATTTTGAACGTATTTTCACATACCTAGACAAATGCACTAGGATAAATTTGTGTGTGTTTTATATGCATAAAAATATAAACGAATTCATTTTTTGTTAATTTAGAAGGTTTAAAATATAATTTATGCAAAATCTGATGGAATAACTAGTCTTAAAGTTATGACTAAATTCTATGTATATTTTTTTTACCGATATTTCAAACAAAGTGATGCTTAAACACTCGAGATTGGTTTTTCCCGGTATTGTTAATTGTTATCTCAAATCTTAATACGTGAAGTGCTATATAAGTAATAACAAGTACTGACTTTGTATTAGAAGTGGATTTTATATTCCGAGTGGGTGAACGCAGAAAAAAATCACTTATATTTACTGTGCAAAGAATTTAAACGAATAAAATGATGTGTGACAAAGAAAATTAAATAATTTTTTTTATAAAATTACCTGTTTGAAAATGACTTAATAGACGTAAGTAAACTATTAGGTACTATCATACTTAATAACTTGATAAGAATATTATTGATATTATATATAACTTTTAGTGTTTTCCATATATAGGAAATATTTAGTTATAGAAAATGTCTTCAACACTATTCGAATATTTTCTCGATTTCCTCAAAGAGGACGTATTGAATGGTGATGTACCAGAAATATTTATATATGAAGAAATTTTAAAGACTTCCCAATCACATTCCGTTCACACTTACAATGTATATACCATTAATGGTGAAACTTTTACCGAGAAAACAGATTTTAATGAACTAAAAGAGTTTTCTATAGTATATAACAATGAAGACGAAGGTAATGTACAGATGTAAAATCATTAACACATATATATTTAATATATATATATATATGTTTACTAATAATATTTTCCCCTCCATTCAGAATACCCAATTGACTTGATAGTAAAAGGTGACAGAGTTTTAATCAATTCTGCAATATTGCTGAATCAAAATCAGTGGAATACCATAACAGATGATAACAAATGCCACGTGTGCGGTGTGGCCGTCCAAGATATTAATGGCCACATCTCATCGGCACGGCACAAATATAACTTAGATAGCTACAAGCCATTGAAGATATTCGATCTACACATCACAAGAAAGGTAGGTTTCTCACTTACTTAATATTACTTATATCAAAAACAATTAACAACGAGTTCTTATAGATCATTGATATTTGTATCTGCGTTCCTAAACGCTTCGGACTTAAGTCTTTATGGCATAGTATTAAAAAAAAATTAGTTGAGACCACTTTTAATACAGCCTTAAATTAATATTTAATTAATTTAGCTAAATAACATTACCTTGAACATGTTTTATTGTCGTAAATAGATTTCTTGCTTCGCTTTTAAATGGAACACAAAATGATTTAGTAAACTAACAAGAATTCATATACAAATGGCTCTTTGATACCGAGAATATGATTTTTTTTTTTTAATTTAATAAATGCATAGGTTTAAAGATAGTAATGCCGATAGCATATAGATAGCTTTAATCAAACTTCTCAAGATATATATGTACATATACATACATATACATTGTGGATAAGAAAAGCAAAGGAAAATAGCTGCTGTGACTAGTTAAGTTGTGATTATTGATGATTCTGACGCCTTTGTTAAATAGATTGGCGATTATAATCATTGCGCTGTATGCAACAGTTTATACGATGCGAGGGACCACGGTAAACATGTAGATAGCGAAATACACTTAGAGAGGATGTTGTATGCGACTAACCGCGCTGTAGATGTCACGAATGACATTGACGGGACCGATGTCACTTCTGACAGCGTCAGCTATGACACGAACCCTGTGTGTGACACGGAAAGCGGTTTTAACAGCGAAAATACTGATCTGTGTGACACTGATCCTGGCAGTGATAACGTACGGTCGTATGCATCGGTTCTGAAACAGACTACGAAAAATAATATACCGCTATATATAGGTGAGTTTTTTATTTTTATTAAATGATTTAATTATTTTAAATATATATATATATGTATATATATATGGTTTTCCGCGAATTTTATGACGAAAATAAAAAAAAAACTTCTAAATCACTTTGGATGACACTTAAAGGTTTTGGAACTAACATACGAGCGAGACCAAGTATGGAAGGCTGAATTTTTACTTACTCTCGCAGTGGATATTATAATATATATATATATATATATATATATATATATATATATATATATGTGTATATATAAATATTTAAATTACTACATGTTTTAGATTTTGTCTGTGATAACATCAAATGGAAAGTCCCTTACGACACGTATCACACGCTACTTAAAATGAACAAACAATTTTATTGCATGTTTTGTACGACATTTTTCAATTTACGATCAAAAATTGTACACTGCACCTCGTCGGAGCACCTAAGGAAGGTGGAGACGTGTGAAGCGTCCGACGCTGGCGGGCATTTAGTGCGACGGGTACGTTTCATACTATGTATAATATGAATTGATATGAGGAGTTTTATGAATATTGCTTAAGGGGCGCTTCAAGTGTTGCGTAAGCACTATGGGGGGTGGAGTCTAGATGATGATTACGTCATCGGTAGTTATTTACTTTTTTACCGAATGGGAACCCTCAAATTGTCTTAGCTTGAAAACAAAACGCATTTTCGGGGATTCCCGCAAAAAATGCAGACGTTTAGGCACACGCTTTAGAACCGAGAAGGGGAATTACCGCCCGCTATTCACTTGTCGTAATTTCCTCTGTCAGTGTATTGTTTTTATTGTTTTTTAATATATATATATATATATATATATATAAGGGAAGTTTTAATTAAAGTTTAATTATATAACACTAGATTTTTTTTCTGGCCATTATAAACATTTTAAAGTTATGTTAACGTGTGTGATTTTAAATATTCGATTGCAAGATTTTAGGAAATTATTATATTTTTATTTATTTAATATACGATAAATATAGCACTTATGCTGAAGTTAGTACAGTATATATATATATATATATATATATATATATACTGTGTTTATGTATGTGTGTTATTTATTACATTAATTTATATATTCTGAAATAGTGTCACAGTTTTTCATATATATCATCAATTGAAGTTATCCGAAGAACAATTCATTGAACTACTTCGTATTAATAACAGTTTTCATTGAAGGTAACATCGAGATTTTATCATTGCGGTACCTGCAATAACCTCGTCATACCCTGCGAACTAGAATTACATTTAAAGAAACACGAAAATAAAAATATATATACCAAAAACACGTTTAAATGTAATTCAGGAACGAATGTAAATAATGAAATTGTAAATGATGAAACGAAACGCACAAATGATTTGGATGAAACGAAAGTTATTGCTATAAAAGAGAGAATAAATAATACTATGGCTGAAAATAGAAATATACTGGAAAGGAATAAGATAAACAATACGATTTCTATGCAATATTTAGTTATAAATCGCTTCTTATGCGATTTTCGCTTGAACTTTATGTCCTATCACACGGTAATAAGGACTGGGTTTAGTTTCGTCTGCGCTCTATGTGATGTTGTTGTTTGCGACATAAACCACCACGTCCGGGATCTGACACACGTGCTCAGCCTCCAAAACGCGATATTCCAGCCAAGCCTCGGTATAAACCTCATAAGAATGGTGAGTTAATTGATAGTTACTGGTCTTATATGGATTTTGGTTAAAAAAAAATTATATAGACAGCCTTGGTTCAGTTAAATTTCGTATAAGGTATTATGATTTGAGATGAAAAAATATATTTTTAAATATTGATTTAGATTAACGTGTTGTGTATTGTAGGTACGTGAGTATGCTCACTGTGCTATATGCAACGTGGTTTTAAATATAGTAGATATTCACGCGCATGTTGTAAACCAATATCACGTTACTCTCCTTCATAACGCGATAATTCATCCTTTCCCGCCAAATAATTATGCCAACACTGTGCATGTACCCGTGAATAACGTGCCAGTTATGCCACACCCGTTTGGCATTAACAATAGGATGCCAAACATGCCAGCGTACCATCACACCACGAATAATATGACTGGAAATTTTTATAAGACAGTAAATACTGAAAACTTTAATACATCAATAAAGAAAAACGTATCGAGACACGAAGAATCGAACGCCTTAAAAATTGTTGACACAGCAAACGAAGAAACTAAATCGACAGCATCAAAAGAATTGATCGGCGCGAGAAATAGAAATGACATAATCGATACGTCACATATGTCAAGCGAAAATACACTTGACATGAGCACAGACGAAACGAGAACTGACGTTGTAAATGTGACGAATTCAAATACTAGTATAATGGATGATAAAGAATATGAATCGAGACTGTCAAACGATACTTTGTATATAAGAAATAGGAATGACGTGATCGGAATGTCACAAATGACGTACAATAGCTTGGTTCGCACCGGCGATGGCAAGAGATACTGTTTCGTGTGTTCGATTAAAATTACGTTATCCATAGAAGAGCACGTGGAATCTGAACGACACGCCGATAGAATGAAGGAATGCAAGTTTATTGCGGAATACGGAAAGAATTTATTGAGACAGGCAAGTAAGATTGATTTATATACAAATGAGTCACACTGATTTATATGCAACAAGTTACACTGATTTATATGCAACAAGTCACACTGATTTATATGCAACAAGTCATACTGATTTATATACAACAAGTCACACTGATTTATACACAACGAGTCACACTAATTTATACACAACAAGTCACACTGATTTATACACAACGAGTCACACTGATTTATATGCAACAAGTCATACTGATTTATATACAACAAGTTACACTGATTTATATGCAACCAGTTACACTGATTTATATACAACAAGTCACACTGATTTATACACAACAAGTCACACTGATTTATACACAACAAGTCACACTGATTTATATGCAACAAGTCATACTGATTTATATACAACAAGTTACACTGATTTATATGCAACCAGTTACACTGATTTATATACAACAAGTCACACTGATTTATACACAACAAGTCACACTGATTTATACACAACAAGTCACACTGATTTATATGCAACAAGTCATACTGATTTATATACAACAAGTTACACTGATTTATATGCAACCAGTTACACTGATTTATATACAACAAGTCACACTGATTTATACACAACAAGTCACACTGATTTATACACAACAAGTCACACTCATTTATACACAACGAGTCACACTAATTTATACACAACAAGTCACACTGATTTATACACAACAAGTCACACTGATTTATACACAACAAGTCACACTTATTTATACACAACGAGTCACACTAATTTATACACAACAAGTCACACTGATTTATACACAACAAGTCACACTGATTTATACACAACGAGTCACACTGATTTATACACAACAAGTCACACTGATTTATACACAAGTGAGTCTCCACTAGACACTGTTAGACTTAACACTTACAGTTTCGAGTGTTCCATATGTCGAATTAATACTAGCTCGCGCGGGTAGTCATAACTCGGGACCGTGATTTTAGTTTGCTTGCAAACTTATAGTAAGGTATATATTTAAAATTAGCTTGTGTTAGATTCAAAATTGGTAATTTTTTTAATCTAATTTATAGTACTTTATCAAGGATCTTTGTTTTTTATGTCTTATAAGTTACAATTTCTTGATTCACCTTAACTTTTTATAAACAACAGATTAGTTAATACATCCACTACATTGATTGGGTGGACACTTTATTTCTGTAGTATGGTACTGAAGCGTAACAGTCTTAGTCCTAACATCGAAGCAACTAGGTTAAGTGGTGCCATCTAGTTGAACTTAACCACACATAATATTTTATTTTATTCATTATTATTATCATTTAAATAATAAATAATATTCTAAATTTTTTTTATAATAGAAATTTCTAATCTATATTCGTTCTTTTCAATCAAAAACTGGGTTTTCATTCTGAAATCATCTCGTTCTTGGGTGACGTTTACTGATGCTGGTTCTATCTGTTATAAGGAATGAAAAAAAATGTATAGTATTATATATTTTTCAGGTAAAGAATAACTATCATTGCTCCATCTGCAATGTTTTATTTCCAAACACTGTTATCAATGAACATATAAATTGGTCCGTGCACATTGAAAGAAAAAAATGGCTTTTATACGACAAAAATGTACACAAAAATACAATCGCAGCAGCTTTTAGGGACGGAGATGGCGATTTTGATATCGAGGATGGCATAAAAATATTACTGAACGTGAAATCCGGTGTTAAAAAGTCCAAAAATATAGGCGGTTACGTGATCTTTTTGCATGGGGATAAGAAATTAATGAACGTAACGTTTGATGCGTACCACGGTTTAAATATAAAGAATAGGTCACACTGTAACATATGCGGCGAATACTTCGCCGACAGAGATTTACATTTAGAGGAAGAATCACACATACAAGCCTTGGAGACGCCGCTCGAGGTGGAGTACTTACCGTCGTGCTACAGGAAGGTGAGATTTGGTATAAGATCAGTAAGAATAATAATAGTAAGATATTAAAATTATCTGATATATGAATTAATTAAAAAATATATGATAATTACCTGATCAACCACACACACACACACATATATATTTTTTAATCTGTCCAACCATAGAGTTAGCTAAAAGATATGATCATAGACAACTAATAAGTAAAGCAATGAAATGTAAGTTTAAGTTATTTTTTGCCACTTCCAGGTAAAAGATGGGACATTGAATTGCGTCACGTGTAATACAAATTTCCCAAATACAAAAAAAAATATCAAACAACACACGAGTGGGAAGGGACACGAAGAGAATTACTCGCGCTTGATGGAAGACGCATTTACTATTGTTTAAATGTATATATATATATATATATATATATATATATATATATATGTATAATATATTATATATATATATATTTCTCTAAGTCTCCCGTTTATTTTACTTAATATATAATAAATCAATCAATATTTCTTCAATATGATCCTTTCTTTCTACTTATTTACGTTTATTAACTTTCTTTTACTATTTATCTTATATATATAAATACTATTACAATAATATGAGACTCGTAATTAATGGAGTACATTTATTTGACGAACCGTGTCATTTATGACGTGTGACATGAACCGCGTCACATGTGACATGGCCATGAATGTTGTAGGAAATAATGAGAATAATGTAATTATAATGAACATGATGTGATAATAAAATACATTTAAGGTTATTTATTGCGTTGTTTATTTATTTTTTAAATTTCAGCAGATGTCAACGGTAGAAAGTTTCAATGTGAAGGAAAGACTATTAAGACTTATATATATATAATATAATGAACAGACAGACATTTTTTGAATCACTTTTTTGTTTCGGTGTCGGTCCAACAAATCTACTTTAGCAACACTAAAGGTCTGCGGTTATCGTAACCTGATATCGTGAGTGTTCCTCGCGCTTCCGACAGATGGCGCGCTTAGGGGTATGTTAGTATCGTAAGAAATAGATAAAAACAATCCTTGGGCCTATTGCATATTTTCAGCTTTAGAAGAATACACAAACCAACTTAACATTTTCATATATATATATGTATATATAATGCCACTTAACGAGAGCACATGTCACTGTGATGCCCCAGATTGTCTAGATTCACACCTCACCCCGACAGATGGCGCTGTCTGTGTATGTAGGTATTTATATTTTTTTAAATTAATTTTAATAGAAACAAAGTCGTAAATTAATGTTTACCTTAATATGCCTTGTACGATACATACATTAATATGTCACATCTAAATATGTAGCCACAGACGCTGGTATTAAATAATTCGTTGTCCAGATATTTAGACATAATAGACAATTTTAATTTTATGTGCGAATGAACCTATATCACTAAAAGAATGGTAATTTTACGGAACATTAAAATATTATTTAACGGTAAGGCTCAAAAGGACTCGTATCCAGTGCCGACAAAACATTTACAAAAAAAAAAAAAATTAATAAATAATATATGAATAAAATATTTATGATTAAGCGTTGCTTTTTAAAAGTCAAAAATCTTTTTAATTATTACGATTTTTCACATTTCATTAGATGTACGACTTTCAACAATATTCAAAATTCCCTTCCCCGCCGTTTTGGTGTTGTCACAGACAAAAATTTATAATCGTATAAAAACTTAAATTTGTTGAAATATAAAACTATTTGATAATAAAAAAAAAAAGAATTTTAGTGCATTTAATTTTTATTCAATTCCTCGTTGAGTGTGCGCAAAATCAGACCGGCTTTTTGTGCTAGTTTGTTTGCGATTTTGTTGAATTTCTTCGAGGTGATAGTATCTTTTATAGTATCCAGCACTGACTTCGCCTCCACCTCGTACATCAGAGACGGCTTTCCGTTACCATCCCTGAAATTTACTAACTGCGGCTCTGAAAAATATTTTTTTTTTTACTTTTTTTACGTCAGAATGTTATGTCACTTGTCAGAATGACAATTCTGACAAGTGTCATAACTACGTTTAGGATTCAGACATATTTATATTGATTTTAAATGATTTGGACTTAAAAAAGGAGGAGTTTATTAAATGGTGATAATTTTTTAGTCGACCATGTTATAATTTACGTACGATTTAATTTTTACTTATTATAATATCACTGAAACGCGGAGACTCACTTATGTCATACTTCTGCAATTTAGCTCTCAAATTTGGAATATCGTTTTTGTCGGGTAGATTGAAAAAATCCAGAAACTTCTTCTTCAAGTCGTCAAACACCATGGCATACTCCGGGCCGTTGTGGCGTCTCTTGACGTCAGCGTTCGTCTTTATCGCGAATATCACGCTCTCCAACTCCTTGTCGTTGGGGTCGCTTTTTATTTTGAACTGTTTGTAGTTCTTGAACTGTTTTCTCGCTGTGTTTGCGATTTTTTGGAATTGCTTCGGCGGGACGGCCTTGTGGATGAGCGCGTCCACGTTTGACTGGTTGTCTGTTTTGCGGACTTGGAGCAGAACATAGCTGTGTATCGCATTGAACAGTAGACCTTGGAATGAATATTTTTTTTTTGCATAAACAATTTAAATTGTTAAAGAATTTTTAATGGATGTTTTTATGAAAATTTATTGAGCTTACGAATGAGTTAAATATTTAAGATAGTTAACAAGCTGCGACCTTTTAATTTAATAAATATTTAATGAAGGCATAGTATTGATGATGCTATTGTGTTTAAAGTCTGTGTAGCTCGACTTGCTTTATTGACACTGATGTTGAGTTGCAAGAGGGTAAGCGCTATCTTAGTCATTTTATTAATCTCAGTCGTCAATGAAACCTAATTTTCGTAGTTTACGAACTTTCCTGTGGAGTTTTCTGACGAGCCTCAAAGTTTAGGCGTGTAAAATATAAAGTCAATGATTTGTGTTGGATCAGAATCATATATATCATCATCATCATCAGCCTATCCGAGCCCACTGCTAAGCAAAGGCCTTCTCCTTTCACATATAGAAGGTTAGGGCATTAATCACCACGCTCGCTCAAGGCGGGTTGGCGATTTGGGTTGGCGGGTTGGGTTGGCGAAATTATAAGTCCAGGTTTTCTCACGACGTTTTCCTTCACCGTCCCTCAGTGGTGTCTAAATACTCTTACAAAGTACATATGACTCTGAAAAGATCACATTGGTACTTGCCAGGTTTCGAACCCGCGCCCTCACGTGAGAGACGGGCCTTTAACCTCCAGGCCACCGCGACCACATCATCTTTTCCCTTCAACGATTATTGGATTCAAATGTTGTAAGCCAAATATAATACTCGTAATATTAACAACAAAAACAATTTTATTACACGAAAATGTACTCACCGAATAATATAGTTATATGTATATAACTCGAAAACATTTCAATGTTTCCCGTTTACGAGCACATTAACAACATTACAGTTAAACAGATCGTTTAATGTTTTTTAACGATTAGCCTTATCTTATTAATTATTATTTTTTTAATTATGTTTAATCTTAAGTAACCGTTGATTGGACTCTAGGTTCTAGAGAGATGTGAATTTAATTTTCTCTCTCTTTATTATAACTAAGCTAGCTGCTTTGTCTTTGTCTGCTTTGTCTGCATTTTTTTTCTTATAGAGAAGTTATAAGTTGTTTTTTTAGGCATGTCAGAAACTAATTGTAATACAGTATCCTTAGAACGAGATTGCATCACACTAAATACGAAGCGTTTCACGTTTCTTATTAACCTACGTTAATATTATGTTAGAAAATTCATGAATGAAATACTGTGAACGCTGCGTGTGTCGTGCGCCATGTTAACTCGTGGTAAGCACACCGATGTCAATATGATAAGTTTTTCGCGATACTATTTTTTATTTCGTTATTTAATTAATAAAAAATATAATCAAAAGTTATTGTTTTGAACATTATATATTTATTGTTGATTTTGATTATCAACTGTACTTTAGTAGTTGTATACAATTCAAACTAGACACGGATAGTTACACGTTTATATTTAACAAAACATCGCACACGCATTAATTAATACAGCAGTGTGAATCGTAAACGGTAAGCTTTATTCAGTTTCACGTGTAAAATCGTAGTAGTATTTGCTCGGACTAAAAATCGAATGTCTGTACATTAAATAATTTTCCAGAAAACTTATAGGGGGCAACTAAAGAAGGGTCATAGAAGCCAAAAAAGCAATTTTTTGAATTTTTGTCTGTCCGTCTGTCTGGTACGTTATAACTTCAAAACTACTCAACGGAATTGAACGCGGTCTTCAGAGTTGGATTACATGTAATTAGGAGCGTTGTCAAAACTTTGTTTCGTCAAAATCGGTTAAGGGAAAAAGAAGTTATGGTCAATTGAAAGTATACTTCAAGCACTGCTTCAATACTTTTAAACAAAACAACTTAATATTGATTAGTTATATATTATATATTAGTTAATAGTTAATTACTTCTAATTTATATTAATCTTATTATTAAAACTTATGAGAGGTAACAAAAATAACAAATAACGCAGTGCGCGCGGGCGCGGTTGGAGTATAACACTGTGCTCGATAGATGGCGTTGATGAAATACGTCATCAGCCTAGATCGCGGTGTTAAGATTCTCCTTGTGTAATGACTGCCAGGCGGTTCGAGGGTTCATTGTCGTTTGTTTGTTGTGGTTGTCTATAGTTTGTAATCTTTCCTTTTCCGTATGTTATTATTTTAAGTTTAATATATTATGTATGTCTGCGCAACGACATTTAAAAACCATTATAAAGAGTAGTTGTTTCATATGTATAGTTGTTTCATATGTATAGTTGTTTCATATGTATTTCACTTTAGAGGGTAGATGTGACATAAACAATGTCAAGGCGTTAGTAATAACTTTAACAAAATTATTTGTTTTATAGATCGTCGTACGATTTGTGTTGAAGGAAAGTAAATGGCAATTCGTATCGTGATTTGTGATATGTAAAGATTAGTTATTTTGTCAGTTTTAGTAAAACACAAACTTAAACAGCGGTGTGAGAGCTATCCAGGAGAAATTACTAAGTGTTAGTTAAAGTTGAAAATAAAGTGGTGTGAGTAAGTGAGAGTGCTTTATTGGTGAAAAAGGATAACCTGATAGGTGGAAATAGTGTTATGTGACGATAACATCGCTGACGTCACAGCTCCTAATAATCAACTTGGACATGGTTTTTCGACATATATGGTTATGCGAAAAGCGACCAACACGCGGGCGGAGCCGCGGGCAGCAGCTAGTGTGTTATAAACGAGCATTTTGTATTTGGAGCACTTTATTTAATATAAATACAATATGTATGTATATATTTAGTAGTCGCGTCTTCGATAGCCGTGGTGCATAGCAACGACGTCCACTCTCACGTCCTTCTCCTGAGCTTCGCGTAATTTAATAGTTAACTTCTTAAATAAACTAGAGTAGGATACGTCTGACGACTCCTTTGCGACGGATACATTGACGCACACAAAAGATACCATTAGTTCTGACTGAAAATAAAACTCGTATACATTAAAGATAAAATATAATCAGACTAATTCAGACTTCTGCTAAATTTGAATAACTTTATTTGAAGTCGGTTAAGTACGGAACGGGATATATTTAGTAAATATGTTTCTACCTCCAGATGTAACATCAATTCATTAGTACCGGGTGTGACTATGTGAGATTTATTATAAAAAATTTGAGAATAATCCCAGCTTGGATCGCCTGGAATGTATGAAAAATCAAATTATATTAAATAAATATTAATTAGTATATGAATAAAATGGAGAAATATAAAAATTTACATATATTACAAAAAATATGTTTGAAACGAGTTTTTATATTAATTTAGTTTTGTTTATATCTGTATATTTTATAGGAAATTATGATAAGAAAAATTACTCTTGCGTATTCTTGGAAGAAAATGTCATATATATATATATATATATATATATATATATATATATATAGAGACTTTGTAGAGGTCGGACGTCTTAGAAATTAAGAATTCGTCAAACCTACAAGGTTACTTTAACAAAGGCGTCGGTGACGTCAGTTATGCTGACGTCATGAGTTTTTTAAACCACGGTTTGGACACATCTCGTACATATATATAATACATTAATGATTTTTTGAAATCAAACAATAAATTAAATCAGATTTTTTACGATTATTAAAAAATAATAATTAAAATTTCGACAATTCGTAGTTTATGTCCCACCAAGGAGAACTAATAAAACGATCCAAACATAACATTGTTTATAGGAAAGCGATATCGATAAACAGAAATTAAATCTCACCAAATTTGTAATCACAAGAGTATTTACATGAAACTGAAAGATAAATCAATGAAAGTACAAATAAAATATTCATTTCTCAACACGTCTGATAGTTTGCATTGAATTACTTGCATTACACATTCGCGTACGGCATATAACGTTCCGTTTAAATCCTCTGTGAAATAAAATACGAGAGGATTGTTAAGTTGTGTAGGTTCTGTTAAGAAATTTAATTATATTTGTAGTTAATTATTTATTTATGTACCAAGTATTTATTTATTTATTTATTTATGTACCAAGAGTTAAAAAATTTGTTACAAAAGGAGAGTGATGCACAAAGGATAACTTATCTCGTAAAAGAGATCTCAACCAGAAACCCTATTGATAGAGGAAACTAGATGAGAAAGCGTGGTGTAGGTACAATAGAAATAGAGAAGGAGAAAAAATAAAAAATAAAGAGATTTATATATAAGTAAACAAATATATATATATATATATATATATATATATATATATATATATATATATTTGTTTACTTATATATAAATCTCTTATATATAAATCTAAAATATATATATATATATATATATATATATATATTTTATTTTTATTTATATATATATATATATATATATATTTTATTTTTATTTTTTTATTTTATTTTATTTTATTTTTTATATATATATATTTGTTTACTCTAAGTATGTAGCTCTTAACTATCTTATCTTAAGAGGGTAGATAACTAACCGATCACTAACGTAAACAAAAGCTTGGATCCACAGTGGTTACCTACATCACGTTTGAATTGAGCCTCTCCTCGCCTAGGATTTGAAATAAAAGCCTTTTGTCGAAGTAAGATGCAAGCGTCGTAAGGGTGTTGAAGCTGTGTCCCGGGCTCGCGCTGTCGGCTGATTCGTCAGCGTTAATCCGGGATCGCAGTAATTTTTGGATGAACCTAAGCAGGCCATCGGAGCTCTATAAACTCCTAAGAGTTTCCAAGAGACATATCCTGGGGAAATCCCAAGTCCCAGGCTGAAGTCGTTACGTCGCTCCCGAAAGACAAAGATGCCCCAGAGCTGGAGACACGACTTCAATTCCTTAAGCGGTTTATGATAGGAGCGCAAAGTAACAGAGTAAGGTTAGGATCAAGTAAGAAAGTCCAAGATACGGATATATTGAAGTCTTTTATTCGGCAAAACGAGAATGATAAATATAAGATACATGCAATAAGTTTAGAAATGCAGAACGAGTGGTTAGACATAGGAGATTTTTGCATCCCATTAGCACTAAAATGGCGCACTTTAATTCATGATTGGTCGCCAGCATTGCTAAGATTTTACTTGATGAGTTTCAAACGACTCTCCCAGATCAGAGTAATTTAGTAAGATGGGGTAAAGGTAACGAAAAAACTTGCTATATCTTTGGGAAGGAACCGCTAAGCATTTGGTGATGGGATGTAGGGTACTCCTGGATACCGGTCGATGATGAAAAAACTCAAACGATAGATTCAAACCTTGTTCTCACCGTTTACTGTCTTCAACAGCGGAACCTTAGAATTAATTGCAATTTTAATATTTCCTGATAAAATTTACGATGTTTCATTTCAATTTTTGATTGATTACTATTTGAGATTCTAATTCCGTGTCGTTAAAAAAAATGTTTTTATGAGTTAATAATACCTTTTACGAGTTTATGACACTTGTATAAAGCTACTCTCAATGCAACTGTCAATTACTTAAACGTCACTTTTGAGTTTGACAGTTTGTCAAAATTGCTTTTTTTTTTTCGTAAAATGTAACGAGTTAAAAATATAACTAGTTTTATTTAAAATAATAATAATAATAATTAAACAAACGAGTTTACACCATTCTACAAACTCCTTCGTGTCCTCCGCTCAGTGCCTCGAGATTATAACTCGTCGGACAAATAAAAATATTGACATCGGCAGAATATTCCACGATCCCAGTGCGAATGAAGCCGTATATAAAAAAAGGCAAACAAATTTTATAATCAAGATTACTCTTTGGTTAATTTTATTTGACACCTAACTGTTTATTATTAAATGAAAAACTTTTTTTTATATTTAAAATATATATTCACGATCAGTACAATATTTTTTTTTACACACATTAAATTATCACTTGTTTGGAAAATAAATAAAAAAAGCATTGAATCGAAACTAAGCACCGACATACGAATCACAAAAAAATAATAATAATATTAAAAATTCCTTTTAAATTTCAGTTTTAAGTAAAAAAAAAAACGTTTTATTTATTATAATTAAAGGAATAAATTACGGTATGGCGTAGGACCTAACTAACTAAGACGACTTAAGTAACGAAATTGACTAAAAAAAATAATAACTTAAAATATCATAATCATTATAAAATATGGTATTTTTACACAAAAAAAATATATATAAATTTTTGTTGTAAATTAATAAAGAAAACTGCTTTAATGAAGATATATACATATATATAAATTTACACAACTCATAGCCATTTATAAAAAAAAAATATTATATTAAATTAAGTTTCCTCCCCGCTTTACTCGAGCGGGTCATTATTTAAGTGGTAGAGGTCAAAGCAGACCGAATAAAGGTAAGTTCATGTTACATTGTCATTTTTTTGGTCACACAGTCTTATTTCAAACGGATCACACACAGAATGGCGGCCACCAACAAAATGGCCGCCCGGTTGGCGCTTCCGCCGCACGCGAGGAAGTCGTTCGGGTACAAATTAGGGGGGGGCGCCTCCTCCCCGCCCTTACAGTACTCGCTGCGGGACTGAAATCATTTATATATATAAAGTAATCATTCTTTAACAAGAAATGCATTGTGAAAGTATTTTTCCTTATTATCTGTAACTTAATAGTTAATGTAAAATTATTTCTAACTCAGTACTATTTGATATATTGAAAAAAAATCTTTGAGTCTAAAAAATCTATTAAAATCAGTATATATATATATATATATGAGCCAACAGCCAGCGCCATCTACCGCGTGCCTCTCGTTACTACACACTACAGCCTGTGAAGCGACTTTCAGATCTATTCAACAGTTTTCAATGAAGATACGAATTTAAGTCATTTCTAATTTTACCAGCGGGATATTTTAAGGTGCATTTACTTATATATATATATATATATATTTAAATAAAACAGTCTGTAGTTTTTAAACCCAGCTCATTTATACCCGAGGTGATCTCAAACCAAGCTCATATTTTTAAGAACCGAATAACCTCGATCTCACCTTGAACTCTTCTCCGCACAGCTCCCTACACGGAGGACAAACCACGCCCCCTCTATGAAGCCAGCCCTTCTGTATTATCTTCACCTGCAGCACCTGGCCGGCGAAGTAGCAGGTGTAGGTGTAGTTACCGACCTGGAGGACAAAAGGCTCATGGCAACGGCTCAGCTCAAACCACTTCTGCAGTTTTACTTGTAGCTTGAGAACTACGAGGAGTAATTATAGCTGAACCAATTTTAATGGGACTTTAGCTGTCAATGAGACGATCAGTTAGAGAAGGGAGCAGACGGGTGTATACATGACACGTTACCACTACGTGAATCCTTCCGTTTTCACATTTGTACTTGTAACATCCGGAACCCCAGTGTTGCCATTCTCTTATCTGAAGAAAACGATAAAAATATATATATAAATAAAATCAATTATAAATTATTTAATAAATTTTGTAACTTTCAGTATTGAAATTTTCAAACATCAATTCTTAGATATATACATATACTAGTTTATATATACATAAATGTATATATTTTTGTACTATTTGAAGGTCACTTGAGCATATGCCACAAAAAAATATTTAATAATTTCTGTACTAGGCTCTAGCTATAAATGTTACGTGATAAATAACTATTTGGTAATATCTGTACTACACTACGCCTTAACAAGTTATTTGGAACAAATAACTGCTGGGTAATCTGCGTGGTAAGCTGCGCCTTAACGGGTTATCTATGATAAATAACTATTTGGTAATATCTGTACTACACTACGCCTTAACAAGTTATTTGGAACAAATAACTGCTGGGTAATCTGCGTGGTAAGCTGCGCCTTAACCGGTTATCTATGATAAATAACTATTTGGTAATCTGCGTGCACTCTACCTGCCTACACGACTTCTGCTCCCAGACCTTGTCGCTGTGATCGAAGCACTTCGAGTGCGGCCCGTAGTTCTCGAGAGCGAAATTTACCTCCATATCTAGAATGGAAAAAAAAGTTGTTTATTGAATTGCCTTAAATTTATATTTTTATCGTTAACTGACTGCAAAGATATAGTATATGAATAATTTACTAGTAATAGAATGATTCGTTTAGATGAAACTAAAATTTTCGGATTACTAAGCATAGCTGATAAGATGATGTTGGCTGGATGAATGTTGGATGGTTGGATGGTGGGATGGTGGGGTGGTTGGATGGTGGGATGTATTTAACTCACTGGGCGTATTCTCCTCATAGGAACACCTGCTGCCTCTGACGAGAACGCTCTTATGTTTCCAGGAGAATTCCTGAAGGTATGGACAGTAGTCCGCCAGCGACACGGACCCGCCATACTTCGCCTCGTCTCCGGGTTTGATGTTGGGTAATGTGTCGAAATGCTGGTAATTGGAAGAGGAATTGCCCAATACTTTATCTGTTCGTGTAATCCACGACCTTAGTGTAAACAGTGCCCATGGCTCGCATAAAAGTGTTTAAAGTTACTCTAGCTGCTAATAAAGCTATGGACGCACTTGGTATTGTCTGGGCAGGATGTTCTCGTGCTTGACCAGGTTGCAGAGCACCACGGCGTTCCTCCGAGGAGAGCATTCGGTCCTCAGCGGATCACCCTTGACCCTCTCACAGAACGGTGCTGGATTCTTACGTCTAAAATAATATTATTACTGTAATTTTTTTTTTTTGCGGTGAGAATATAAAAATATGTTCTTTTTAAAGATATTTATACTATATATGTGACTGTTAACTGTGATTAAAATTTCGTGATTGTTGTTTAATAACTTACACGGGGTCCGTCACGTTTGAGATGCTTGTAAAAATATATAAATTAAATATCTTAGATTAGTGATATATAAGTTTTTTCTTAAATAAATTTATAACTTTTAGTAAAAACGTCATACAAACCACTAATAAATAATTAGGCCCAAAAGACAACACAGAAGCACCCATTAGTAAATAAATGTTTTACACGTTAAATTTAAAAGAATTTAATCTATACAATGTCGACTCAGGATCGACTTGACCGAATTTGATGTAATTTGTTTTTATAGATAGACCGTTTTTTAAGAAAAATTCAAGAGTGATATAACAACAAGCATATCGTCTTACTCCACTGTCGCGTTATCCGTATCGCTGCTTGAAAAAAAATAATTTTCATTTAAATCTTAATATTTAACTTGTTTAATGGCGTCCACAAACATCTTTTGTGTGAGAAATAAAGAAATTAATTTATTCCATTTGATGTGAAAAATTAGGATATTAAAGAGCTATTTGAAGTTAAATAACATGGACATCCCCGACAACCGATTAACATCTAAAAACCGTAACAATAACTTTTAATACATACACAATTAAGAAATTATATGGAAAATGTAAAAAATAAAAATACATAATAATGAACTACCCTCACTAATTCATATTATCCGACTACCTGCACAATACACATGTACCCTCTAATCTCAGAATACCTGAACCTTTGCGAGTTCAGCCACTGCTTGCACGAGGTCATGGCAAAATTGCATCCCAGGTCCCTCCCCCAGTCTAGGCTGGTAGCGTGCTCGTAGTTGGCGCGGTACCAGCCAGTGTCCTCCATCAGAGCGAAGGTTATCCTACTGAAGACGCTGTTCTGTGTGTGTGTGCCTGTCATCGCCTCGTTCTGGAGGTATGACGACAAATATGTAAAATAATCTTGTTTGTGGTTTTTTGGGGGAAACTATGAATTGACTGGGATCAGACAATTTTTCTCTATTGGGAAAATACAAATAAGTCCACAATGAATTTTCCCTCTTAGTCCCTATACCATGGCCTTGTAATAACTGATACATAAACTACCCTCGTCGGAAGATGAGGTTTGCAAAAAAGCACTATTTTTGAATAAATTTCAATATAAAAAATTCTTATCCGAACTCGTTATAATCAAATAGATTTAACCGCTTCAAATAACACACTAAGACATTTTTATTTAGTGTGTTTGACCAACAGACAATACAATCAACAACGTTATCAGATAAATAATATAAATATAAATATGGTTTTGGGAAACTTACATCTCGGAAGTATGAGTAAGATTTTGATCAGCACAAATACACACACACACACTTTTTTCTTTACTAACTCTAAGGAAATAAAAATAAAGCAACTTTCATAACTAAAGTCTTTGATTGTTAAAAAATATATATTACATTAGAACAAGCCAAAAGATGTTCCCGAGTCCTGACTGGTCGCGGGCACAGAGGATATACTAGCACATTCGGAAATCCGATGACTCGACGGACTTATCGTTATAAGGAACATTGATTATGCATGTACGTATAAATACCTCAAAGACCCTTTTCTCCCAATGTGTGAGAGCCGTTCCATCACCGCCCTGGTCTTCCAACTCGGCCCCCTCCAGCTGAGAACAGTTGAAGTGTGCGCGGACCTGATGGGGGACGAAAGAAAATACAAGTGGAATTACTTCATACTGAATATGTGAGGTTAAATTAAATCAATCTTGAATATAAGAAGAGATAGAGAGAGATAGATATGTAAAAAAAAATGATGTTAGACAGAGACAGCGGTATTCATGAACTTGACAATAAAGAACTTCAAATCAATGGCATTAGAGACCATAAAGAGATGAAGATAGAATTAATAAAAGGAAAGAGAAAGAGAGACGAATATGTTAAAGCATTATGTTAGACAGAGACAGCGGTACTCACCTCCTTGACCACGCGTGGGGTCACCACCATCTGCAGTGTCCTCTCCATGTAGCCGCCGCGCACCATCCACTTCCTCCTCGTAACGTTCCTGACGACTTTGGCCGACCACTTGTGGATTTGCAACCTGACGCAAATAGGATTGCTGGCTTACATGAGAATGTTAGTCTCGATGGAACTTTAATTTGCGAGTTATTTTTTTTGGTTATCATATTCTTGTTATTCCGCGCACCTCGTGTACCTACTTACTGTTCGTCAAGCGGCGGATTTCCGGTGTCCTTGCGTCGTGGCGTCAGCGGCTCGCCGTTGTCGTCTCTGGAGATATGAGATTTTTCATTGAATTACAAGTACACGGATGTTATTTAACGAAATCTTCTATCATAGTTTTTTCCCAGAAAAAGATAAAGAAAGCTGTTTTTTTGGACGAAAATCGAACCGTTTTTACCTGTAGAAGCCAAACAGTGAGACACTGAAGCCTAGCGCGTGTAGCATCTCGTGTTTCACTGTGGACAGCAGAGATGGCAGATCGCGCGCCTTAGTGGAGAGTTCGGCCGGGCAGAAGTTCGCGTGACCAGCCACGGGTCTAAGGATGATAGATGAGATCCAGTTATAAAGATACGAAACTTCTAAGATTTCCTCGAGCAAAAATTTAAATCAAACTTTTTCAATGTAAGGCAATTTTTTATTTTGTCTCCGTGATGAAGGCTGACGTGAATTGTAAAGTGAATGAAGGTTGTAGTAAAATTTAAAACGCTTTTTATGTTACAAGATATTACTTTCGTTTAATATATCAATATAGAACAAACTTTGAGGGAACAGATTGAGGGTATTCTGCAAAACAAATTTTTTTTTTTGAAGTATTTAAATTTCTATATTAGTTAATTTAATGTAGACTAAAAAATATATCTTTTTTAAACAGCAATGACACGAAACATCGAAAATTAGGGCAATATTTTATATTAAAAAAAGTTACTTTACTCAAAAATACATTCAAATCATCAATCAATCAATCATCAATCAATCAAGGACATTGAGCATAACAAAGTATGTGAACAGTTTTCGTGTTTCCGTGAGTATAGAGCAAGAGTGAACGCGCTGTTACTGAGACAGCACCGTCAGAGCTACGTTTCCACTTATCATCAGGTGTGACGATAGAGAGATCTATATATAATGTAACACAAAAAATAAAAATCTCAACAAAAAGCAAACATTACATGTCCTTCATATTATTAAGATTTGAGAGTAAAACTTTTTGTCCATTACTCACCGATCCAAAGCCGACTCCTGTTGACAGTGGGACGCGTAAGCCACGGTGAGTCCGCGCTTGCACCGATTTGTCTCCAACGCACTGACGTATAAAACGAAATCGGTATTCTCTATACCGATCGGGCCGATTCTTGAACTCTCAGCGCTGCTGACTTCCGGGACTGCTGGAAAAACTATGTAATTTGTGATGTTCCAGCCTAGACGAAATTTTTGTAACATTCTTGGATACGTAACTATTCTAGTGTGATTTTAGAAAATTAAAATGTTGACGTTAGTTACATAATTACCCTCTTATTTATGGACCGATTGATATAGAATTAACACTTTGTTTTTGGTTAAACTCACAACAATGAATTAACGTAAACTGCTATCGAATCCTGTCAGCCGTTTCAGAAATTACCGCGTACAAACACACACCCCCAAAAATCACGCTATGATGCTAATGCTTGGTTATAACAAATATATTATACCTATAGACAGATATCGCGTGCAATTTTCTTATATGTATATATGTTGTTATTAATATCCTTACCATAATCAGCTCCGTCATTGAGAGCGTTCCCCGAGATCTCTGTGGCTGTGATCTCGTCGTCCAAATCGACCTCCCTCGGCAGCGCCCTACAGTTATGGCCAGTGCTGTTGCACACGTAGCAAGGCTGGAAATAATAGCTTAAAAAATTCCAGCTCGTTCCAGCTTATATAGTGACAGAGATTTGGATTATAGTGACAGAGATTTGGATTATGCGATGCTGTGAAGATTGCTACAGCTGGTCTTAAAAAAAGTCTTCTTACTTTAACTAATAAGATATTCTTAATAGAAATATTAATACACGTATTCAGTATCTCAAAAATTAATAGTGAATTTATAAAATAATAGGCTTTTACACGTAATCAAATAGTAACTAATATGAGACACTTTTGATTGTGTTCGCCTAAGTAAAATAGTGAGGTTACGATTTTTTAATAAACTTACTATTATCTCGTGTAAAGATTTCTGAACGGTTAACTAAACGCTGCGTGTGTAGTGGGCCATGTGAACTTTTGGTGAGAAGGGACACTCAATCGTTGTATTAAACATAAAAATACTTTGAGTTTTAAATTAAAACATTTTATGTACACTTTTATTCAGTGTATAACTTCATAATTTGTTATTTGATTTAGAGAGAGAAGCTTGGAAGGTGGTGGTGTGCCTTAACGCGCGTTAGATAGGGACCCCTTAAACCTACACCTGGGTCGCGAGTCCCTGGCACTGTGGAAGCTCCTCTCCCTCAACGATGGACCCGCACCCGCCCAATGAACCTATTGAATGATGAGAAGTTACGTCTCGTTTTTGTTATAGATATTTCTGTGTCGTTTCAGACTTATACTACTCTTTGTAACACGGAAGATTAAATAAAAATTTTCCAAATTATCTAATGCCGTAGGCCCTATTCGCTTCTACTGTCAGCGGGTAGTTTGAAATTGAAGGCGGACCTACGCTAGATGCTAGAAGTCGATGAAGAGGGTAGTATTGGAGAATTTGAATAGGTAGCTCCCTCTAGTGGCAGAACAGTGCATATATTATAACAAACTTACGCATAAAAATTATGTTAAACTATTTTATTTAGAGATATATAATATAATAGGAAATATATAAAAATATTAATCTCAGTCGAAATCTCACGCTGTATTAGTTTTAAATTAAATCCGTGATATACATATATACTGTGATATCGAAAGTAAAATTATATATATTGAGTTGTTATAACTTTATTACGATAGTAAAATGATTTTTTTGTCTGTCTGTTTAAAATTAATAGTTTTAAAGCTGAACACATTCAGTACATTTGTTACATGAGAAATGAGTCCATACGCGGAGCAAAAGTGAAACTTCGTAAAGTGGAAATGAAAATAGGAAGGGATGGCAATCAATATTCAGTGTCCTCATATTGTTATAAGACAATCTTTATAAACATTGCTCACAGTCACAATCTACCCACCCTTCCACTCGCTCCGTCTCTGTTTATCCCCCCTCCAGGAGCGTTGGACGTTTAACGCAACCTTGTTGGAAGTCGCATAAGAAGTTTCACTTCAAACATGCGATGACAGGGGAATTAAAATGAATTTTCTTATGGTTGTTACTAAAAGCAACGTTCAAGAATATTTTGATTTGATTGAAACAGACATACTACCCACAGGTACCCACTGGTAACCACAGGACATAACTTGCAATAATGTCACAAATTAGGACATGCGGATTTAAAGTCTGCTTACCAAACATAGTGTTATGAAATAAAAAAATATCATTTCACTTTAGAGATCGTAATAACAGAGAGCCGTAAAATAAGTTATAGTTGATATAAAATAGTTTTTGAATAAAAATTGCAATAGAATTATATGGTACAATGAAAAACACGTTGTGTATCATAGGTGAGGATTATTGTTTGAGATATTTTAATATTTATAATGACTAGCAAATAATGATATATATATATATATGCGTATGTGTGTGTGTGTGAGCGTGTGTGTGTGCGAGTGTGTGTGTTTGTTTATGAGGCAAAGTTTGTGTGTGTGTATGAGCCAATTGAAGTCGAAACAAGATGTTACTAAAGCCTATAACAATTGTGGTGAAAAGCATATTTTATTATAGACCATTTCAAAGAATTGAAGTTACCCTCTATAACAAACTATACCTTAATACGGATTTTGCTGGTTCAATCTGAATACATAAAAATTTAAAGCTAAGGATGCGTACACTGAAACTGTCCGTGTGTAGGTATACAGTGAGAACTAGTGTTAAGTTAGTGATGATTATGTTCACGGATGAAATTACTGGCAAAAAAATATGTGTAATAAAATCGTATCTTAGCCATTGTAACTTATATACACGGACAGAAGAGGCTTTTTTCTTTAAAGCATTGATATTAGAAACATCGGCAAAAAATCTGCTTTAGTGCAATTATCATTCATGATAATCATCAGCCTATCGGAGTCCATTGCTGAAAGCCTCTTCTCACATGGAGAAGGTTAGAGTATTAATAACCACGCTCGCTCAAGACGGATTGGCGATTTCAAACTTATAATTTGAAATTATAAGTCCAGGTTTCCTCACGATGTTGTCCCTCACCACCTATCAGTGGTGTCTAAATACTCTTAGAAAGTACATATGACTAGGAAAAAATCCCATAGGTGCTTGCCAGGTTTCGAATCCGCGCCCTCATTCACGAAAGGCCGACCTTTAACCTCTACACCACCGCGACATATAGATTCACTTTAAAGTTATATTTTTTCAACTGAATATATTTTTTTGAAAATTTAATTTCTTATCACATAACCTGAATAGATAATACATCAAATAAACTAAATTATTTTATATATATAGGATATATCGAGGCTTTAAAATGTAAAATTAACATTGAACGATAAAATATATAAGTTTAGGATTTTTTCTGTCATACACGTACATACATTCAAAACATCACTTTCATTTTTAGTTTCGAGATCGGTTCAAGCATGCCAAAGAGACGCTGACACTAACAGTCTCATATTACATGTCAGAGAAACAATACCCGACAGACAAAATGTCTAATAAGGAACCAATTTTGCGATAGGCTTTTTAATTTGATAATATAATTATCGTGACATATATATATTGTGGCTTGTTAATTAATTATTTCATGTTCAATAGTATAGTACGTGGGTAACACTGAAAATGTTTAGAACTGGCCAGTTAGAAAATTTGCCAATGAAAACCTTTTTTTTTTAATTTCAATTTTAGAACTCTTTGGTAACATAATTATATTGCATTCATTTGTCATTTCTTTTTGTGAATTGGCGGCAAATCTAAAACTCTTGTTACACGTGAAAATCAACCTGACGCGAGAAAATTTTCAGTCAATGATTTATTATGACATTCGCTTGGGCTTACTCGAGAAAACAGCTTTTATAGGCTGCGATAGGCATTTCTTAATGAAGCCTCATCTCGTGCCACTAGTTACGGTTGGTTTAACGAGTTTAAGTGTGGACGCAGCAATCTCAATGATAAACCGCGTAAGGGACGTCCTTTAACAGCGACTACTGAAGATAACATCAGTGCTGTGGACGCATGATAGAGGAGGAAAAGAGTGGTCTATCAGCAGACACAGACAAGCCTATACATTGGTATGAGCTAGGTCCATGAATAATACACGAACATTCAGGCGTCAGGAAGGTTTGTACCAGATGGATGCCCCATACTTTAACCGACGACCAGAAACACCATCGCATGGACTGGTGCCGCCAAATGTTAGATAACTTCAACGGCTGTGACTCAAATGCTGTATTTGAAATGAACCCAAAACCAAAAGACTATCAGTTCACTGGGTGTTCCCTATCGCGCATCGGCCCACTACGGTAAAGAATGGAAGAAGTGAAGAAAGAAAGATGATTGCCTCATTCTTGGATCGGAAAGGTGTGCTAGCTAGGATATGGCAGGACAGTTACTGCAGACTGGTATGTTAATCGCTGTTTGCCTGTTGTCTCGGAAAAAAATTCGACAGTAGCGCCCTCGAAGCAGGATCTCTGTTCACCACAACAATGCTTAAGGGCACTCGGTGAAACGGACTGTTGAATATTTGACTCTGACAGGTGTTGATATAGTGAGTCCTCTTCCATACAGTCCCGATTTGGCGCCCTGCGACTTTTATATATTCCCAATAAATAAAGATAAGCCCTGATAATGCGGATAAAGCGCAAAAAATATGCCATACAAAAGACCCCTAAAGAAGAATGGGCCCATTACTTTTCTCAGTGGTTCCATCGAATGTAACGATATGTAGAGAGGAACGGAGTTTATTAAAAAACAATAAAAGTATTGGCAACTTTTTACATTAAACTGTTTTTCATTTTCTAAACATTTCCAGTGTTACCTAATACCTGGGCATAAATGTCACTATGTTTAACATTCAGTGACGACACACACATTGAGGAGTGTTCACGGATCGATGTATTATGTGTGTGTGAGTCGTGGTAGTGTGTGTGATGTTTAACATTCAGTGACGACACACACGTTGAGGAGTGTTCACGGATTGATGTATTATATGTGTGTGTGAGTCGTGGTAGTGTGTGTGATGTTTAACATTCAGTGACGACACACACATTGAGGAGTGTTCACGGATCGATGTATCATATGTGTGTGTGAGTCGTGGTAGTGTGTGTGATGTTTAACATTCAGTGACGACACACACATTGAGAAGTGTTCACGGATTGATGTATTATATGTGTGTGTGAGTCGTGGTAGTGTGTGTGATGTTTAACATTCAGTGACGACACACACGTTGAGGAGTGTTCACGGATTGATGTATTATATGTGTGTGTGAGTCGTGGTAGTGTGTGTGATGTTTAACATTCAGTGACGACACACACATTGAGGAGTGTTCACGGATCGATGTATCATATGTGTGTGTGAGTCGTGGTAGTGTGTGTGATGTTTAATATTCAGTGACGACACACACGTTGAGGAGTGTTCACGGATTGATGTATTATATTTGTGTGTGAGTCGTGGTAGTGTGTGTGATGTTTAACATTCAGTGACGACACACACATTGAGGAGTGTTCACGGATCGATGTATTATATGTGTGTGTGAGTCGTGGTAGTGTGTGTGATGTTTAACATTCAGTGACGACACACACGTTGAGGAGTGTTCACGGATCGATGTATTATATGTGTGTGTGAGTCGTGGTAGTGTGTGTGATGTTTAACATTCAGTGACGACACACACGTTGAGGAATGTTCACGGATCGATGTATTATATGTGTGTGTGAGTCGTGGTAGTGTGTGTGATGTTTAACATTCAGTGACGACACACACATTGAGGAGTGTTCACGGATCGATGTATTATATGTGTGTGTGAGTCGTGGTAGTGTGTGTGATGTTTAACATTCAGTGACGACACACACATTGAGGAATGTTCACGGATCGATGTATTATATGTGTGTGTGTGTGTGTATGTTTATTTTATATAGTTTAATATATTTGTAATACATTTTATTTTAATAATATCTTTATACAATTCTTCTCAATATAAACTTTTTCTGTGTTAAATTCTACGTAAATCAGTTCGGACAATTCTCTTTAAAATGGATTCGAAGTTTTCGCTTCAGATATCACTGTAAGGATATAAGTACAGTATGCTGGGGTTTAAAAAAAGGCTGAACCTATTTGTATGATATTTTTATATTTAATAAGGGTTTAGAATATAGATAACTATTTTTTTTTCCTCTAAAATAATTAATAAGGGTACAGAATATAGATAATTATCTTTACACTCCTAATCGAAGATCTCACATTGTCTATGAATAAAAAAAATTAAAATAATAATATTCTCATTATTATACCGCAAAAGCTACGTTACAACAAGACCGCGATAGATAATTTAAATTTCATTAATATATAGTATCAAAACGATTTATTTAAAAATAATCTTATAAGCAAAACTGAGGGAATTGATGAGTATGTGGAAGTTGTGGATGCTAGTTTGTTAATCATTAAATACATGAAAATATTCCTTTAAATTTTATTTGTATTTTAACACATTAATATATTTACATATTTTAATTTAAGTAGATCTTAATAAAAGCAAAAAGTATGATGTCGTGAGATCAATGTTATTAAAAAATATCGGACTATACTCAGTATATTATTTTAATGAATGCTATTACTTTTAGGTGCATATATAATAATTTTTGCCCACGTTCATTCCTTCGTGCTACTGACCGCAAATTTCGATGATGTGAAAAAATTAGCACAGAAATTCGTATCTGAATCATTGGCGGAGAAGATAGCGGAGTTCGTGTCTAAGGCGACTGTGAATAAAATAGGTTTGAAGTTATCGAACGAGGAGGATAAATCTAAAATGCAGGAAATCCCCACAAAAACATATTCTGAAAGTGAGGACGCAGAGTCTGAGACAACTAAAGAGTCGATATCAAAAGAGAACATGAAATACAAAGCAAAGGCTTTAAAAAACAAGATACCAGGCCACAAAACTAGATTCGAATCAAAATTGTCGAGATCCAATGAGAAAAGATCGAAGAAAGATCACCGAAAAAAAAAGGATAAAAAAATAAAAAAGACAAAACGCAGTAAAGAAATAAATTTGATATCAGAGACAAACAATTTGAATGTCTTCTCAGACGACAGTTCGGCCAACAACGCATCGATAGAATCAACGGCTGGTTGGTTTGAAGAAGGGAAACTTGGTAAAAACCTGACATCAGACCAGGAAACCGAGTCGGACTATGTGTTCCGTTTTAATAACGTCGAAGGTGTGAACGAGGGCTTATTTAGAGACACAACGCTAACGACGAGGAGAGACAAGAACGAGTTTGACCAATACGACAACACTTACTACCCTAAAGCTGTGGGCACAAGTGGTAGCGTGACATTAAGATTGCTAGATTCTAGAAAAAGTAGATATCGCAAGGACTGACTGGAGCTAAGAATTAGATACTATTATTCCCTATATATATTTAATTGCAAACAATAATATTGCCATACAGGAAAATTAACAAAAATTAAGGGAGTAACAAAAACTAGATGTTACAGATATAAAGATGAATATATTTATATGAGTGAGTGTTAAATGGGAACTAGAAGAAGCAGCAAAAACAGTAATATGAAATATAAAAACAACTTTACATAAGTGTCACATAGCAATACATAAATATATATACCTGACTCCCTATACTGACTTGGTTTTTTTATAACATTCAATAAAATTGGTAAAGACAAATAACCGTTTAATATGTCTTATACATTCGACCAGAATGGTCTAACCTACTTCACAGATATCTCCCAGAAACACTTACAGGAAATTTCAGCGATGGTTCCGTAGCAATAATTTAATTTTGGTACTTAGTACACGCAATGGTCTTTTTGGTAACTTTGACTGTGACCTTCCAAAATTATTTTAATCGCATAACACAATAATAGTCTTAATTTTTACGGAATGATACTTTTGTTCCATCGCTTTATCTAAAACTATTTATCCTTCTCCCCATACCTGCTACCTCACTCACTCCATTGATAACCACACACAAAATCAGTCAGATCAGATCATCTCGTGTAACACTTCTTCTGATTGCAGCGAGCATCAACATTTGAGCAGTTCAAAGTATAATAGCCTATTACTGCACACATTTTTTGATACCACGAAATACGGTACTCAAATATTAATAAAGATTTATTTACTGTAAAGATTTCTTTATATATGTATATGTTACTGGCATTATTATAACATTCAGTTACTTGTAAAGATTATAATAGTACACTCGTATGAGAAAGTTTTCTTTGTGTTTTGTTACTTATCGTGAATTGCCAGGGTTTTAGGCCACAAAGAACTGGTGAGAGCCTTTAATTAGCTGTTACAGTATGTGAAGTAAGATCTATTGGATGGTACGTGGCTAGTATCTACGACTCCTGTAGGTGGATAGATTGAGCATCAAGTATTGTAAAACTGATTCTTGAGGTTCATGAAGGCTAGCCAAATATATAAATATATATATATATATATATATATATATTCCAGAGTTCTTTGGCTAGCCTTATATATATAAAGGATATAGGATATGCACCAAATTGAAGCCTTAGGACTGCTGATGATGAGAACAGTTCCTGAGTTAGTGCCAACATCATCACCATATCAGTATTTTAAATCTGTACATAACTTAAAACTGTTTATCTTGTATTCCATACTCACATTGAGGTGATGCTCAGGAACCTTGACTTCCCCACACATCGTGTCTACGCTGCAGAAGTCTATGCAGTACGCTCTGCCTTCGTGTAAAAATACTTGACGAGTTGGACATTTTCTGGGCAAAAAAAAAATATCTTTTAAAAATAATTAAGGAGACATTAAAAGAGATCAAAGATGAAACGATCATCCGTGATAACGGCGCCGATTAAGACGACATGCTCTTTTACGACGGTCCCAAGCTTTCTAATCAGCTGGCGTCTGGCGCCAATTTTAATCGATCAAGGTCAAGTAGATTTTATAGGCCAGGACCAAGTTTGTTAAGACTTAAAAAATACAATAACTGTATTTATAAAGTTAAAGAAACATTAAATCTTATAAATTAAAGATAATTTGCTATAATATCTTTAAATTACGTAACAAATATAAGGAATTACTTATGCATTATATTATTTGGTCGGATGACGTCACACGACAAAAAAAATCGATAAATTTTGATAACTGGCGCGACAGAATAGTGCCTTTACATTGACAGTTCTTCACTCACAAGTCTTCACGAGATAGTATTGTTAATACAACAAGGTTCGTGTGTAAAATTGTGTTGAGCAAATCTTGAATGATTGGCATTAATTGTAGGAGCAACTCTGTGACTTGGGATAGTATTGTTGTAGACACGTAAACGATACGCTATCACTGATAAGATACACACATACATGCGATATCTGCTCGCTGTGCTGTAATGGAATGTCGTTGATAGTGTAGTGCGATCCCGAAAATACTACGTGAGTATCTATTAATGTTTACTTGTTGAATATTATTTCGTTAATGCCCAAACAAATTAACTTCCAACGAAGAAATACTAGTTTTACTGGGTGCTGATTAGGACATGCCATTGTGATAGCGTTTATACATACATTAAATATTTTCGATCTTCTTTTTGGATGAACTTTGCAGCATCAATTCATCCAAATGTCATACTCATTTGGATTTTAGACCTCAGTTACTCTTAGGAAATTAAAGCCAATCGATCTCTAACTAAAATACAAGTTTTTTATGTCTTTGTTTATTTATCTCAAAAAATACGTCTATCCTCGACTATGCAAATAAAACAAGAGCCTGTTTCGTAATGAGTGATCAAAATGACAGACGTTTGACATAAAAAACGAAAACAATTCAGTGAGTGTTTGTGTTTTAAAATTGAGTGATACGGATTATTCTAGAATATTCAGGACAGATAAAATATAAACATAAATACAATTGTGACTGATAGTAGCTATTAACTTCGATTCAAGAACACCTAAATTATTTTTCTCTGTACGTAAATATTTACAAACGCGCCATCAAAGTTAGCTTGGTATTAATTTCAAAACAGTTGCCTATTGAGGACTATGTCATAGTTTTGTTTAATAGTCTAAATTAAAAAAAAAAATTTAGTGAATAGAATGTACCTAATATAATATTGACAGGAATGATAAAATTACGAGCAATACATAACTTTGTTTGGAATTATATACTATTCGGTATTTGGTACACGTTTGGTTAGAAATGCATTTTTTCATGCTGAAATCAAAAATGTGTTAAAGCCTGGCTGAACGTTACCCTTGTTAGCGACGCTGTGATAAACACAATTTAGGAAACAACGAAAATTCATGATTTATCTTATTTACAATTATAAACTTCAATCAATTAATTTTGTTGCGAAACAAGTTACACGATTTTTCATATTAATATCGCGCAAATAAATAAGTCATCAATGAATATGTGACTTTGAGGTAACTTTTAATCATACAATTCCAGGTGATGACATCACTGACAAAGAGTTCGGCTGAATATCAGGGTTACCCCTACAGAAATCCTATAGCGACTGAAGTACAGACGATAGACCAGGAGACAGAAACGAAATGGACAAACTTACCAAGAAGAAATATCACAGAGAGAATTAGAGAGAATACTAATAGGGTGAGTTTACTATCATTTTTTAGGTGGTAGAGCCTAGCTGTTGTCAAGTTACTACAGCTCCATCATGGTCTGGATCGACCGAGGAAGTACCACCCTCTCACAGAAATCGTCGTGAAGTAACCTTTAGTTCGATGAGTAAGAGAGCCGATTGCCCTTTCCGCGTTCCCACCCTTTCCTGTCATTTCCTTATTCCCATCCCTTCTTTTTCCACAAAAATCAAGATTGACAACGCAACCGCAACATCTATGTTGCGGATGTCAATGGGCGACAGTCACTACTGCCCATCAAGTTGGCCGTCTGCTCGCTTGCCACCTTCCACATAAAAAAGAGGATACTATGAACAGAAAGTTTACTTATATGCGTCTTTTTGAAGTCAATCTTCAATTCTGAAGGTCCTTTGACGCTAATATCACTGAACTGTTTGTAAGAAAAAGAGACCTTTGAAATAAGTTGTTATAACTTCTATAAGAAACTATTCCATATGATACTACGTTAGGTTATCTTCTTTTGGGAACCAGCCAGAAATTCCTCTGGACATCAGAGCTATTGCCAGAAAAAGCTACAGACAGACCATGTTAACTAACAATTATGAAAGAATATCAAATAATCTTATAATATACTTCATTGGTTTAAGAAATCCAATTAAGAACTGGATGAAGTTTAAAATCGTTATATACTTATTACAGAACCTTGTTATTATTTACTACATATAAATTCCTCTTGAATACCTCGTAAATATACCCCCAAAATTTATATTACAGAGCACAAATTCGAGAACTGTACAAGCAATTAGACCGAATTCTTTGAACCTAGCCCAGACAAATCAAAATCCATCCGAGGTATACATAGAATTACCCATAGCTAGACCAGACGAGCGAAACGAGAGCGCCGGAAACTTAGAAGATAGTTCAAGGTTTGTAGAAGTAAGTATTATTATTTGATTCAAATCTACATCTTATAGAAGTGCTGTATAAGGCAACTAAGCTACTAAAATTAGGTATTGCAATAGAAGTTTTTGTAGGTAGATATAAACTCAGTATCTATGGATGCAAGAATTGCAAAATATCAGCACGATTCAATATCATTATGGGGGAATGTCGTTATATTTCAGGAAACGATACTGTACGATCCGTTCGAAGATAGGAGAATAAATATCCAGAGACCAGAAAATCTGAATTCCCAGCAGAACAACACGCCAGAATCGCCGCTGTTTCATCCAGAAGCAAGGCCTGGTGCTGGAGGTTCCAGGTCAGACCTCAGCCAAGGTGAATTCTAACATATAGATTTAACTTTTGACTTATGGTCAGTAAGATAAGAAGACTTGGACATGACTGTATAATTTTTATCAGCTCGTTTACTTTTGGATATCAAAAATATTAAGTAAAAAAACACTTTATCGTATTAAATACAGCTGAGTGATATAGTTTTTAACCAAAGTTATTTTCAGACAATAGTCATCGCAGTTGTACACCACTTTTTATAATTGCAGCCCTAGGCCAGCGTAATTTATTATAATTTACGTCAAGTATTTTAGTTATGAGACACGAAACAGAATCGATATTACTTTCATAATGAAATATAACGAGTAACAAGAGAAAAATAATTACTCTCGAATCGAATTAACTCAAAAGTATCATTAAATTAAGCGAAGTAATTTAAACTTCTTGGTTTTGAAACGTCACTCATAAATTAATCAAAGACATTCTTAGACCATGTATGCGTCAACCTGTCTACCCTCATCTTGCGAGGCTCCTTTATTAAGAATGATTGATTTTTTTGAAGTGATATTAAACTTTGCCAATTATAACTTTTAGTACGTATGTTAGAGACACTTTTGTTCACGTTTTAAGAGAAACTTCAAAGATCCGTGATTTGAGATAAACGTATTTCGAAAGATGTACATATAATTAAAATTAAGGGCTTATGTGAGTTGATACAAATGTAATATTTTTTAGTGGTTACTTCGTCGCGACCGCCGATAATGTCCAAGGAGACCTTCGTGTATGGGGCACGAACGCCGGATGACTTCCCGCTATCCCCGATCCCAGTATCCGAATTCCCAGAACCACCACCAGCCTACACAGAGGTCTACACACCGCAAGAATCACAGCCACCAAGAACTGTCGTTATCGTACCAGGTGAATGACGTCCCTCTGACTTTAGCAAACGGCTATGACAGTTGGTCTTTTTAATTTTTTTATCTGTACGACAAATAGAACCCTTTTTTTTTGTTCGCTTTAATGGCATCAATTTAAACTTCATCATGATTCCTTGAAACAAAAAAAATATATACTATTTCTTAATTTTGTAACATGACAATCTTATAACAAAAAATAAAATTCTATTTTTTTTTATTACTGCCTTCATCCGTGCAAAGACATGCACGGTATATTCTGCGAGCGTCGATTATAATTTAAATTATAAGTCCAGGTTTCCTCACGATGTTCTACTTCACCGTCCGTCAGTGATGTCTAAATACTCTTAGAAAGTACATATGACTCGGAAAAATCACATTGGTACTTGCCAGGTTTCGAACCCGCGCCCTCTAACACAAGAGGTGGGCCTTTAACCTCTAGGCCACCACGACCCGTTATTTTATTTATAGTAACAATTATGTGTAACCGTCCGCTACGTTTGACAATGTCAGTTTGACATGACTGGATATATAAATATATAATCTATGGAAAGATTAAAAATCGAAAGAGTTTTACTAAAAATTAAAATAGCCTAGGTTTTTATTAGCACAGATCCATAACTCGTTTCCTTCTGCTATGGACAGATTAATATTGATAATAAATAAATTATATATTCCCAAGGTGACCTAGTATTGTTTGTTATGAATCAATTTCGTCTGTATCAAGCGATTTATGTTCCAATAGCATTAAATATTCATCTCTGGCAACACTTCAAGGTTTTTAGATCAATGCAGTATAGATGCAATTTAGTGATTTGTAGATTCATTGATATAAAAGATCAAATATTATTGACTTGTTAAATATTAAAATGTATATAAATGAGGTTTATTTTTAAACCAAAAAATGTTTTGTTGGTGACTTTGAAAGCATGTTTTTTTTGTCTATTAAGACTTTGTTTCAAGATCCACTGCCAATATATGTATATTAAATTCGTGTGCCTGTTATTATATACTATATGTACATAACATCTAGCTCAACATCATTGCTCGTCAGCAAAATTGAAATAAGACCAAAATATTTTTGGTATACCTCCTAAAACAACTTTTTGCCGAGCACATTAATGTGACGGCAGAAGAATTACTACGCAGCAAACTGGCCATCAGACAAAGGGTTAGGATACCGTCACTTAACTTATTTTACACTATCGCCCAGATAATTATGGGATATCGATTGAACCTCATCAAAATTCAGTTCAATACAAAGACATTGTTATTCTTAAAAGCTAGACAGACGCTGTACAGAGAAAAAATAAGACAATATTTTCAAATACAGTATGAGACATTGCTTTAATATATAGCAGAGAATTTAACTCGTAATTTGACAATTAATTTAAATCAAAGTGTTTTAATAATTTAAAATTGATATTAATAAAAAAATTACTTTTATGATCTGAAAATTATTGTTTGATATTTAAAGCAAACAAATTGTAGATGTGATTACTTGCTGTCCCATTACGCTATCATCTGTTATGATTCCGCGAAATTAATATAGAATACTAAAAGCTTCTTCTGGTTGACCTGCTAATAATATTCAGCAAATCTCCTCGTCTTTCCAGATCAACAGACCCCCGTGGGTATCGCGAGCAACGACAGGAAACTGTTGTCCTGTGCTCACTGCGGACTAAGAGTGCACACGCTGGCTGTTAGAGAGAATGGGGTCGTCACTCACATGCTAGCCATTTTATTCTTCTTTATGTACGTCTCAGTTTATATTTGATATTTTATTTCAACTGCGAAAATATCTGTTTTTGAAATAAAATTGACTTATTTAAGTCAATAAACTAATTTAAGTCAACACACACACCTCGTCCGCCCGTGATCACGGCTGCTGCAAAGTAACCGAAACGTCGGGATTATGTAGTTTTTAAATAATAAAATCCGCGTAGTAAATCCGAATAACACTAGTTTCATTTAATTTAAGTCATCTGTATTCAAGATAAAAAAAAATTTATGTTTTAATTAAGCCATTTGGAACTCCAAGAACATGTCTATAAGCAAATCAATCAGCGCTTCCACGCCATTCAGTGTCCCGTACAAATAATTCTTGATTATATAATTTTAATAACTTTATAATTACGTGGTTTTAATCAGATATTTTTATCCTCAGATTCGCGCCACTAACCCTTCTGATCTACTGCACGGATTTCTGTAAATACAGGAACCACTACTGCCCGAACTGCAACCAGCTCATCGGCTACGAAGTACCAATACTGTGCCAGGACATGGTCTACAACAAAACTGGGTAGAAAAATTGGTGTACTGAAATACTTTGTTGGTATATATTTTCATTATTTCCTTTATATAAACAATATATCTTTAACTTTTAACCGTAAAAGTTATTTGTATGTGATTTCTATTGTAAATTTCGCATCGTAATAGTCCTATTCTCTATAGGACATGCCTTTTAACAATCAATACAAGAGTAACGTTTGTTATTATACAAAAAAAAATATATGGAATTCAATGTACGTAGCTACAAAGGAATTATAGGCGATCAGTTTTGCAAATATTCATCTGAATATTTTTGCTTCCAATAAAATGTGTATAGCAATATAAAAACGGTAAATATGAAGGTAGTTATAAGTAACAAAAAAAAAATTGTTTTTTTGTGTGTGTAAAGATTCATTACCTAAATTCCAGAAAAGCATATTCAAGCCTCGAACTAGTACACCATTATCTAAAATGTTTTTGCAGTAAAAATATTTTTTCTATGTAGCCATGAATTTAAACCTGATACCCTATACCTTAACTAATTAATTGATGCAAATTTTGAGTCCAGAGACTTAAAAAAAAATATATAATGTATTTTTTTCTGCAAAATATATATTTTTTATGACAATTTTAAAAAAAATTGAAATATTTTTTCTTTAATTTCAACATTTAAATCATAGCGTAATTTGTATATTTTGACAAATGAGTCTCGTGAGTGCTTCACTTATATGAATTGTGTTGATTTTTCATAATAATTTTTAACTCGCAGGCGGGAAAAATAAATTAGAATTATATATATATATATAAAGTAGAGGATAGACTGCACACTCACGACGTTTCGCTTACTTTGTGGTGACGCAAATGTTATCTCGTCTCCGTGTTCACGGCTGCAAAGTAACCGAAACGTCGGAGTGTGTAGTTAATAATAAAAACGCGTAGTAAATCTTCTTCCTGGCAATTTATCCCAGCATTACCCAGGCTCTGCCTTCCTCAAACTCCTCACTGCACGGTCTTCGGCATGATAAAAACGCGTTGTGCATCCGCAAAATGTTAGTTTTATTTGATCGGACGACAGATTTGACATTATAATACAATATTTTATTAGCATAACTAGGACCGATAAATTATTTTCTCATATAAGTTTAATGTAAACTAATATCATACATAGGTATTTAAGTTTTTTTTTTGTAAAATAATCTCCAATCTATAGACCCGATGGTTCAGTGGTTAGAGCGGCGGCAAGGCCACAACAGCTGGTTGATATAGCCATCTGTACGGTAATTTTTTTTTGTATAAATTAATTATATAATGAAATTCAAATAAGGCTTTTTATTGTTTACTTTGTTAAGTGCGTAGTAAATTTTTAATTTTACAATTAAATACATACTGAAATATATATATATACTATATTTTATTCCAATGAAGTTCTTCGTCAGAAAGAAATATTGTAAGCGATCATAAATAATGTTGATATAACGTTGCTTTGCTCGCCTTTTAACGGCCATTGTGACATTTTGGAAGCAATTATCAAACTTTTATCGTTAAAAAAAAAGTCGATTTTTTTTCAACCCTAAATTCATTAAGGCGTCAAGTCAGTGTGCTGCTTTCAGTGTAAAATACAAGGTCTATTTGCTATTAACGTTAATGGCCTTTTAATTATATATATATTAGGGTAGTCTGACATTTTTTTACATAATAATAATATATAAGCCTATGATAAGGAAAAAAATAATTTATTTTTACTGTATTAAATATTTGTTTCTATTTAACAGTGTTTTAAATTTTTCTTCCAACATATATATATATTTATATATATGTGTGTGTGTGTGTGCGTGAATTTATTTATATTTTATACTATTTATTTACTTATACATAAATATAAAGTTTTTATGTATTTATATATATATATCGTCGGTATTCCTATAATTCGACTAAAGTCCAATCAAAGCGTCATCGAAATCGGTCCAGCCGTTTATATACAAATTATTTAAACCTAAAAGCAGATGTATAATATTTTATAAATTTAATTATCGTTCCAGAGCAATCTCTTGTGAAAACATTCTCTTCGAATAACAAACGGGACTATTTATATCGTAAACAATAAACGCCTCTCCGTTATTGCGTTTGTTTGAAAACGAGAGACATGTTTATATCTACGTGTTTACACGGGTTTGATTTATCTCTTCTCGTTGGACTGATTCTGCACAACCTTCTGCCAATGACTTCGTCCGCGTAGTGTTTTTTTTTTTTTTGTAAATTTTCGCGAGTTCTATTCATTTAAACGAGACTAGTATTATTCGGATATACTACGCGGATTTTATTATTTAAAAAATACTTTTACTTTTATACTTTTTATTGTGCGATTATTTTTTGTTTTAAATTCTGTAATTAATCAGTTGCTTGTAATAAGGAAAAGTAGTTCTATATTTTTTCTATGGACTTTTAGCTTCTATTGTATTTATGTTATTCTGAATATTCATTTATTGTAAAGATTTTTAAACCACGAACTAAAATACGTCTACTTCCGCAAAAATACCCAAGGTTTTCCAGGTCAACCGTTTGGGTCCAGAGATCTAGCGACCATCACCAGGTTCTGGAACACCTGTCAGCATACCTCTTCTACTTCCTTCCACTCACCTGTTAAGTATAATTGGTCCCCCGGTTTTTCTCACTTTCAGGGCGCTCTCCCAAAACTTCACCGCCTCTGGGAGTATAGTGTTCTGTAAGAGGATAACCTTTTTAGGCACAGCCATTGAAATATTAAGCTAAAGGCCCATAATATAACAAGAATAATAAATCTCAACAGATTATAAATAATTAATAACTTGACTTGGCCTCAACATAAGTGTTTCCGTAAAAAATAGACTTGCTTAGAAACAAATAATAAACTTTTTATATTTCAAACAAAAATCTTAAATCGATCCATCAGCTTCTGTGTTATTAAATAACAAAACGCAAAGTTTCGTAATTATAGTAGTAGATATAGAGAGGAGCTTGGACGGTGGAGGTGAGCGTTAAACGCGTCTGATAGGACCCTTAAACCTACACCTGGGTCAAGTCCCAGGCACTGTTGAAGCTCCTCTCCCTGCATGGACCCGGCACCCGCACGGTGAATCCATGGAATGATGAGAGGTTTCGTCACTGTTTATTTATTATTTATCAGACACCGTGTCACTGATATCACACAGACACCTCAGATTGCGTGTCGTGTAAAGCCTTGTAACTGTAGGTCTGTAAGTTAAGTGATTATTTAATGAAGTAGCAAGCATACTTACGTTTATGACAACGAATTTTTCTGGTTCTAACCTGAAAAAAAAAGACTTGGAGTGAGTTAAATACTTAGGCCATCATTTCCTGCGCAATATGTTATAATTTTTTGTCATTTTTAACTTTTTGGTAGAATAGCAAACTCGGCTACTCCCAAAGTAGACAAAGCCAGCAAACATCAGTAACCTAATTTCATTTATAGCGTTGTGATAACAAAATATATTAAAAACATATCACTTTTCATTTTACGTCCATATGGATGTGGCAAAAAAAAGTAGTCCGCCATTTTGGAAAATCCCCCATCTCGTGATTAGAACTACGTAAATTAATATTGCCACCAAATAATATAATGTGGAAAAACAAGGTATTGAAAATAGCTTTTTTTTAATTAATTTAATGTTTAATAATAATAATGTTTAATTTAATATTCTATATATATATATATATATATATATATAAATTAAGTTTTTTTTTTTAGCATAAGATTTCATACTTTAATACATTTTGTTAATTAGCTATAGCAACGCGTTTGAAACTATCAAACATCACGCGTACCCCAAGTGTACATCGAAACTACGTACGGAGCGTTCGCAGTATTTCGTTCATAAATCTCCTCACATATCAACGTAGGTTATCAAATAAGAAACGTGAAACTCATTGTATGTACGTGATAATGCAAACTTGTACTAAGCATACATAAAAACTTTTTTAATTAAATCATTCCTAAATCCTGTCCCATGGTATTGATAAATAAATGGAAACAGTCCGTTAAGTTTGACGACACACGTGTAGTAAGTTTAAACTGGTGTTACAACGTAAAATATTTCACGCACGATCGTAATTTTCGCAATTCATATTATATTTAGCATTGCAGTCACGTCGTTAGACTCAAACTGAACAGTGTGACGTGTGTCGTAAGACAGCTAATTTGTTACGTAATTCTCATCTACATCGGCGCTGTCAGAATTAATGACGGATGCGACGTAACAAGAACTCGTGGCTGTCGTTAGTTAGTATAAAACCTTACTGGTGTTCATAGTTATTGTTAAAATTCAAACGAAATCAGAGACTAGTTTAAAGGAGAACAGAACTATGTTTGGATGTCGGTATAGATAAGACGTGTGGACGCGCGACGGGACAGGTCAGTGAGTGCGGACCGCTGACGAATATAGAACCTTCGAGAAATACGAGGACGTTGGGGAGAATTGAAGTTTCATTCTGAAACATCATGGAACGTACTGAAATGACATTAGTAATGTCTACGCTGACGTTACCTGTTTGAAAATAACGAATTAGTACTAAATACTATATTTACTAGTGGACCTACAGACCTTGTCGTGTCAAAAACATCATTCAGACATGCCTAGGTAAGGAGTTGAGAGCGTCTTTGTTTCCCCGGAACGCTCCGTTAGGTCATCGCGATTGCGAAATTCCGGAGGGTAACCGTAATATTATTGTGGGTAAATCGACAGACAAGTAAAGCTAAACATGCTTGCTGGGAGCCCCATATAACCATCCCAAGCCAAGAGGGTAGGCAGCAACGCATTTTTCCAACGTAACAAAAACGCTCGGTACGGGTTAAGTTAGTATCAAACCACAGCTCGCGGTTTATAATAAAGCCTATATATAACTGTAATTAAAACAACGGAATAATGCAACGTGGAATGTTTTTTATGCTACGGCTTCATTCGCACTGGGATCGTGGAATATTCTGCCGATGTCAATATTTTTATTTGCCCGACGAGTTATAATCTCGAGCACTGAGCGGAGGACACGAAGGAGTTTGTAGAATGGTGTAAACTCGTTTGTTTAATTATTATTATTATTAAATAAGATTCCAGTTAAATTTTTACTAGAATCTAGAACAACAAAATATACATACACATATATTTCCACCAGCACCTAGAGCAAAGCGATTCATCCGAACAAGTGACAGCTATTTTAAATATACTCAGCAAAAAAAGTATATTAAAAAAAAAGTTTCTAATAGTAAATAGTAAATTTTTCTTAAATTTTATAGTGTCCTCTTAACTGTTGACTTTTTGTTTCATAAGAACATTCTCCAAACAATAAGAGAGACAACAACGAAAGTAATATTGAAATCGGTCTAGCCGTTAATGGACAAGTTACTCATATCATCCTTAGAACTAGTTACCATCGCAAAACTGAAAACCGGCAGTTTTCCTTTAATACATCTCTCATGGTAGTACAGACGTGTATTGTCAATGGAAACTGTGTGTAAGGATGACTTATTTCAAACAATGTTACCGAAAACCTACGTTAAAAATCATTCGTTTTTAATACGATTTTTTTAAGATTTCCCTAATTTTAATTATATAAAAATATAATTACTACGTTTTTATTTTATTTACTTATTTTTTTAATACATAATTATGACTAGTTTGCGATCGCGACTTCTGTTGATTTTCCTATGTTCTGTTAAAAGGAAATAAATAGCGTGTGTTTGAAGTAATATGTACGTGAACCAGCCGTCAGCGCCATCTATCGCCTGCATCACGTTACTTCATATTACTATAGATTCTAAAGAATGGTAAGCTATCGTTGTTGATGTTTTTCAGATAAAAATTATTTACCGATTTTGATTAAACTTTCAAGTACTGTTGTTCGTACAAACGAGAAAGACAAGACAATACTGCAATTCCATGTGATTAGTATGACATTAAGATATAGCAAATTTTACATTTCTCCCCAACAATTTCCGATCTCAGACAGAAGAAGAAGAATAAAACTTTCATTACGAAATTTTACATACAAAATAAACAGCAGAAATTTTCAAAGCCTCATCAATAATATTCATTCAGACGGAATGTATAAATGTATACGCAAAATAAGATAATACAAAACTCTTTATAAATATTGCTATTTGACTCCAACGACACAACTTTATAATGAAACAAAAATAATGAATATATCACAGCTATTCACATACTAATCAAAAAAATTAAATCAGGTCCCATTCAACCAGAGATAAGGATCTGTGAGATCGCATATTACGAATTTAAGGAATAAATATAAACTTCACATTGATAATGTACGAACTAATTGTGGTAAAAAACAATATTGTTTGTTTGAGCACAGCTGTTCAACAAACTACCAGACGATAAAAAACTATGTGATAGTATAGAGATGTTTAAAGTCACACTCAAAAATCATTTAATATTCTCGCTATAATAAATTAAGGAAGCCTTTCATATCCAATGGCCCAGATGTTAAAACTATTTTGTTTGCAAATGTTCATTGTATCTCATTGTAAGTGAATGTAAATTCTTATGAGAAATAAATTTCTTTATACCTTATATGTACGTAGCAACTCACCTATATACGGAGTGATCATAAAATATGCTTATCCTTAAGGGTTGGTCTATGCTACGCTTCTTAACGACGTGTGCTGGTTCGATGTGAACGCCGCGTACAACCTGGAGACAACACATGTATTATTAACATTGATAAACATTTTATATGTACGAGTTTAATTAAAAAGGACTATCTGTAAAACTTTCAAGTTACATAAATATGAATATTTATACAAACCAGTCAAATAGTTATGGAATTATCGCGTAACAAACATACATACTTATTGTTATATACTAATTATTTTTGAATTTATAACCGACGTCTTGACTACCTTCAATAACTATACCAATACTATAAAAGTCAAATAGTAGTTATCTACCCTCTAAAAGAATTTCTTTCAACACCTCCACACTAGTTAGATAATGAATGTTTCGAAGAGCGCAAAATCTTTGTGATGCTGATCGTCTAGAGGCCGAGCTGCAGGGTGTAAAACATGCTCTCACCGCCAACAACCTGCCCTTGGTTCGCCAGCATCGCAAGAACCAGTTGGAGCAACTGACAGTTGAGCGACAGCCAGCGATATTATCATATGTGAAGTGAGTTACAGATAGAATAAGCAACATCTTGAAGAAGGTTACGACCAAGACTTTTTACAAACCACATAAAAAGTGAGCCAATTCTTGATGCCTACTAAGAGTACCAATCCTTTACAATCCTTTTGTGGAGGACTATGTCAAACATTGGACAGACAAAGAGGAGCATCGCTACAAGGGTTAAAGAACACGTCTCGTTGAAGTCAGCGGTTTGTGTACACGCAATGGACCAGGCCACTACATTCGGTTTGATAAACCACAGACCTTCTCTCGTGAAGGCAGGTATATACTGAGGTTAATCCGCGAGGCTATTGAAATTAAAAAACATCAGAATGTTAATAGAGGCGATGGCTGGAATGTATCCGACGCCTGGGACCTTTTCATCAGAAATATAAAATCCCATGTCCGTGACCACACCACAGGACCTCGAGATACTGTATCTGTATTCTATTGCTCTATATTCTTGCATCCAGAGCAGTTAGAGAAAAAATTAAGAAATCGTTGGCGGTAGGTGACAAATAACAAGACAAACTGACAGACACTTGCATCTCGTCTTTGATAAGGGTTACAGTCGACAATGAAAACGTGTTGTATAATGTAGTATAGTAAAATAACGAAGCTAGATCCTATAAACATATACATTTGATATTATATATATATATATATAATATCAAATGTACGTAGTTTCATTGTTCTGATAGAAAATGAAAAATCGCTTGCATAACAATCGCTTGCGTCAGACGTTCGGATGAAAAAAAACACAATAACAATACACTTACACATTATAAATAATTATTCAGTCGCACAATGATATGTATATATATAATAAATATAGTACAAATATATAAGTATATAACAATTGTTAACAGGATATATATATAGGTGAATTTGAAACTCAAACTTACTAACTTACCACCAAGTGTTGTAGCAAATTCTGTTAAATATTCCAAGCTTATGAGATCACCAGGAAAATATCATGTTCAATAAACATGAAGATACCCTCAATTGAGATAAATGAACACGCGATCCAAGACTGTCCTTAGTAAGAGTTTAATTTGTCAACCTACACACCGACGGTTAGATATTAGGAGATAAGTAAAGCACTTGAAGTGTTGAGTTTTTGCATACAATCCTGTATTATAATATATAAATATATATATAAAAATTAATTAATTAAATTATCTTTCAAAACAAAAGCTAACTTCAGCAATATAGAGTTCCAAACGAGCGGTTATTTTAACGCCCGTCTACACAACAAAACGACCGTAACGAACGCTCGCTATTAATTAGTATAATCTATTTGTATGGAAAAACATAATAAAATATACGGAAACATAACTCAAGAACTTTGCAAGGAACGGATGTGATATATATAATTATTGTATTTAACCGACTACAGAAAGGAGGTTATGTATTTTATCATTCCATAAATGTGGAATGATCTCGAAAAATACTGATTCCTTTTAGATGACGTTTCTATTAATGAGATAGATTATATAGCAAACTAAGATTATAGGTTTCAAACTGAATAAAGATAATTTCAAATTAAATAAAGAAAAACTACATTTTCTATGTAAAAAAAGTATTAAACAAATGAAAACGATTAAACTGTCGGTACAGAAGTTAGCGACGTTAACACATACTAAGGCTAGCATATAAACGCAATACTATTACGTTTATAATAAAGGTTATATATATATGTCGGATATACAGGCAGATCCGTGTGCAAGTACTTATGCGTGATGACCTTTCACAACTACTAATTTCCAATCAATACATGCTTAGACTATGAGATTCATTCTACAATATATATATATATTATAATGTTTGCCGTAGATTTGTCATGAGAAAATAACTATAGACATATTCTATAGTATTCATAATAAGACACATAAATTACTGAATAATCATTTGCGAGGTTTAAAAAAAATACTTCAATGTGAGACCTTTACCAAGCATAGTATGAACAACAGAGTATATATATATAATATCTTCATTATTCTTACGACGCCATAAAAAATGTAATAAAATGCTTTTTGCCAAACTGCTGCGTGTTATAGCGTTTTTCTGTGAGTATAATTTGCGAGCCAGATGGTAAGAAATTTATTTATATTGGTATGCGAATTGATTAGTCTAAACTAACTATATATATATAATATACTTGTATGCAAAAGTACATAATTTTCTCAATATTTTTATACCATTAGTATTATCATAATCGAATTCTTCTCTCCGATTTTAAAAAGCTGAAAGACCTTGATGGGACTTTCGCTGATAACTGAGTTTCCGATGCCAATAAGAATAAGTTGTTTAAGAGGGAAACAGTTTTACGACAAAATGTACCTGTTATCGAATATTCTCAAAGGATATATCATTGTTATGAGCAAAATGATTCGATTGAAGCGTTTTTTCTACATTCACCGTAACCGCTGCAAGACCTGGAAGCTAAACATCACACATCCAGCTGAAAAACAGCTGTTGTTAATAAATTTTGGTGGCCCAAGGTTATTAGTATACGCGAATAATGTTATGAACATTAAATTCCAGGTGGAGTCGGGGGCGAAGTGATGCTTAAAATAGACCTGCACGAGACTACGGACAGACAAACAACAGCCAACAATTTGTTTATTACATACATCAACGCAACGGACTTGCAGCGTTTGCAAAATGGTACGCTATATATATATATATAGTGCTAGTTACACTATTTACAACACAAGAACGGCTAAACAGATTTGGATTAAAATTCGTGGGTAGATAGCTAACAACCAGGAGACGGATATTGGATTTTCATCACGTTCGATTGAAAAAAAAAATTAAATTCCTATATCCCTATATTAATTGCCTCTAAGAATGAACTCGCTTCGTCGGTTCAGCTTCACGTTTCCAGTTCTGAAGTTAACACGGGTGACGTCGCTGTCAAGAACTAGTATAGATTATATATAAAAAATTGATTAACATCTTATGAATGTTAATAAGGGTGCTGAAGAGTTAAATACATTGTTTAATTACCTTAAAAGAAACAAAAACTTTACTAGATATATATATACTTCTTGTAGTCTTTGTAGTTATAACTTACCAAATCTATTTTCCTATAAAGAATAAACGCAAAAGATTTCTTCAAAGAAATTGTAAGTTACTCATTATATAAATAAATTTATATAATGACAGATGGTTCTACAACAAAAAAAAAATGTCTCATATCTAAAAGAACTATGTTAGTTGGCGGCTTGTTTTAAAGTTATTTCAGACACTGAAGCGGTCTGTATTATGCAATTAAATTAATTCCTTAAAACCACATCCCCAGGTAATGCAACTATGAATTTGGACATGAAAAATAATATGCTCGGACATCAATTGTTTAAGAGAAATCCTGATAGTCCTATGTATGTACCCCTAGACCTAGGTCACCAAATAGGTATCCCAAGAGAGAGAAGTTCACACACACAATTGGTGCAAATTAAAGGGGATAGTTCAAAAATAAAGAAGAGTCTGGATGACTTCACAATGAGGAAGAGACGGACGTATTTATCTACGCGAAAATTTGATTTCCCGTTCATAGATTTAAACAGCAAATACCATCAAGTTTCGGATGAAGATTATTTAAGACGGCGCAATATGGTAGAAGATAACTTCGCTGACAGGGACCAAAGGATATTCGAAGTGCTGACAAAACAGAATAAGTTAATAGAGAGGATTGCAAACAGTCTTCTGTTAAGAGAAGAAAAAAAGAAAAAAATTGCTAGAACATACTTTGACGACATACTAGAATCTGTCGAGAAACGACAGTCATCAGTGAATGCTAAAACTATTAAACCAAAGACGACAACAAAGAAGCAAAAAGCTGTTGTTACTGTCATCGACGAAACGGAAATTAGGAAGGCGCTGAAAGCTGATCCATTCGTCAGCAGAATATTACGTCTGGCTGGCAAGAAGAAACAGGAATACGAGGGTCAAAAGGACAGAGCTGATGGGTACTTGATGTGAATACTTTGAAGATAATAAAATTCATCACGAAGGATTTTCCATTTTTATTTGGTTATAGACTTTCACTGATAATTCCGATATTTAGAATACTTAACACTAACTTACTTTTTAGCAAATAAATGGTCACGAAACAAAAAAGTTAAGGAAAATTAACTAAGCATATCTTAAAAAGATCCTTAGCGAAAAAAAAATAATGTACATTTTAAATTTATTTATTAAATAATATATATTACTAAGAACAAGAGTTTTTGGGTTACAAAAAATTATTCCTTTTTTCGCTATAACCAAAATAATAACCGTTTAAATATCAATAATGAAATATTTAAATACTTTTCTTTGATGGAAGATTATAAAATTGTACTGAGGAGAAATCTCAATTCTTTAATTGTGTGCAATTGGGGAAAGCTATGCAAAATATCACGACAGAGTCTCTTTCATTATATTAACAGATTTACAGATTTTTTCCCTACAAAAAAAACATTAAACAAAATAATGTTTCAATGAATTCCAGTTAAACAACGTAGATTTGATTTACCGATAACTATTCTATCCTATCTATCCTATCCCATATGTGCGTCGTGTATCTGTGTACATCATTCGCGTCTCCCAGATAGTTTAGATTCGCACATCACCCCGACAGATGGCGCTGTCTGTATGTAGATTATTTCAAAATGAAAAGCCCGCGACGTAGGTGACTGTTATCTTAACATTACACACATCTCCGCTCATCTCTGTTCACGCGGCGGGTGTGGCGACATGAACTGGTACCACAGAAACATTTTTTAAGTCTGCAATTTAATGTGAACTTGTTACAATTCCCACGGTTATTTCCAACACTTACTACATATCCGGCGAATGTTTTGTGAATATCGGGAAATTGTTTGCGACTGACGAAACAGTGTCGAATGGGTTTAGCCGACGTCGCAAAAAGAGGTTCTGTGTAGTATAATATAACACAGGTCATGGTAGTGTGTATGATGTTTAACATTCAGTGACGACACACACATTGAGGAGTGTTCACGAATCGATGTATTATATGTGTGTGTGAGTCGTGGTAGTGTGTGTGATGTTTAACATTCAGTGACGACACACACATTGAGGAGTGTTCACGGATCGATGTATTATATGTGTGTGTGAGTCGTGGTAGTGCGTGTGATGTTTAACATTCAGTGACGACACACACATTGAGGAGTGTTCACGGATCGATGTATTATATGTGTGTGTGAGTCGTGGTAGCGTGTGTGATGTTTAACATTCAGTGACGACACACACTTTGAGGAATGTTCACGGATCGATGTATTATATGTGTGTATGAGTCGTGGTAGTGCGTGTGATGTTTAACGTTCAGTGACGACACACACATTGAGTAGTGTTCACGGATCGATGTATTATATGTGTGTGTGAGTCGTGGTAGTGTGTGTGATGTTTAACATTCAGTGACGACACACACATTGAGGAGTGTTCACGGATCGATGTATTATATGTGTGTGTGAGTCGTGGTAGTGCGTGTGATGTTTAACATTCAGTGACGACACACACATTGAGGAGTGTTCACGGATCGATGTATTATATGTGTGTGTGAGTCGTGGTAGCGTGTGTGATGTTTAACATTCAGTGACGACACACACTTTGAGGAATGTTCACGGATCGATGTATTATATGTGTGTATGAGTCGTGGTAGTGCGTGTGATGTTTAACGTTCAGTGACGACACACACATTGAGGAGTGTTCACGGATCGATGTATTATATGTGTGTGTGAGTCGTGGTAGCGTGTGTGATGTTTAACATTCAGTGACGACACACACTTTGAGGAATGTTCACGGATCGATGTATTATATGTGTGTATGAGTCGTGGTAGCGCGTGTGATGTTTAACGTTCAGTGACGACACACACATTGAGTAGTGTTCACGGATCGATGTATTATATGTGTGTGTGAGTCGTGGTAGTGTGTGTGATGTTTAACATTCAGTGACGACACACACATTGAGGAGTGTTCACGGATCAATGTATTATATGTGTGTGTGAGTCGCGGTAGCGTGTGTGATGTTTAACATTCAGTGACGACACACACATTGAGGAGTGTTCACGGATCAATGTATTATATGTGTGTGTGAGTCGCGGTAGTGTGTGTGATGTTTAACATTCAGTGACGACACACACATTGAGGAGTGTTCACGGATCGATGTATTTACATAAATAATATCTTTATACAATTCATCTCAATATAAACCTTGATCGCGTTAGATTCCACGTTAATATGTGAATATTTTAACACTTATTAGTTCTATTAAAAGTATTTTTTTTATCTCCCAATACATTGGATAGTTGTATCTGGACATAGCCTTACGTTACACATATAATATGTAATTTAAGTCCTAACAAGACCAACCATGAACTTCGCTCTATGTACTTAAAGTAATTAAAATGTATTAAGAAATGTAGCTTCCTTATATACAAGTAATAAATTAGACCAATTGTTTTATCTAGAATAACATAAGAATAACATGTATATATATTATATAGTATATATATATAAACCTTTCGAGGAACCTGGACTTATAATAAGTACGAAACAGCCAATCCGCTTTCAGCGAGCCTGGTGATTAATGCTCTAACCTACTCCATGTGAGAAGAGGCCTTGCTCAGCAGTGGGCTCCGATAGGCTGATGATGATGATGATGAGTTATTAATTTGTATTGATCTATATCAAGGCCGTATCGTAAGTCCAGGGTGGTTGTTCAGAACTGATCATGATCCTACCCACCTACCCTAATGATGTCCAAAACTCCAACAATCAAAAACACCTCCAGCATTTTGTATTGATTAGTTGAGCACAAAACAACGTAGCTATAAAATTACAAATATTTAATTATTTATAACTTTCAAACTGTCAGTATGTAGGTATAAATATAACTTATAGTAAGACAAGCGATCTATCTTAATAAAGTTTCGGCAATTTAAGCGTTTGTCATTAAAAAATATATATGTGTTAACTAATTATTTATTTGAATATGTATTAACCCAGTAATCTAATATATATGTAGAGTTTGGACGGTGGAGGTGAGCGTTTAACGCGTCAGGTAGGACCCTTAAACCTCCACCTGGGTCGCAAGTCCCAGGCATTGTTGAAGCTCCTCTCCCTGCACCGATGGACCCGGCACCAGCACGGTGAACCCATGGAATGATGAGAGCTAGCTCCTGATGAACCTACGTTGATATCCATGGAGTTAAGGAATACTCCTTGTCCTTATCGTTGCCCTATAAATTACACTAAACTACATAAAAATCTGTTCAGATGTCCGGACGTGTCACGTAACAAACAGACATACATTACACATATACAATCCGTGTATATAATGTATGGAATTGCCTATAGTTATCCGACGGTATATTGCGACTTGCAACTGAACTTTGACTTAAGCAATGACAATGACCTGAGTAAATGTCAGGGTGTGATGATTTGAATTAATATCCAGGGAAACCTTCGAGATCGGAAGGCGCTTCCCAGAATCTCCTAACAACTTCTGCTGTTTCAACTGAAACGGGGTTAGAAATAAAGGTTCTATATCTAAGGTGAAGTCGCATTGACCTTTAACCTCCAGTTTTGAGCCGGGAGAGCTTTGAGAGAAACGTGTTATGTAAATTGACCTTTGAACTTTGACAACGACGTTAATAGTCTGTCAAAACTCGCGTGGCTCTGAAGAAATAAGTCTTGAATTTGATATCACAAATTTAGTTTAGGAGATGTGTTGAAATGACAGACTTACATAGACTTCATACCTCTCCTCAATAGCGCACATTAGTCTCATTTGTTTGTATGAAATTTTTTATAATAATATCATTTCGTATGTATGTATGTACGTCCAACAAAAAATCTCAGTAACTATACTTAGTCAAACAACACATTAAGGCTTGTTTGAGTTTACGTTTGTTTAGTTCTTTAGTTAAATTCGACCATATAAATACATTTAAGATCTGAATCATCTATTTCGAAGTCGGTTAAATAAATACGAGTCTAAAAACATAACCAATATAATGATCTTTCAATACATTCCTGAGCGAATCAATCAGATGAGTGAGTTATATTAGTTGCGAATGATTCCGGGATATGAGTTGACATATGAGATCGAACGAGTGAATGAAGTAATTGAATATAATGTATTTATTGAATTTATTGAACGAATCACTCGAAACACCAGATCTCATATGAACGAATGACAAATAATTACGAAACGAATGTATTGAATGAGTGAACTAACATTATTATACAAGGTTAAATTTATAGGACGCCGTAGGTTCAACGGAACATTTGGTCTTCAATAAACATGACTATTCGTGATTTGCACTCACGAAACTAAAATTATATATATATATATATATATACATATATATATATTGTTTTTGTCTTATCTCGTTTTAGCTACACCACCATAGTTATATATATATATATATTTCCGGTGATAACGTCACTGAAGGTCGACCGGAAATATCAATAGAACATTAAGAAAATATGTTATTGATAAAAGATATTCAATGTATTTGACATCAATTACACGTAACATCCGGTTTCCGGCTATGAAGTATGCGCTACGTTTACGTATTAATATACGTGTCTAAGAAAAATGTCTTATTAATATAATTTCAGTGTTATATTCTTTATATATCCTCACTATGTAAACTCTTGTTTAAGTAAATTAATATTTTAAAACACGTATGTATCACTTTACAAGCGTGAAGCGCGTGATATTCTTTTCGTCAGGAAATGTGTTTTTATAGAACTTAAAAATCAATGTTAATACTTTAGTGTGCTTACCACAAGTTTGCACGCACTACGTATTGAGCGTTTCACGTTTGTCATTAACCTACGTTAACAGTATGTCCGAAGTTGTGAATGAAAAAGTGTCAACGCTGCGTTTGTAGTCACGATGTACACTTGCTTAGTTTAAGCGTAAAGTATTTCAACTTTACACTGACAAACAACCAAAAATCTCAGTTAATTTTAACTCGACTGGTGCCAGTTAAATTCTTTAAACGTTTTTTGACAACCTACTTGTTTATTTTTTTTTGTTATTCGTGTTAGAAAACATCGTCACGACCGGTTGAGTGCGACAGATTTCACGTGGCTTAAATTCATAAATATAACACGTCTAGAACTACTCATTTTCACTTACTATCAGTGTACATAAACTCAACACGGACAGTTATGAATTTTAGTGAATATTTTGAAATTAAATATCAAACATAGATACAGTTAGCATAAAAAATATATATATTAAATATTTATAATAACTTTAGACAAATAATTGGCGTTTTTTTTGTTCTTTAACTCACTTTTTAGCATTGAAATTTTTTTTAATTATTATATTAAGTTAAAAATATATTAGATTGTACATACGTAAATACCGACAAAAAATGTGCAGAGACATTATTATAAAAAGGGCCATCTATTGGCGATCAAAAATGATCTATAAATTATTGAAATCAGCGCCATCTATTAACGGGAATGTCCAACTGTAAATTATATTTTTTAACAATTTCCCGCCTTTTGCAATATTAGTGTAATGATTGATTGTTTATACGTAAAGTGGAAATCCGTTTACGTGTTTTTTGTATTATTGCGTTACGTGCAAGCATTTTTGTACAATCACGTAGATATATAAATTACTTTCAATATTGTTGCCCGTCTCTATGTTTCACGTAAGCGACATTTAAAGCGAGGAGGCGAGTCGTCTTAAACACTGTCTTAATACGAATACGAATCGCTGAACCTATTTTGATAAAAGTTGCCGTGAAAATAGATATTATTTCAGAGATGAATAAAGTTTTAACTGTAATAAAAAACCACAAGTTTGTAGTCGGAAGCAAAAAGTATAGCGACATTATTCAAATAAATACTTGGAACTTGAGAAAAAATTTTACATCACGAACTAAGTCTCTCATTCGGTCTGCACTTTTAATACAAGTTTCTATATTAAAACTACAAACATACAGTTTCGAGTTGAACAACACGCATCAAATGTTCAAACGTGACACTAACCCGAGATTTACACTCGCGTACTCGCGTGTAAACTACAAACGATCCCAGTCTCAATACACTCGTAACAAGACCGGTAATCTACACTCTCGAGCGACTGTTTACACTGTCACCTCGCGCTTCGTCTCGCGACTCGTACGCGAGTGTAAAACCCGGGCGCTTATATATGTATAAACAAGTATAAACTGTGTGTATGCGGTTATGTACGTGTGGTAAGCGTGTTTATCTGACAAGCTACGTAAGACCGTCGCAGATAAAATCAGTATTCCCACGAAGACTACTTATACAAGCTCACTGAGAAATGACAAATGAAATTATGGAGATATACATATATATATATATATATATATATATATCATCGGCCTATCCGCGCCCACTGCTAAGCAAAGGCCTCTCGTCACACGGAGAAGGTTAGAGCATTAATCACCACGCTCGCTAGAGTCTGATTGGCGATTTATATATTTATATTATATATTAGAATACAAATAATGTGCAAAAAGGAGCAAAAAGAACAGTTTTTTTGCTTTAAACAAGTCTTTCATATTTATTTTTTAATTTAAGTGAATACATCGTCTGTGACAATCACAATTGTCTAACGATCACGGTTCACGAGATATAGTCAGGTGACAGACAGACAGACGTACAGTGAACTTCAAAACCGTTTCATTTTATACGGAACCTTTAAAAAGCAATAAATAAATTAATAATACTGAATACTAAACATTATATTTCCCGATAGTCTGATACAAGAACTATACAATTCAAAAGCTTCAGTGAAATCAGTTCAGCTGTTTTTTGTATGAAAGTTTAATAAACATACATACACATGAATAATTCCAACAACTATGATGAAAAACAAAACTATGGCAGTAAAATAACTGAATGTTAGTGGTGAAAGAGACGTGGTACACGTTAAACGAAACGGTCGAACTCAACTTCCGACGTCACCAGCTCGTACTAAGTAACATGTATAACAAACAATACATTGTAATACATATGCGGACTCATAGTAACTTTTAACTCGACACTGTTTAAATATAAAGAATTATCACAGACAAAATTATTATATATATTTTTTAAGTTTTGCATCAAACTACGTCTGACAAAAAAAATCTCTCCAATTACTTTTCACACTCGAATCGATCTCGTATCAAATAAAATCTTTGATCACCGTCTCTTATATGGGATGTTTAATATTAATTTTACTGTAACACTTACAGTTGTGACGTATGTGTTCAGTGATTTGTGATTGTATAATCGGTGGGCTTGTTAGCGATAAACGCGAACGATGTCACGGGTTAAAACTAGTTTATTTTATAGTTTTAAGGTGGTTCAGTACATCTATCCACCTACACGGGACGTAAACGGAATGTACGGACAAATTATACATGCTTTATCCCGATGTCTGAGCTACACAACTAAAAAGTTACATCAAAATCCGTTTAGTGTCTGAATTAAAGTGTAAATAAAAATCAATAATACCGATCACAACCCTTCGCATTTATAATATAAGATTATTTTTTTTTATTTTAATGTCCGTCAAACAAACTACCAAACTCACAGTTATATGTTTAAGGCAAAAGTTTCTTTTAAAAGCTCGACATATATACAACTAACTGTTAAAATTTCTCCGCTTCAACAATCTGGTTTGGCGACGCTAACCGATACGATTATCACAAGTTTTTACTGACTACATACGAGGCGTTTCCCGTTTTTCAATAAATAACTAGTGATAGTATGTGAGAATATTTATGAATGGCATACTGTTAACTCTGCGTATATAGTGACGGTGTACACATGTGGTAAGCGTGACATGAAGAAGTTATTGAAGTTGCAACGTTACACCAAAAATAAATGAAAATAATACATTAAAATGAAAAACATATTTAAATGAAAATTTCAATAATATATATATAAAAAAATGAAAAAATATGATAGACATCCCTGGTGGGGATCGAACCCACGGCCTTTGGATTAGAAGTCCAACGCGCTATCCTCTGCGCCACAGGGACTGTGTTGGTCACATCGAAATACTACTTCAGAATAATTGAATTGAGATATACATATTTTTATTCAATTATTAACGAATCAAATATGGTAATAAAGGCCAAATATAGTATAGTATAGAATTACATTTATACTAATAAAAATAGTTTCAACATGTAAAAAAAATATTTTAAATATTAAGCGTAAAGACGTGCACAGCATATTCTGCCAGTATCGTGACGACCTTCTGAAGTAAATACAAACATATACAGTAAGTAAATAAATATATATACAAAAATAAAAATAATATCGCGTTGGATTTATATCAGAACATATAGAAGAGACGAAACCTCTCATCATTCCATGGATTCAGCGTGCGGGCGCCAGGTCCATTCAGGGAGAGGAGCTTCAACAGCGCCTGGGACTTGCGACCCAGGTGGAGGTTTAAGGGTCCTATCTGACGCGTTAAACGCTCACCTCCACCGTCCAAGCTCCTCTCTCTACCTAACCAAACTTGAAACAAACCTACTAGGGCTGCCTTCGAAGTACGTTTCAAGAATGAATTGATGTTAGTTCTGGACAGGCCCAAGTCTTTACTAGGTTGTAAAGAGAGTCGTTATACCTCTCGCTCCCACGTCTCCCGCGTACAAGTACTAGTCATAACTTTATATATTAAATTTACATTAAAATAAAGTTATCTGAATTAAGTTAATACAAATATTTCCACTACATATGACTTGTTACGTACAACATGTATTCTTAAAAGTTATCATCATATATATACTCATAACCTTCGTTTATATAAGTCGGTTAATAAACAAGATATTTTATTATAAATTTATTTAAACTCTTCCAAAATAATGGATTTATTTTACATATATATATCTCATACATTACAATAGCACATAGTATATAATGTGTCCTTCAGTCCGTGTAGTTCCCGGGAACACATCATGACAGTTGTATAGTGTGAAGTAACGCGACACGCGATAGATGGCGCTGACAGTGACGGTTCGTTCACATATATTTTATATTAACAATCTATATAGATTTCTTTATACACTGATATCCGATGAAAAAGCAGACGAAGTCGCAGGCAAAATAAAAACCTATCGTTTGCAACAGCGACCGATATTCATCATCCGCTCCGCTTATTAATGTAAACGCGGTGTCATACTATTTTTGCTATTATATATTAAAATATAAGAATATCTCCCGACTATAAATATTGATTGGCATTAATTTATTATGTTGTCATATTCTTATCTTAATATAAATCATTACAAGTATATATAAAATTATATATATATAAGTTAATGTACATAGCGATAAAGAACCACTCATTGTCATTTTCCTTGCCCTATCCTAAATTTTAGTTTTCATTAAAATGAATTCAGCTGTCCCGACGTGTTACGTAACAAACAAACGTACATTTAAACTTACAACACACGTATATAATAAAATACTCCAAGTATAGGACACGACCCAAGGTCATGATGTCAGTACGTCTGTGTAGAGACGGGTTAGCAACGTGAGAAAATGTAGGTAGTATTAATTTTAAGATGAATCTAAGGGTGATGAAAGTAAAAAAATATATATACTATTAGTGTAATTTATAGAATATATATATACAATATTTAATAAGAATATAAATTTTTTTCTTTAAATCAGATGCATTTAAAGTAATATTTCTTGTCTATAAACAGTGTTATCAATGTAGCGCCAATGACCACCTTTTTCTATGTCGGTTAAGAGACAATGCGTATTGTTACGAAGATCAAGTTTAGGAGATTGCGCCAGTTATGACGGACGGTTAGACAATCTAACTTATTACGAAATAAATAAAATATTTTAACAATGTATTAATTGTCGTGAAATTTCTTTGCTCATTTCATTACATCAAGGTAGGAATCGTTGCGTATGTTACATGTTACGATTTTGACAATTCGTTTTACAACACTATTTAAGTGACTAGCTATTGACCGTGGATGCGCTCGCTCGTTGCGAATTGAGACTTACAATGAACAAATTTTTTGACAGGTTATATATACGTAAGCGTAAATTATTAGTGGGTTTTAAAATTTTAATAATTTTATTTTGGAATTTTCAGCTGAAACATTAGAATCAATTGCGTTTTCGATTTGAAAAACCAAGTTACTGAAGAGGTTTTAACGTAACTCTTCAGTGATGTTGCGTAACATAAGGGTAAGTTATCCTTGAAGGCTGATTAATATACATACCTACATATTTCATTAAGAAGTTAAAAAAATATTTATATACATATGTCTAAACACAATTTGGAAGTAACGGCCGCGGGCAAAAGCTAGTGTATATATATACTGTATCGTTTTTTTTTATTTTTTTTATGCTATGGCTTCATTCGCGCTGGGATCGTGGAATATTCTGCCGATGTCAATATTTTTATTTGTCCGACGAGTTATAATCTCGAGGCACTGAGCGGAGGACACGAAGGAGTTTGTAGAATGGCGTAAACTCGTTCGTTTAATTATTGTTATTATTAAATAAGATTCCAGTTAAATTTTTACTAGAATCTAGAACAACAAAATATACATACATATAATAATTCCAACATCTCAGTTCGTGTATAGCAAAACTATATTGTTTCCGAGTTATAAGTATAAAAATAGAGTTCGGACGTACATACATGTTGTCAGGCGTCGCTAACAACAGCTCATTGTACAGAAACCGGCGTAAAAACCGTGAAGTTGTCGTTTGTGAACCGAAATAACATTATTAATTAGTGATATCGTAAAAATAAAAAGATAAATAGCTTAACTCTAAGCATATTATTGATTTAGATATTATTTAAAACTCTATTCGCTATATTTTTCTTACTTACATATTTACTTTGCATGCGCATGCATTAAAATACGCATCCATGTGAACTATGCTGCATGCATTGTCATGTTTAAAATTGAGGAGTTCATCGAACGTCAATCATTATATCATCATCATCATCAGCCTATCGGAGTTCACTGCTGAGCAAAGGCCCCTTCTGACATGGAGACGGTTAGAGCATTAATCACCACGCTTGCTGAAGACGGGTTGGCGATTTCAAACTTATAATTTGAAATTATAAGACCAGGTTTCCTCACGATGTTTTCCTTCACCGTCCGTCAGTGGTGTCTAAATACTCTTAGAAAGTACATATGATTGGTAAAAGACCACATTGGTACTTGCCAGGTTTCGAACCCGCGCCCTCACGTATGAAAGGCGGGCCTTACAACCCCTACACCACCGCGACTATAATATAATCGTCAATATACAAAAAAGTCCCGGTATGTTTATATCTTGTTACGAGAAATCACAAAAACTTTTTTATCTTTAGAATAATATTTGTAAATATTCCTTAAGTTAGTCGTTAACGTGTTGGGGCTAAACAAATCGATTTATCGATAAATTCGATCAATCAATTATCGATAATTATTGATGATAATGTAATAAATAATTTGTGAGGTTCAATGTTTGTGATATCAGTATTGGTTAAGTAATATTAACATTGTGGTTTGCACCTAAAAATAGACAAAATATTTTTATTACATTTTCTAATAACTTGCGAGATTTCATGGGTGGTTTCAACGGTGTAGCCAAGGAATCCTACATAGAACAAAACGGGCAAAACCGTGTATAGAAACTAGTATTCAATATCATATTAAATAATTAATTTCATTTACATAAAAATTTAAATTTCCAAACGCAGCGACGTTCTCGAAAAGCTTTCACGTCTGTGCATTGAATTTAAAACATCAGAATTAAAATTATAAATAGCCACACACGGGGACGTTTCGGAATACGCGACACCGACGGTGTCACTTCAGCCGAGATCCGTACTAAGGGTATCTAATATTAACTAGTTTTGATCGGTAACTCACCTTGTCAGCTCGCCCGTTCGCTCGTATTACGTAAAGTGAAAGCTTTTAACGCGAAGAAAGCGGACATGCTATCATATTTTTGATGATTCACATACAGACGCGAACACGTGGATTCCGTCGCGCATTAAGCTCAGATTACTTAAATTATAATATAGATTTTTGAAGTGAAACGTCTTATACGACTTCCAACGAGGTTGCGTTAAACGTTAACGCAACTCCGTTCAACGCTCGAACGCATGCGGGCGATCAATTGTCGTATAAGTAATGTTAATAAAGTCTGTCTTAAAAAAACAAACAATTCCTTAAAAATCAATTTCCACCCCTTCCTGTGGTCATTCAAAGATAACGAATTTTCAATACTTCCGTTCGTAGGGACTCCACGTAATATTTTTCAATCATCACTATCAAAGACAAATAGGAACGTAAAAATTACATCACGATAGTTCAGTTGGCAGTCAGTCAGTCAGTCAGTCAGTCAGTCAGTCAGTCAGTCAGTCAGTCAGTCAGTCAGTCAGTCAGTCAGTCAGTCACGTCAGTTTATTTATTGTATCCTATTATCAAGACTATTTATACTCTTATTTTAATTAACTGGTCCTTTAAATCGACTGTCCGTATTATTTAAATGAAATATATTTTTCGGATAAACTACGCGTGCTTTACTTTTTGTTAAAACTACATACTCCCGACGTTTCGGTTACTTTGCAGCAACCGTGATCACGGGCAGACGAGGTGTGAATGTCTGTCAGTCGGTCCTTGTTATTTATCATCTACCGCCATCGATTTCTTAATTTTCTGGCGTACCGCCCTGGATGCCGGCAGAATGCGCTTACGGTGTGGCGAGGTCCTGCGGTGTGATCACGGACATGGGATTTTATATTTTTAAGAAAAGTAACCGAAACTTCGGGATTATGTAGTTTTTTAAATAATAAAAATCCGCGTAGTCTAACCGAAAAATATTAGTTTCATTTAAATGAATAAAACTCGCGAAAATCTTAGATCTCCTTATGTCCGTATTACGTTATACTTAATCATAATCGGACGAACTGCGAAGAGTGTAAGATTTTTCCTTATAGCATCCTATCAATTCGTAAAAGTCCTATCACTGAATCTATACATGAAATATATATATATTTTATAACATAAATGTCTTGTCAGATTCAAAGTCCTACGGTTTGTCCACTCGTCGCCCAACTTCAGAACTGCTGAGCCGATTTTAATGTTATTTTGATTTATATAGATAGTATTTATTAAGAGAAAACATTATTAATTTAAAATTCCAAGTAGCGATCGCCGGCTTGTTGAATATGCTCTACCCGGAAACTGACGCATGAGGAGCAATTATGACAGATTACAGGAAATCGGATGAACGCCCTGTATCAGGATATCAAAATATACTATCCGGGGTGCGAACCCGGGATAAATATATATAGTTTTCGGTTAGAGCATTATGCTGTCTCTACATGAGTTTATTCAAAATTATATCCGAAAGCCAATATATACAAAATTAGATAAAATATTAAATAAAAGGTTAATATATATATATATATATACCCAATGTCATTCTGTTATTGATGAAGCAATAATGTATAGACAAACTTTGACACAAAAGATTTTCTATATAAAAAAGTAAGACCTACATTTTCGGGTGTAATTCACGTTTTCTATTATCTTAACTACATGCTCCCGACGTTTCGGTTACTTTGCAGCAGCCGTGATCACGGGCTGACGAGATGAAAAATGATGTTGTATGTATTCTGAGGTAATCAAAGACGCAGTTCATCAGAAAGTATTAGTTCTGTTTAAACGATTTATCGGAAAAGTCTTAGATCTCATAACACATAAATGATCAAAGGGAAATAATGATTAGAGAAAATTCCTGTGTTAATTGATAATACAAACAAGATATATTTTGGAGGTGGTGGTGTAGCTGTGGTCAAGTTCCTGCAAGTCGAACATGGACTATCCCGACCGGGGAAGTACCCTCTCACAGAAGATCCCCGTGAAGTAGTCTTTAACGGCTGCGTTTCGTCCGATGAGTGAGAGAGGCGGTTGCTTTCTCTTTCCCACCCTTTCCTGCCAACTCCTTATTTCCTGTCCCTCTTCCTCAAAAATCAAGGTCAGCAACGCATCTGCAACATCTACATGTCCATGGACGACGGTGACTACCTTCCAAGCAGACCGTCTTCCCGTTTGCCACCTTTGTCATAATATACATAGAATTGCTTAAATTTAAGAAGCCTAAGTTACTCCTCATATTAGCATCACATCAAAATCGATCCAGCCGTTCCATGGATTAATCGAAACAAACAGAGGGACGAAAATTTGTAAAGAAAAATATATTTTTATTATTGCACCTTGTATACAAATATGCATTCCGTAAATAGCTGCAATCGTATATATATATATATATATATATATATATATATATATATATATATTATTTATCTGACGACATAACTATCTTTCGTGTTAACTGTCTTCTCGAATCCAGTAAAAACCAACACGATCTGGTTTAACTACGCACACAGTTACAACACGTAGTTATCCGCTAATAACTCAGTTAAAATAACTATCTTACGTAGCACCTACTAATGAAAAAATTTAACCTTTACACCGTATCTATTTTTTTAAACCTATTAATTTCTCCACGAACAATAATAAATATTAAAACTAAGAGATTTATTTGAAAACTTACATATATATTAAATATATTAGTCAATCGAAATAATCGTATAAAATCAATATAATTTTGTCATATATTCAAAAACATGTTTAATTTTCTACATATGTATTTGAGGTACAAAAAAGGAATTTAATAATAACACTATTGTTCAGTAAAATTAACAATAAAAAACATTTCTATTCTATACAATGAAAAATACAAGAATCATATAAAACGAAAATAATATATTTCTATTAAAAAGTAAAAAAACAAAACTTTCGTTTCACTCGCAAGTGACTTTCATTTCGTTAGTCGGGTTTAGATTAAATACAGTCTTCATACTAAACGGGATAGAGCGATCCCGGTTGATATTTGGGATGGAAAAAGCTCTTGTTATCCCAAAATATAAATCCTCATATATTCTATATAAAATAAACTAAACATATATCATTATATAATCTCAACACTAAGGCCATATTTAAATTTAAATTTAAACTAGGTATATTATTTAAATCGGCAATTTAAATTCCATTAAGGGACCTTGAAATCTGTGCATTTACCTGAGCATTACGTATTACTCCTAAAGCCTTTAGAAGGCCTTCATCTGACGTTTGACGTGACTGATGAAAAGCAAATTAGTTCTGATTTTCGATATAAATTATATGTATTGAAAATAGTTTTATTTATTTAAAACAAACATATCCGGGGCGAGACCGTTGTGTACATATATTAGACTTTAAGCACATACTAACTCACTCTTACTCCATCAGCTATCAGCCAGTTAGAATCCAATCAAAATTGGTCAGCCGTTTTAGACTGAAGCCGTAACAAACGGGCGGACAGAAGGACAATATATGGAATTTAATTTATATATATATATATATATATATATATATATATATATATATATATATATATATATATATATTATCTGGTCCTGGGCTATTATAACTATCACATAATATATCATTATATACATACAGAGACATACGGGATCTTTACCACAAGTTTTGCATCAACTACAGACGGAGCGTTTAAAGTTTTTCATACATAAATCTTAGCACGCGTTTCAATCAACGCAGGGTTATAATTGCAATACTAGGAACTCTAATTACGGAGTGTGTGCCGCGGACTTGTGGTAAACTTACAGTAAATATAAATACTTTTTACCAATTACCAATGGTAATCGTACTAATGAGTATGTGTGTTTGTTGCTCTTTCACGCAAAAACTACTTAACCGATTATGATGAAACATTTCTTTTATGTAGCTTAGACATCAGAATGGGACATAATATATAATGTATCTTCCGTCCGTGTAGTTCCCGGGAACACTTCATTACAGTCGTATAGTGTAAAGTAACGCGACACGCGATAGATGGCGCTGACGGTTGGCTCACAGATATATTATTAAACATACATTATAGTGTCGTAATTATATATAAAAAAGATATTTGTTCAACAACAATGAATAACAGGATTAGTTCATACGCAAAGAACGCGGTAGTGATACGGAGCGAACTAGTTTCTTAGATGGCGATGGACATACAGACATGTATATGGACACACATACTAACGAGCGCTGGAATTATATAACAACCATATGGGCTAGTATATAATATATTTAAATATAAGTAATTCTATTACAAAACATATATTATTTCTGAATAAAATCTAACGTATTTGAAGTTTTTTTTAATCACCTTATATATATTACTATTTACATTTGAATACTACATAACAATTGATGTTACTTACAAGTGATATCAGTTACGGAGATATATCAATTGAGGACAAACAAACAGGCCAGTTGATAGAGAGCGACGGTCTCCCTGAACCTTTATAGTAATTTAGAATCCAATTCCCATAATTCAGCATTATATCAACAAGGGAAAATTTATTTTTGTATATGTTTGTCTATCCGTTTGTTCCGGTACAGGCTCTGACTTTATCTCAGTGAAATAACTGAGATTTTTTTATAGCTTTTGAAACTACGTCACATCACCAAATATATTTGAATTATCACTCGGAAAAAAATCGCTGCGATAAATAAATAGTGACGTCTAAACTTACAGTGTTTACGTAAACGTGAACGCGTAGTGAGATGTAATTTTTGTCTCAAACGCAATTAAAAATGCTAATGGCCTTTGTTTTCAAACAGAATCGCTAAGAATCCTGACGGCCTTCATCCTAAAGGAAGTATACAGGGTGGTCTTAAAAAACCATATACAGAGTGTAGTAATCAATGCATTTTAAGTTTTAACCGACCGACAAAAGGATGTATATCTAAATTTGGTTTACACATTTAAATTATTTTTCTCCAACGGTCTATTTATTTATTAAGATGGAGGTAAAAATATTATTTATATATTAAATATTATATAATATTATATATTTTTTTTGGATTTCGACCATTTCTATGGCTTTCTATCAGTTTTCATCAACAAACTCAGCACATACAGTCTGTAGTTTATTTATACATCACACATGATCGTATCGTAAAACTGAATACTATCCGTATTGAGTTAAGAACTAGTACTAAGGGGAATAAATTTTAACTTTAAATAACGTATCGTGTTGTATATAAAACAATTTGTTACACATTAAAATCTATTACACCAAACAAATGAATACGAAAATTATAATTTAAAATATACATAAAAACGAAATATTTTTAAACATCTTACTAAATTTGTATTTGCTAAAACAGAACGCGTCTAAAACTCAGTTTCACAAAACAAAAGATTTTTAGATAAAACACTCTTGACTTGAAATAAATTGGCAATAGATATATATAATATATAATTAAAAAAAAAGTATTTTCCAAATCGATCCCGAGACTTGAGAGATATAATTTTTCAGTCATTTTAACAACTAAGTCATCATGGCCGTTCTCTCAACTTGTCAGCCAAAATTATCATTTGTCACATTTAAAAATCTTTGTGGTCCTAATTAATGGACGAAATCGCGTACGCGACATAGCACTTATCATTTAAAATCACGTACGAATACTTGAGAAAAAAATATATATATATGTATATATAAATATATACCTAAGTTATATGAATGACTAGAACGAAAGCAATTTTATGGGACAAAATACATTTGTTATAAGTAATTTTGCAAGTAATTTTGAAGGACACTGATATATAATTTTTGTTTAAACGAGAAATAAATTAATATTGTACTCAAATAAAACGAAATCTGTAAGAGAATCCGCGGTTTGTAACTAGTAAATAAAAATTAGATCCGCAAAAATCTTTTATTAAATTTTGTACACAACAAAATTAAAATTGAATGCCAACAAAACACCACTTAATTAATTTATAACAAATCCATGAAAATCTTCACGGAACACATTCGTATCTAGAGAGCGTAAAAGCAAAATTGCATTCCTTTACAATTTCTAAGCAATTATTAATAAGAAAATAATTTTCGTTAATTACCACTTATTAGATAAATCACTTAGGTTTTGTTTTAGTAGACGCGAGGTATTTTTAAATTTTATTTACTGTTTTAGAAGCCTTAATCTACATAATTCCCATAATGAAATTACTTACTTGGTCAACTTTAGGGTGGTCATGGGAACACGCGATATGGTTACTACTCGTTACCAATTCGTTCACGTATGTATCACACAGCACAGATTTCACCGCACATAACACACACATGGCAGCTATATACACAATTTTAAGAGACATTTCGATTAATAACAATATTGTTTACATTTTAATTGTAAAAATCCATGTTGAGCACATCCACCCTCAACGATCTACTAAGTGACACTAAATATAAAGTATTTTATAATCAATGGTAAGCGTTGCGAGTGAAGTTGCTTCACCAGCTGATGCCTCCGCCATTTTGTTTCTCAAACTCCATCTCTTTCTAACATTACGCTGTACACATATGCGTGAGAGAGCAAAATGATGATAACATCAAGATGACATTTCTCGTTTTAACATATAAATGACATTTTACACGACTATAAAATTATAATGAGAACAAAAGATGTATTAATATTTTAATAAAGCAGACATTATTCTTGGCTATATCAAACACATTTAACACATACAGTACACATGAAAGTCTTATTAGCGTATGTACATAATACGTGAACCTTCCGCTAGGTGACATCATTAGTAAACATAATTGCCTAATATATATTTATTTATCTATTAAATAAACAACAATGTCTTTGACTGTCGCTTTCAATTTGATCAGTTTAACCTTTAGTTACACATGTACTAAGCGAGGATTTGTAAACATGCTAAGATAATATAAACAAAATTATAGTATTCCTTTTTTATAAGATATTTTTTATCTGTGGTCAGCATATAGTGTTGAAGGATTAGAACGGATATAATATTTTAAGGAGAGCCTTTCCCCTATAACAAAGAGTCTAGAAGAATGAGATCTAAGATTTTCGAGAGTTTTATTCATTTAATTGAAACTAATATTTTTCGGATATACTACGCGGATTTTTATTATTTTTAAAAAACTACATAATCCCGACGTTTCGGTTACTTTTCAGCAACCGTGATCACGGGCAGACGAGGTGAGTTTTTAAAAATAATAAAAATCCGCGTAGTTTATCCGAAAAATATTAGTTTCATTTAAAAGTCTAGAAGAACGTTGGAGAACGTATCTTGACGGAAGCAGGAGTAACAGGCCTCAACTAATTTAATATATAATATACAGACATAGTCATTGGATTACCCAGTTACAAAATTGGTATTAACAAAACGTTGCGTTAAATCTAACTGAAATATTAAAGAAAGAAATGTTTATTGAAAAATAATAACTCGTCTACTAAGAAAAAAAAATTAATATAACGAAATCGTTAAGTCCAATGAGTCAGCTGATATCGTTATTCGCTAATATGGTTATAGCCTATGGCTTCGTTAGATCACACCCCATGAAGAACCCATGGCTTTTATGGGTTCCTTAGTAAATTAAACGTAAAAAATTAACGCAGAGTTGTTTTTTTTTTATATTTGTCATCAAAAAACTTCAACTATCTAAATTCTCAATTTGTAATTTTACTTTTTAAAATATCTCCAATATAATAAAATATTGAAATAGACGGATACACGGTAAAATGACAATTCTTACATCTGGTCTGCCCGTGATCACGGTAACCGTGCGTCGGGAGTATTTAACAATCAATGTGTTGGTGTAAGCTTACGACAAGTTTTTTTAAGTCACATTGAGTACGCAGATTTCCTGTTTTTAATTATAAATAAATAAAGTTATGAATGTAAAACTGAAAAGGATATTTAGTGCAGCGATAGTAACATTTGGTGAGTGAGCAGGTTAGAATTTTGTCTTGACTCGTGACTTTAGCTTATCAACTCATCTTTAGCAGTCTGTACCCTTCTTAAATACTATCATTGTTTTGTCGTATCAACGCTTTTAAAGTTTTAATCGATCGAAAGTTTTCTATTTCTTATTTGTAAAAAAAATACGTCTGGTTTTCCCGTATACAAAGGTCTTAATAATAGCTCAATATTTCACATCCGTGAAGGGTGCATAAATAAAGGGCTTTTCAAATACTTTATAAAGTACTTGTAATATAATTTTTTTTTTTTTTTAACTAAACAAATATTTTTTATGAACATAATATAATGTAAAACGCGATTACTTTTAATGTTCTCCAAGAAATTGTTTTAAATCAAAGTAGAAACAAAATAAAATTAAGAAAATTAAAATGATGATGTACATCATTAAACACATGTTTCATTATGGGTTGAGACATCTTAAGTATCATAATAGTAAGCTTACTCTAAGTTCACGTAGTTACTATATACGAAACGTTAACAAATTCACACATCAAAGCTTCCTCCTTCCTCATCAGCACAGCGAGGGATTGGAACAGTTTGCCTGCGTGTGTTTCCATCGAGTTATAATTTGGACGTCTTCAAGAAGGATGAATAGGCTTATACTGAGATGCTGCGTTCACAACCTACGACTTCATTTCCGGTTTCGAACGAGTGTTATGTCAGTCAAGCACTATGCAATAAAGATTTAAAAAAAAAAGTTATGATAAAATAAACGACAAAACTCAAAAGAAATTCTTCCAAAAGGTTCTAGAAATTTTTGTAAACAGTACTGTGTCCATTATACATATCAGTACTAAAATGATTATTATTAAAAAAATATTATTATTTTTAAAGAAAAAAATAGTAAAATTTAAATTTAATATCTGTTTTCTCTTTTCACGTCTTCGGTCTTGTAGATGTCATGTATATGTCAAGATTTAAGTGACAGTAATAATTGTTTAAAGTCTAATTAAATTAAAATATGTAATAAGTCTTTTAGATTATTATTAATGTATTTAACGTGTTATTCTAGGTGCTGAGAAAAATATAACTGGAAAATTTAAAAAACTCGCCATTATTACATACGGCAAACTCTTCCGTGCTTTCTCCGCACAGTATTCAAAATTATAGTTTGTTCAACAAATAAAAACATTGACATTGGCATAATAGTAAAAAATAGTAATAAATAGTAAAATTTCATTTCCAAAAGATTTCTACTATAGCGGTGTACATTTGATGCATTTTAAAATGAAAAAAAAATTATAAATGACTCTATATTAGATCAGAGTAATTTAGTAAGACGGGGTAAAGGTAACGAAAAAATTTGCTATATCTGTGGGAAGGCAGTCGGAACCGCTAAGCACTTGCTGGTGGGATGTTGGGTAACCATGGATAGCGGTCAATACTCACGTCGTCACGATAGGGTTCTGGAAATCATACGTCAAGCGGTTAGTCTTTTGGTAGCCAGAGCGCAAAAGGAAATAACCACAAACGAGCGATCAGTAGGTTTTGTGAGAGATGGCACTGGGGCTATAAAATCAAATGTCAAGCCCTACTCCATCCTTAAAGCGGCTACGGATTGGACTATAACGATGGATACGTATGAAAAACAATACAAAATCCCCGAGGATATTTGTGCGTCGGTCTCCAGACCAGACATATTTATGTATTCGCGAATCTTAAAGCGAGTTGTGATGATAGAGCTTACGGTTCCTTGGGAAACCAACATCTCCAAAGACCAAGCCATCAAGGTCAGTAAATATTACGAGCTCACAAACAAACTCACCAGAAATAGGTTCGTCGTGGATTTATACGCGGTAGAAGTGGGAGCGAGAGGTGTAAAGGCTAAATCTCTCTACAACCTACTAAGACTTGGGCTTGTCCAGATCAATTCATTCTTAGAATGTACTTCGAAGGCAGCCCTAGTAGGTTCGTTTCAAGTTTGGTTAGGTATAGAGAGGAGCTTGGACGGTGGAGGTGAGCGTTTAACGCGTCAGATAGGACCCTTAAACCTCCACCTGGGTCAAGTCCCAGGCACTGTTGAAGCTCTTCTCCTTGCACCGATGGACCCGGCGCCCGCACGGTGCATCCATGATGAGAGGTTTTGTCTCTATAGTTGTATTTTTAAAACTCATTTATACAACAATAAAAAAAAACTACATCTTTCTACAGAAACAGATAACACAAATGCCTGTAATCGCTAAATAAATATATAATTTTCATACACACAAATATATAATTTTCATACACACATGTAACGCACGCGCTACATATTATAAAATAAATGAGCATCGCCGGGGCAACATCGTTGTATGGATAAAATATCATATAACGAGTGACGCCGCTGACTCCGCGGAACCAACACCAAGCCGTGTGAACCAGAAGATTCCTGATACCACACAAGCTACGGAATGGGATTGCTGTCCTAACATCGGGGCGGTCAGTCTTAGGTATAGGTTATAAGTCTTAATATGTAATTCTTATTATAATATACATATAAGTAAGTTTCGTAGTTTACCCGGAACCTCCGGGTGCCACCTCATATAATTCACGTAAAAATAAAACAACACAATCACAACAATAATTTATTCCACCGGCCACAAACATTGCTGTGCACTCACACTGAAGTCCAAAATCATTTTCATCGACTACCCACCAAACTAACCCATCCCACACAGTGATGACCTTTTGAAAATAACTATACATAAAGTCGCTCAAAAACTTGTAATCAATTACTATTGTTACTAAATGCCACCGAGTCACATGTCCTTGTCGCAGTCATGATCACACAGCTTCTTGTAGAACTCCTTGGACGCTTTGCATCTATGACTCGTACAGTGAGCGCATCTGTAATGTGTGCGGAGAAAATTTCTTCATATTAAAAATAAAAATTGGGCCAAAATCAAGAAAATCAAGAGAATCTTATTTAATGTGTGAGGATTGAGGATTTACAGTGTGCTAGTTTTTGCCCGCGACCTCGTCCGCTTATATTCTGCATTAGTTCTATATGTGCAGCTGACCGACCTGACCACACCGGCTAGAGGCCATAAACAACCAGCTGTTGTAGTCTATTAGGCTTGTTTCAATCAAACAGAGTTAAATATCCCATGGCCGTCTCCAGCAACTTTCAGCCCAACCCGCACAGATGTTCTTGAGTTATAAATAGTGTAACTAACACAACTTTATATACATATATATATATATTATATATATATATATATATATATATATATAACATATATATATATATTATATATATATATATATATATATATATGTGTATATCTGTCTGGTGAAAACTCTACACCTAACATTTTCTTTAATACAAATTTCTAATGACACTAACATATATATTTTAAGTGTGCTATGAGATAATGTTATACGTTTACAAGGTTTCTGTTAAGTCAACGTTAAGTCAATGAGTCTTCATAGAAATATACAAAAAAAAAATAAAAAATAATAAGCAGTGTATCCTAAAAAAAATTGTGTCATTTTAAATTAATTATCTAAAGAATGACGAGGTTTTAAAAACAAAATTTTACTGATTTCATGTCAATATCTTTTTAGCTATACTTTAATTTTTATGACACGTGACATCAATCACATGACATGTGACATCAATGTCATGACGTGACGCTTTATATAATAAATGACATTCCAACCTGGATAGATACTGCCTGGACAGCGCCGGACCGCCATTAATGTGACTAGCCACAACGTCGGCCATCGCTGCTATGAACATGGGATGGTCGTTGGGAGCCGCAGCGCGTTCTATTTGAATGACACCGGCCTGGAATAAATAACACATATATATATATATACTAAACGTCTATGTAACTAATCTTAGGAAGTAAAAACTATTGCTGAAGGTTTAATTTATTCTTTTTTTTTTATAACGAGAAAACATAACCCTTTATAAACATGAAGTAGCTAGTCTTAAATTTTATAATATTATATATACATATATATATGAGCCAACCGTCAGCGCCATCTATCGCGTGTCGCGTTACTTCACACAATACACCCGTCATGAAGTGTTCCCGGGAACTACACGGACTGAAGATACATTATGTACTATGTGCTATTATAATGTGTGGGATATTTTGTATACATTTATATATTTTTGCATTAGAATGTAACAAACATACATACTAACATTGTTACATATATATACATAATATTTACTACCTCCTTAGCCACCTCGTCACAATACTCAATGTCCAGTTCGTGTAACGTCTCTATGTGTTCATTGACGAATGCTATCGGCACTAAAATCATATGTTTGACACCTTGTTTCGAGTACGCCTGGAAAAAAAATGCATGATTAATACAGAAATACATACAAAACTGAATTAATTGATATATTAAGGATAAATAAAAAATTCTACTATATATAGATATATATGTGATTATTTACCTTGATAGCATCATCAGTATAAGGTTGAAGCCACGGCAGAGGTCCAACCTTACTCTGCCAAACCAGTCGGTGAGGGTTTTTGACTTTGAGCACATTCATAACAGCTGATACTGAAGCTGCCACTTCATGAGGATAGGTATCGCCGCGGGATACAGCCTGTATGTGATATATATATATATTTAGCATTTTCAGAAAATTACAAAAAAATATACTTCTTTTATAAAGCCGGTACTTTTAAATAACATATCAAACCTTAACTAGGAAACCCAATTATTATCTTAAAACAAAAAACCTTTAATAAGTTAAATATGAATTACAAACACACAAGTCGCGTCAACAAATACTTTCCCGCGTAAAAGCGTACCAACCAAACGTCATCGCGTGACGTCACTTCGGGTGCGTTCGGGAATTTAAAGGGTCGGTTCAAATTAAATGTGTGTTCCCTAAATATATATATATATATAATGTTGGTATTATTGAGGGTAGGTAGAAATTATGATGAATATAAACTATCATTAGATACAATCTAGTGTTATTTAATCTATAATGTGCACATACCTTTATTATGCAATGTGTGCTCACCTTTAACGGCAGACTGTGTGCTGTGAACATTATTAAAACCTTGTCTCTTATGTTGGCATCAAACAAGTTGAGTTTCTCCTTTATTCTCTCAGCGAAGACCTTAGCCAGGTGCTTGTTGGTGCCCCAGCGCTCTATCAGACTGAATTTGATGTCCGGCAGTTGCCTAGAAGTGTTTGTGGCTTTGAAATGGCTGGATCGATTTTGATATTATATTCTTCGGATATTATATTAATAGTATATATATATATATATATATATATGTTAAATTTCCATTGAAAAGATAAAAAAAGATTATGGGCTGGCACAATTTATTTCAAGATTAAAATTTGCTGTATCAATTAATTGGCAACTATTATCCTGATGAGATATTACAACATATACAGCATGCATTTAAATCATTCATCTAGAAATTGATAGACAGATTTTGATGTGACTGAACAGCTTCTATAGTCACACTCACCGTTTCCTATAATAATCAGCTATCACATTCAAACTGGACCCGGTGGTCGCACAGCTGTACTGGGGATATTGTGAAAATATCACAGCTCTCTTGACACCATCGCTGGTAGAAAAAAATATATACTTTAATAATCATTTTAACTAATGCAACATTAAGTTGAGAATTCAATTGAATTAATTAAAACACAAACATTAAGTATATAAATGATTGTGCAACAAAAAGTGCAACTTGTTATGCGACCAACAAGGTTGCGTTAGGTTCAACGCTCTGGAGGGGATAGACAGAGACGGAGCGAGTCAGGGCGGGTCGGTGTGACTGTGAGCAATGTTTATGAAGATTGTCTTATAACAACGTAAGGACACTGAATACTGATTTTTATTGCTTCCTATTTTCATGTCCACATTGTTAAGTCTCACTTCTTCCCCGCTGAGGGACTGCACTCACTATTTTTGAGGATCAGGACACGATAGCTTAATTGAATAAGGGACTGTTAGGCTGTGCTCTTTAAGTCCGAGGTTCGATTTCCCTCAGCGTTCATAAATATTCAATGTCACATGTTTTTTTTCTAAATTTCATACATACATCGTTTTTCTTACATCAACTGATACAAAATTTAATGTATATAGTTTTTTTTTTCAGCGCCAATTTTTCCTTCGGACGCTGATTGTCAAGAGTTAGGTACCAGGAGTCAGGAGTTAGGTAGCAGACGGTGTCTCAATGTGGATGGGTGATCATCAAAATGTCAAAAAGAAGTCAAATTACTTAATATCCTCTTACTGTAATTTTATATATATATTTATATATAATATTGTGATTGTGTTCAGTAACTTCTGCCGAATATTAAAAAAACCTTGCATATAAATATTACTATATTGTGTCTGTGATGTTTTTAGTTTATGTTCATAGAGTAACGTGTAATATAATATATGTTCGCCAACAATCAGCGCCGTCTATCGCGTGTCGCGTTACTTCATACAATACAACTCTTCTGAAGTGTTCCCGGGAACTACACGGACTGAAGGACACATATACTATATGTTATTTTGATATACGAGCTGTATTATTGGAAAGTTTTATCAAAATCTATTCCGTACATTTTACTTCAAAGAGTAACAAACAATCATATTATATATCACTTGTAATATATAGATACATATATATATACTCGTATATATGTATGTATACTGACCATTCCATCTGATCCAAGGTCTCCTCAGTGAATGGTGGAACATATCTGAACGCTATGTAATGTTTGTGAGGAGCTGTCGCCGGCAGCATCTGGTCCAGGGTCTTGGTGAGCAGTTGACCTTCGATTGAGAGGATCTACATTACACCCACTGATATTTTTATGTATAAAATTAAAATTAATATCTAGAAAACTTGATTCATATCCAAGATGGCTGGCTGGATGGATGGATGGATGATGAAGAGCAGCTTCGCTAGTGAACATACCCTGTAAGTCGGTCCACTTGTAGATGGGTGAACCTCCACCAATTTCTTCATATTTCTTCTTCACTTCTTCAGTCCTCCTGCTAGCGATCCAAGGACCAAGCTTGCTCTGGACCGGGAGCTGTATCATGTCACGATCTGTCATGATGCGAAGGAGGTAATCGCCAACCTTGAACAAATACGTCATTGTTATGGACACTGTGTTGACTAGCGTCAATAGTAGGGACATTATATTGAGATTGGTGATACAAATGTTGTTTTGAGTACTTTAGTAAGCATCAGTCAATAGTGCAGTTGTTGTATTGACTATACTTCAAGTAAACGACGTTACTAGTTAAAATAAGTCAAATTAAAAAACACTACGCAAGTTTTAAATTAATTATTATATTTTGTTTGATGGTATTAAAAATATTTTTGAATACATATGAATTGATAACTATATATAAAAGATTTGTTACACACAGAAATGGCTGGTCAGATTTTGATCAAACAAAACATACCAATAAAATAAGGTTAGGGAAATAAATGATAGAAATTAAAATCTATATGAAAAATTAAATATCTTATTCCAATTGCTTAGCCAATTAAACTGTTATGTCCCAACTAGCGTCAATAAATTCTAAAAGTTTAACGAAATTCGGTCAATGAATTTCTGGAACATTGAAAACATAATCATCATACGCTTCAGACATCTACCTGGTCTACGGTCTTGGGGCCGCCCATATTCAACATAACAATGGCTGTCTTCGGATTCTTGACATCTTCGCTGATACACCTTCTGAGGCCCTGGTGCAGTAACTTGGATCGTGTATCTACAAAACAAATTGAAATACATATATATATATATTCATTGAAGTGTGACTTCAAAGGCAGTCCTAGTAGGTTAGTATCAAATTTGATTAGGTAGAGAGAGGAGCTTGGACGGTAGAGGTGAGCATTTAACACGTTAGATAGGACCCTTAAACCTCCACCTGGGTCAAGTCCCAGGTACTGTTGAAGCTCCTCTCCCGCTACACGATGGTCCCGGCACCCGCACTATGAATCCATGGAATGATGAGGTTTTGTCCCATAAAAGAAATAATATATTAGGTATTCTTCTTACAGAATAGTTATCTAAACACCATTTCCAGTTAAGTTCTCATCATTATGAGTTAAGTTAAGTTAAACTGTTATGAGTTAAGTTAAGTTAAACTGTTATGAGTTAAGTTTTATGACTGAACTCAAAACTTTCAGTTTTTAGTTTAATTATAACTACTGGTAATGGCACAAACTGTGCTTATATATAATACTAACATATTTATATATATTTTAAGACAATTACATGTTAATTTTAATATATTATGTAAATCACTTGTATGAGAGGAAACCTCTCCGCATTCCATGGATTCGCCGTGCGGGGTCCGGGTCGTTTAGAATTTTTGTGATATTAATGTCTTTCGGATAATTAAAAATATGATGCTGGTTGGTTGTGTGATGTTTTGTAATCATATATATTTATATAAGATAAACTCTCTAAATATTAATTTGGATTTTTCGAGTATAATTTACGTACACCAAGAATTTTCTAACGAATTAATTTGTCAATTAATTTTATAAGTTCAATTTGATTTCAAACACTAAGTTTGTAAACGTAACAAGATCAAAAATAAAAAGCAAAGTTAAATCTAGAACGTAACATATATTTAGCCGAAATTTAGCACAATAATTTTTTTACTAAACGGTTGGAGCGGAAAGCGTGACAGATGTTAGTAATTACAAAATCACCTTAACTTCACTAAAAATACGTTTGAGTTGTTACGGAATAATTGTGCAATTTATGAATTAAAAATTATAAAGTCAATCAAATGTTACAAATTAATATTATTGAATTTATTAAATGACAATTCATTTTTATGTATTAGCGGTAATTATTTCATATACTTACAAATCGAGCTAAACATGATGTTCGCAAGTGTTGAAAGGTGTGATAATACAGTAAATCGAAAGGTTCTAGGAATAAATAAAAATCATATATCGCGAGCGGTTTGAAGCCAATTTTTTTATTAAGTCGACCTTAACAATTTTATTAATATACACTTTTTGTAATTTTTACACATTCCTGATAACGCTGGGCTGACTTTTACTTTTTTATAAAAGTGAAATGACACTGTCAATGACATACAATGTGTTTTAAATTTGGTCACATATTAAATGAAAAATTTTAAAATAATTAAATCTATATAAATAAATAAAGTTAATAATTGTATAGATAAAGTATTAATATTATAGATCCTAATAATATATATTAGAACAAAATATAGTAAATATAAAAAAAATACAATAAAAAATTTTGTTTTTAATATGCGTAATACTTCAAAAATTTTATCGTTATTTTAGTATTAAATACGATATTTTAACTCGGCAAAATAATCAATTACATATGATAAATATATTTTGTCTTAATCTGTGCAACTTAGAAACTTCTGCCCAGGTTATTTACATCAAAGAGAAACGTCAAATATTATTTTGGTGATAAAAATAATTGGAGTTTCAATTAATTCAGGAATCTTATTATAAACATTTAAGATGTCCTGCCGTAACGCCTCTCACGCTGGTAGCTGGTATACTGAAAATGGTAAGAACTATCTTATAAAATTAATAATATACCTGTTATAACTAAATATAAAATATGTTTAAGGCAGTATACACTTTAATGGGTATAATTTTTTTTGATGATCATGTGTAATAAGGGACTTCTAAGGTTAATGGGGTCAAGAAAAATTTTAATACAGTAAAATTTTACATTATTGTCTACTTATTAATAAATTTCGTTTAATAATTTATTTTGCTAGTTAATGGGTTTTAATCATTTGTTTTTCAGTTGTGTAGTTTCTTTTATTTGGCTGTATAAGGTCAGCATCAATTCATAATTATACAGCCTCTTGTAAAAAAAACTTATTTACAAGATAAATCTCTTTGTTTAATGTCGGCCTTGATCATGACGTTAGCAAAAATCGTTCAGAAATTTATTATGTCAACTGAGTTTCTAATATTTTTTTTTATTGCTAAAATTGTTTTAAATATTATTTGTGTTCCATATAAAATTTATGTTATTCATAATTTAATAAAACCAATAATAAAAGTGTTATTGTATATACGAATGGCGTTAAAGTTTCCGAACGTTAGCAGGAAATGGTTGCTAGGGAATTATTTTTAAATATCTGTCAACGGATCACGGAATAAACAAAGTGAAATATTTTTTTATTAATTTATATGCGATTCGAGTTACACTAACGATGGATAAAAATAAAATGGCCCCACCGTCTAAAAATATCAGACCTAAACGACCTTCAACCGTGTCAACAGCGTCGACATCGCGTAAAATACTACCGAGTAAAGATAAAAATACAAACGAACTTAGGGCTAGGGTCAACAAAAATGTCACAATAATCGGCGACGGAGACACGACTGTATGTAAAACCGATTCGATGCCCGATTTTGATGCTGAGTATAGACAAGTTGCGTACGGTAAGTTTTTACGGGCCTTGTTAGAAGACTGTCTCGTGGAAGAGAAGATTGAGAGAGAAGAAACACAAATGGACATCCAAATGGCTCAGTTGGCTGACAGGTTCCAGAAGACCATGGACCAGCTCGATAAGACCAACAGGAGACTTAAAGACATCAGTTTTGTTGTGGAACAGAAAAGGTGAGTGTTAACTATGTCGTAACTAATACGGATATTCATATAGGATAATGCAATACTCACATAGTATGAGACTTTAGAATAGCTTGCGACAATACTTCTATATATAAAACAATATGTTAGTTAAAATCACAAACATATTAATTAAACAAATATTAATAACTTAATATCTGTATATATCTCATAACAATGAGTAATGTCCTCACTGAAATCAGTTTTTGTAAACATTTTCAGACTTCTAGACCTCAAGAATCAGGATTCGAACATATTCTACAACATCACTGACGATTCAAACATAGAAGATTCCCTCAATGACCTTAAAATGACGGAGGAAGCCTGCCTTGATAGACTCGAAACTAAAAACGTTGACTTCGGCTACAACAAAGAATCGGGACACAAACAACTCCTGGACGCAGTCAACGACGCTATCGACGGCTTGGAACAAATAAAGAAACATTCAAATCTAGATTTGAACAAATTTAAAGAATACGAAAAATCACACAACGGTCTGAATCAATTGGAAACAGACAGATTCGATCTGGAGACTCTGAAATCTGAATTTGAGACGAAGTTTCCTAAATTCAGCGAGAAATTACTGAAAGACATATCAGAGAAGATAGCTACCGTTATGAACGATAACGAGGACGCGGACTGAGATATATATATGTGATTTTTATTATGTGTAGAATTTTGTTATCAAATAAATATTATTTATATAGAAATTTCTTTGTAATTTTTCTTATATATATATATATAGATATAACTATGTATAATATATATACTACTACATATTTCTTTGTACATAAGCTTTACTGCTATGTAAGATTATATATATATATATATATGTGTGTGTGTGTGTTCTTACCAGAATCCTTAAAATGATCCATAAAATCAAATTATAATTCTCTATATGCCTTTTTTAATATCCTTTTAACATAGTTCAATTCTGATAAACTCTCAAGAATGTTTTATCTTTTATATATATATATATATATATATTTGACATGGAAATTTGTTCCCATAAATTAAATAATTTGTATTTGCTATTCTTATGTATGTATGTAGAAATTTAATAATTTTGTTGTAAAAAAACTATGTTATATTAAATTTTACAGATCTTTCTCTTTTTGGTCGACACTAAGAAATATACATGACCTTAAAAATTTTACTTGTTACTTATGCTTGATAATAATCGGATTTTTGAAAATATTTGGGGGGCGATCACATTGCGTGAGGTGTTGTTTTTTTAATTCTCTGTCCCTCCCCCCCCCCCCCTTGGTGAGACGTCGTGAGATTTTATTCAACCCTCCCCCACCCCCCAATCACGCCGCACACGTGAGAATTTCCAAAATGTGAGTTTCTTAATCGTGAAAAGACAAAAAAATGCTTCGTTTTTTTATTTACGACTAGTTAAGACTAGTAATCAATCGAGTTAGGGAATGTTGTTGATTGTATTACGACTACGCTAACGATTAACTCGGTAGTAATTATTGAGTGATCTTATAAGTATAGTCGAGAGCACTTGATACTTACTATTACAGAAGTTATTTCTAATAATGAGACACTTTTATTAAATATTTTTCAAATATTGGATGAAGCGAGCGGAATATATGCTGGAGAATCAGGTCGTTCATCCACGGAGACGATCTCGGCGACCGGATGTACGATCTGGTAGAGGTTTTTTGTGCGATAGCCCATAGCTGGGGTGATGTTTATCAAAAAACAACTTACATCGGACTATCAATTTCAAATTTAGGTTACGCCATGTCCAAAAACACGGGCAGGTTGCGTGACTTTACTGGCATTTTGAGCTTTGTTTTGAGCGAACCAAGAAATGCGAAGATGCATTTGGCTGTATACATAGAATTAAATCCATCCACTGAGTACTAACATGGCATAAACATGCCAAAAACCAGGGTATTCATCTTGTGCGTGATATGACGTCATTTCACCAGAAGATTAACTGGTTCCAGGTTCAGAGCTGTCGAGACAGCTGGACTTGTGGCTATCCAAGGCCGATCTGACACACGGCCCAGCCAGGGCCATCATAGCACCGTACGTATATAATTCAATACATTTGTTAAAACAATATTCATATAATAATTTCCTTAAATAGATATAACGTAAAGTTCATTGACACTGTCTTATTTGGCAAAGCGGAAAGTCATACATACGAATCGACTAGCTGAAAAAAATTCCATCATGTGTTTCCCATACGAATTTTATAGTTAAATTAGCAGCAAATAACATACATATGTTATTTTATATAGGTATAAATTTAATTCTGTGTTCTTTTCATTTTAAAGTGATATAACCCTCTTTATTTCAAGTCGGTCAAATTAATTACAGCCACGCTGGTTACTCGTACTGCGGCGCGTGCGCAGCGTTCGCCTACAGACAAGTCAGTCCTTTAGTAGTGTGAGTATGTTATGTAAGACTCGTGATACGCTATATATATTTTATACTCTATGGTTTTTAAAAAATTTAATAAATTTACAAAATTATGAACCACTGTCTTGTTTGATAAACAAAAAATCTTGATTGAATCCGAGTATTGATACGACTCACTATTAATTATTTCCACTCTGATTGATTTGTTTATCAACTTGTTGATTGATTGATTGATTCTGATTGATTATGATAATATGTATTTATTAAAAAAATTAATACATACATATATACTTAAAGCTCGTTTCTTTTACTGTGTATTTTAAATGTAATTCTATTGTAATTTTTAATATATTTGCTTTTCACCTAGCGAGACTATTATGTGATATAGAATTGTTCTTTAAATGATTTCTCATAGTAATAAAACAATTGTTACATACCTCGGATTCCTTATTCTATTTAAAAAATACATATAAATAGATATATATCAGTTACTGGTTACCTTTTATGATTGAAATATGATTGATTCATTAAATGAATTTGACTGACAGCGTCATCGACTCGTTGATTGATTGATTGATTGACTGACCCTGATCGTCCTTGTTCCCAGTAAGCGTATCTTCATCCTGGGCCCATCTCATCACGTCCGCCTGCGAGGTTGCGCTTTGTCATCCCTAGATAAGTACGCGACCCCGCTATACGACCTCACCATTGATAAACAAAGTATGTATGGGGAAGTCATGGGGGTTGAAATACTGGCAGTGACATGTCGTATGCGGTATGCTGGCAAATGTATATATATATATATACATATATATATATATATCCCAAATATCAGTCATAGGACCCACATGACATATTTTGAACACATAATATACTAGACAATACTGCAATTCGCTCTACAATTAGCTCATTAGATTTTAAAGGCAGACGGAATGGTAAGATAAATAAAGGAACGGTAAAAGATAAAGATAAAAAAAGTAAGATATAATTGTAATTATACAATAGTCAGTACAGTGCTATGAGAATGACTAGTTGGGATACAGCAATGATTATGAAACAAATAGTTTATGTGACAGAATTTAAAATTTATAGTTTTCTTACATGAAATACTGGTAGCAGCTGGTAACACCAGCTCCATTAAGTCAGAAAATCCAATACACAGTATGTATTAAGTCGGGATACTAGGAAAAACTTTAATTACCCGTCTCAAGCACACCAATTATATAAGGTGGCAACCGGAGGTTCCAGGAAACAACGAAACTTACTTATATGTATATTATAATAAGAATTACATATCAAAACTCATAACCTATACCTAAGACTATGATCGCCCCGATGTTAGGATGGCAATGCCATTCCGTAGCTTGTGTGGTATCAGGAATCTCCTGGTTCACACGGCCTGGAGTTGGTTCCGCGGAGTCAGCGGCGTCACTCGTTATATGATATCTTATCCATACAACGATGTCGCCCCGGCGATGCTCATTCATTTTTTTTATAATATGTAGCGCGTACGTTACACACCGACCTGATGATAATCATGGCGACACGTCGGGATAATTCAATAAATTCAGTTCAAACGCTTCAGCCATTTATATCATAAGGTATAATTTATATATAAGGAGATGTTATATAGAAATGATTGTATGGAAAATATTTTTTTATACTATCAATGTTAGATTCTATGTAAATCTCCTATCCCCCGCTAGATGGCGCTGTCAACAAATTATTTTTATATTTTCCTCGTATACTACCATCATTATTTATTTATATTAATTCACGATTTTATTAAATTAATTTTAAAGATATATAGCTGATATTTTTATTTTACTATCAAACATAATGCCTCGACTTTGAACTAGATGTCGCTAGTGGTATTGTGGATCGCGGTATCGTTTCGTCATCCGTATAACTATATAGGCTGAACCAAGTCTGGCTGGGGTTAACCGATTTTGATGAAATTTTGCATTTTTTGTATGGCTTGTCTCTATGTAAAAAGACGTCAAGCCAATAATATTATATTTGGTAATCGTTTTGCGGGTTCTGTATGTATTCGGCTGAACCTAAAACGATGTAACTATGCTCTTAACGACCTAATTGCCTTATAATTTTCTATTATTTTTAATTAACAAGCGCGTCTTTTCTAGTTGTATTCATCATTTATTCATCAATATCCTACAAAATGGCCGAAGCCAGTATTCAGTTTTCAAACACAAGTTGACACCCGAACATGGCCGTCACATAACTAACATAGGTTCAGCATTAATAGTTAAATATAAATATTACTTTCAATATTATAACTCGCTATTTAACGAGATCTGAGACTTTCGCGAGTTTTATTCATTTAAATGAAAGTAATATATTTCGGATATACTACGCGGATTTTATTATTTTTTTTTTAACTACGTAATCCCGACGTTTCGCTATTTCTATTTTTCCTATATAAGTTAAATTTAAATATCCGCAAGTAAATAAATTTTTTTATTAATTATCATAATCTGTCTATAAAAAAAATTAAGGATTATAATATATTATAGTTAGTACGACACAGATGGCGGCACTTGTAACAGTAGTTTTTTCCGTCATAGCAAAATTTTGTTTTCAAAACTATCAAATGTAAATATTTGTGCAAATTATACGATATATATATATATTATACTTAAAAAAAAATTGTTTTTAATTGCCAGAAATTACAAAGTTATTAGGCTTTGTTGTAAGGACGCATACAGGGCGTAATCATTCGAAGGTCTCGCATATATCCTAAGTACTAGTGTATCCGCAAACTACGCTGTGACGGTTACGGAGACAATTATCTCTTTATAAGTTAGTTTTATAGAAAAATATTAGTTTCATTTAAATGAATAAAACTCGCGAAAATCTTAGATCTAATCACAAAGATTTGTACTATACTAGCCTTAGCCTGCCGCTTCGAATGGAAAATAGGAATAGACCGGGAACGTTTACCCAACCATCTAACCGTCAGCGACATCTACCGTGTAGAGTGTGCATATATATTTAGGTTCAGGAGAAGAAATAAGATATATTTTTATTTATTACGAACAAAAAAGTTTAATAAGTCATATAAGTTAATGAAATGACTAAAGCAATGGGTTCATTGAGCTAATATATAATAATGATTGATACGTTACCGAATCTAAGAATGTGATCAGAAAATGACCAGCGCCGCCGATGTTACAGAGCTCCGGCTGTTCCGACCGTCCACAAGCAATTAAGACTCGTTACAACACTACAGATCTTTTTAAAGAGAATTAGTGGGTACTTTAAAATCAAAGAGGGGGGGGTACTTATATATATATATATGTGTGTGTGTGTGTGTCCTCTACATGTATGTCTGTGACAAACAAGTCCCCGTTTCGTTCCAGTATACGCCGAGTTGGAAGCGACCGGACAGTTTGAGTTTATGGACGTACAGACCGACGAGGACGAGCATTCCATAGAAATGCATCTCCCATACATCGCCAAAGTTATGGAGGAGTGAGTTGTGTATATATATATAATGAATAGTTATCACCCGGGATCCGAACCCCCGTGTACCGGGACATCGCGTCCCGCTACTTAGATAACTGAACTACAGCGTTCATACCTGCTTTAGTTGAAATAGAGATTAGTTTATAATGATATGTTAAATATAAATAAGGTTTAGATAAACTTGTGTTATGTATCTGTATTTAATTTGATATATATTTTTGTATTTCATTAATATATATATATGACTAATTTCAGATTCAAAACGGCCTTCACTATCATACCGATCCTAGTAGGTTCTCTATCTCCAGACAGGGAGGCAAAGTAAGTTTCATTATTATATAAGTATCCTATGTTAGTCTCTAAAACATCAGCTATCTGTCAGTGAATGTACCATCACAATCTGTCCAGCCTTTACACAGATTAGCTGAAACAAACCGACATATATATTGCAAATAAACAAAACGGTTTTATATATATATATGATTAACTTGAAAATTTTTTCATAATATGTAAGTTTTAACCGAATATCCAAAACATTCAGATATGGTGCTATCCTAGCCCCGTACCTAGCTGACCCTCAAAATCTGGTGGTGGTGTCATCAGACTTCTGCCACTGGGGCTCAAGGTTCAGATATACCTGGAGAGACGGCAACAGGAACATACACCAGGCCATAGAATGGCTGGACCATCAGGTAGTGATGATGAATATTAACCGATTTCAAAGTGGGGAGGTTCTTGAAAATCGTGTTTGTCACTCTAAGTGCTATTTTAAGCATTAATGACTGTATTTGAATGTTTCGTTGAATTACTATGTATAGTTCAACATTTTTTTTTTTTTTTTTTGAATTTTCTCATTTGTACCGCATCTAGAGAATTCATTTTAAATAATCGTACTTACCCAAATGGTATGTGACTTTCTCTTAAAAAATGGCGCCAAGTGTGACGTCATTTAAATAAAATAATTAAATAGCAAGAGTTTTCCTATATTCAAAAAACGTGTAATGGAATATGTGCAAAATAATTTATAAGTTAATGTAACCCCTGCCTAAACATGTTTGTGTGATATAACTACCCGCAACATTTCATTTTACCGTATATAATTCATAAGGCAGACTTTTAAATGTACCCTCAAGCAAAATTATTGTGATTTCTTATTATAAGTGAACTTTTGTGTTCTTTATGAGAGATAAGTCTTTAAACCGAAACCGAAAATGCATATCTCTTGCTGTTCACCGAGATATGGTATTATAATAAGATATTTGTAAAGAAAATATGACGAGAGGCTTATTTTGTTCCTTATATATATTATTATATAATTTTTTATAACCAACAGAGTATATATATATAATATTGTTATGTTTCCAGGGTATGTCTATCATAGAGAAACTGGACGCTCGTGGCTTCAATAACTACCTAGACCAGTACGGAAACACCATCTGCGGTAGACACCCCATTGGAGTACTTTTACAGGTAGATAATAAAATATTACGAAAATGAAGTGAACAAGAGAATATATATTATTTGCTCTCAGTATATACAGGGCTAGTCCGTAACACCTATTATGTCCACAGGCCTGCGAGAAGCTGAGATGCCAGTCGGGTGCACCTCAAATGTCAATGAAATTTCTTAAATACGCTCAATCATCACAGTGCATGACGATGAGGGACTCATCCGTGTCTTATGCGAGCGCATCACTCGTTATGGAGTGATGTTGTGCTCGGTCCGAGGTGTACAACAGACATAGACGGAGACAAAGTTAATGTTTCCCAACACCAGGCGTATATTTGGTAGATTCTGTTGCGGTTTTCTTTAAAAATTGATCTTGTTATAATGTTTTCTGTCCCTTGCATTTTGTAAGTTATCAAGTCTCAAATATATATAAGTTTAAGTAATGAAAAAAAGGTTTTATAGCATTCTGAATGTTAGTTTATAGTGTGTAAGTGTATTCATTGAAATATATGAGGTTTACGGAGGAACAAATTTATTTTTAAGTTTTTTTTTTCTTTTATACTAATAATAAATATATCTAGAAAGTTTAAATGTAAGAAATTTCTATGGTTTCTATAAAATTTATATGGACTATTATAACAAATTAATATAACATATGTAATTTAGCACATCTTACAAGACTTAAGATAATTTTAGGGGAACACAACCAATTTGTTTGGCAGCTTGATTGAAAAGTAATAAATAACCGATGGGATTGTGAATTACGAGTGAAAAATTGTTTAATTATAAAATGAAAAGCTTCTTACTTTGGGACCGTTAAGTGAAACTCAAATTCAAAGAGCTTTGTCCTTGTAGCATTTACTATGTAAGTCTAATAAAGTAAATTTACGATACTGGATATCTTTTATTTAACTAGATCTGGGAGTGGTCGAGGAAGATTTTAATAAGTTACAAGTTTAATAAAGAAATTATTATTAATATTACGTTTAGTTAAAAAATTTCAAAATTAATATACGAGTTATAAAAGGCGAAATTTAGGTAATCGAGTAAGGATATGAACGCAATGCGACTGGAACGAACGTTTCACCAGCTACAGGTTGGATTAAATTCAATAAATTTTTATATTTCTATGTAAATTTTTATGCACACGTAGTTAAGATAACACTAGCTGTCTTTGGATTATGTTCGTCTGGAAATATTTAATCTTACAGCTTACGGCCTTATTTAAACTCTTCTGAATCCGTAAGTATATTAGCTATTTAAATAACGTCATCCTGACTTAACTATTAATTTCGTCATTTGTCAACATTGTTCTGTCAGAAATCTATAAAAATCCTCGTTATTTTATGTAATATACTTATATAAACGAACTCACCGTTGATGGAAAAAAATGAAGCAATCAGAAACTCTAACGTATTAATTTGCCACAGGAGCAGGTATGATTCCGACAGACACAAATCCTGGTACCATCTAGACGTTGATGAACCGTCTCATATACGGACGGATACGAAAGGAAATAAAGGATATTGTGAAAAAGAAACCAACATGACCAAATTGAGAACAAACACTAATAAAAGTAATCCGAGAGCAGCAATCTTATTAAAAAAACCATCAAATATACGAGACGTTCATCAAATGACATTTGACTTGGCGGGAAAATTCATTGTGACGTTTCTTTTCACGCTGTTAATGTTTTGTGGTTACGCGTTATTCAGCCCGATACCTGACGAAGTGGAATGTAAGCATTGTAAAGGATACAACTGTATGTAACAATGAATTGCTTAAATATTATAACAACGCAACCATCTTAAAATAAACTTAATAAAAACACTATTTATTATATTATTTTTGGTGAAATAATTACCATTATTGAGAAATAATAACGAGTAAGTAGTAAAATATAAACATTTATTCGTGTTAGTATACAAGATATTTGTATAAATAAATATATTAACTAATAACAAATCAAATAAAACGATATTTCAACTAGATTAATTACCAGAAAAAATTTAAACGAGCTGAAGGAAAAAAAAAATTAACTAAAACCTCATTTATCCATCCTCTTTGTATATTTCACTAACAATTTTTACAACCAAATGTTCGAATAAATTGAATCTATCGGCGATCCTCAAAATATTTATGTAATTTAGGTAAACTACACGTATTTAATTATTGTTTCATGACTTAAAAAAAAAGACTTTATTTTTTTATGTAAAAAAAAGGAATACTTTTCGGAAAATTGGGATTCGTTTAATTACGTATACCAATCAAAGTATAACGAATTTTTTTTTTAAACAACAATCCATGGAATGTAATCAATAGATTAGAAAGAACAATAAATTATTAAGACATCATATATATCTATATTTTTCTAAAAGTTACATCAAGTATTGTATTTTACATACAATTGATTTTTCTTTCCCCAATAATTCCGAATCCGCTTCTTTGAACGGTGTTTCGTTAAAAAAAAAACATTTTCTGCTTTTCCTCGATTTTTTTTTTAAACAAAATACGCTATTCCGTTTTCCATATAAGAATGTTCGAAAGTAAAAAATACTCTTTGAAAGCAACAGACTATATAAATTATCATTTTTAATCTATATTTAGCCAAGCCTCCGTTTGATGGATCACATTGAACCGCGGCTTGTTGATGGGAATTCTGGAAAAGGAGAGAAATATTATATGTATATATATATATGTTTGTCTTCTGCATTGATCTAAGTAACTAGAGCCTTATTTGATATATCCTCTCAATATATTAGTCATCATCAGCCTGTCGGAGCCCACTGCTGAGTAAGGCCTCGTCTCACATGGAGAAGATTAGAGCATTAACCACCACGCTCGCTCAAGACGGGTTGACAATTTCAAACTTATAATTTGAATTTATAAGACCAGGTTTCCTCACGATGTTTTCCTTCACCGTCCGTCAGTGCTGTCTAAATACTCTTAGAAAGTACATATGACTCGGAAAAACACATTGGTGCTCGCCAGGCTTCGAACCCGCGCCCTCACGTGAGAGGCGGGCCTTTAATCTCCGGACCACCACGGCCTTCATATATGATAGTATATATATACACATGTAAGTCAGTAGATTATCTGTGTTGCACTGACCTGGAGACATGTCGCTCTTGGCGTCCTGGGCTTCCTGTAAATATACACATTAATATTAATTCCGTATATTTAATTATATCCGGATCACTACTATTTTTTTTACAGTAATTATATCCCGAGCGTGCGTTCGCTTCTGTGTCTGTGTGTGTCTGTGTGTGTGTGTGTATGTGTGTGTGTGTGTGTGTGTGTCTCTCTCTCTCTCACCGTGACGCGGCTCCTCTCTACGGTCATGGTGTTCTGCGGCAGGCTGCAGTCGGGCGTGACGCCCAGGGCGTTGTATATCTCACGCAGCATCACCAACATCGTGTCCTCGGATTCCCTGGAATAAACATACACACATGCACTAGAATGAGATATTGAATTAAACAATACGTGGAGTTATGTACATTATTGGTTATATGGAGGCTACGTAGGAGGTTACACCCAATACATATATGCTTATGTGTGTGTGTTTGTGTGTGTGTGTGTGTGTTTGTGTGTGTGTGTGTGTGTGCGTGTGTGTACTCACCAATAGCACACATGACTGGTCATAGCGAACAGATACTCATTGAATATCTCGAAGGGCGCCTCCTGCAGCACGTGGTCCACCCGCCGGCCGCCGTTCAGCTTCCCCAACTCCTCAGGAGTAGCCTTCGTTAATAATTAAAATATCAGATTTATTTATTGACACGAATAATTTGAATGGACGTACATAGTTGGACAAATAAAACTTAGTAATATATGTGGATATTTCAAAATTTCTATGTATGTATATATTTTATTTTTATATATATATATATATTTTTATAATAACTTTATAAAACATACAAGCTGTTTTAGTCAACTAATATTACTTCCTCGCTCCGCCTATAGATGGCGCTGTTGATAACGTTTAGTTGACAGAAAACACCGATAGATGGCGGTAGCAACCAATCCTTGAATAACTAATGACATTTATGCTTCTTAAGCAAAACAAAAATAAGTATATAATCGTTTTTCAAATGTTTAAATTAATACATGTCACTGTAAAACTTCGAACTGCGGTAAATCTTAAGATTTTCCAGTAAATTCTAGTATTGACCGATGAGTTGGTAAATGTTGAAAATAGGACGACTTTTTTTGACCTTTAGAATTGGGTATATGCTAGGTTTTACTGCTACCAGCTGGTAGTAGTTGGTTTTAGGAATAAAACAATGAAGAATTCTCAATTACTTACTTCAATAAACCTAAACTAACCTGAACGGACACCTCTTTCGGACATCTGCCATTAAGAATTGGTAAACCTTAGGTTCCACTGGATAATCTTAGGGTTACTAACATATTAACACAAAGAGATCAACATTTCTTGTTCATTAATAAAAAAAAATGCACATTATTGATTATAGCTATCGGTCGATTATGGCAGTACACAATATTAATTTGTTGTTCAAAAGGATAATATGATAACCTAATTAAAAAAATGTGGGAATGCTGGGAGTCTTATATATACTAAGTAATAAAAAATAATATATATATATAATGATTTTAGCTCCTGACACGTAATTACCTCATAGCGGTCGTCCTCCTCCTTGACGTCTGACGTCAGCTCCTCCTTCTCCGGCTCCTCTTGCCCGACCTTCAACAAAATACGTACGCTCACTTTTAGTATCGTTTCATTATTATTCAGTATTAATAGACACATTTCCCGTCAGTCACGACGCCGTATTTAATATCAAAGTTATACCATTTTAAGCATAATATAATTATATATATACTGTAATTTTATAAATCTAAATCTAACTTCAGCGTATAGCAAACCAAGTTCCCTTCCTTAACCAATACAAATATCCTCCTATCCCTTCGCTCCCTCTCATATCCCCCTCACCTCCGCCTGGCCCGCCTCCTTCCTCCACATACTGGTCCACGTGTTCCGTATAGACTCTATCAGCTTCTGTTTGATGTCTGCTCCGACCCTCGCCATCGTGTCCTTCAACTCTGCCATAAAAATACACACGCGTATATATAAGTACGACATTAATACGTTAAGAAACTTTAAGTTAAATTCATGCAAAACTCCTAATAGTTGTAGTACACTAGCGAAGCCACTAGATGGCGCTGTGGGAGAGATCAATACAACTTTAGTCACTGCTGTAATATATATTTTTAAATTTGTATTTGTATCGTTATCGTCGCGTCCACATCCAGAGAGGTTGGGGAGGAGGAGGAGGAGGAGGAGGAGGGGGAGGGAGGGGGAGAGAGAGAGAGATATATATATATATATATATAATGTATTATTTACCTAAATGCATTCTCTTTCTTCCCTTGTGATGTGGTATCAGATAAGGCTTAACATTCCTTAGTGACGGATTTATCATCGGCTCTAACCTGAAATAAAGAGACACTCTTGAAGATAAAGGACAAGATGACGTCACAGGAAGGAAGTTCAAAGCATCAAAACTAATTTGTGAATCAAATCCATACAGACATGCCAAATATTTTTTATAAGAAAAAAAAATATAGGTAATTCTGGTAATCCTCTCAATAAAGTCCACACTGAACCACAGGTAATTACATAAATTACCTGCGATTCAGACTCCTTACCTGTAAGCGATCGGGTCGTAGGGATGGAAGATGTTGAAGAAGTTCTTGCAGGTCGGCAGACAGAAGTCCTTGCCCAGGGTCTCCACGCCCCTTATGCATTCGAATATAGCTGGAGACGTGATGCGGGGATGTCAATTAAATTGATTATTAAGGGAGATTTAATTATATATATAATACATATACCAAGTGATTTCTTTTAAACCGAAATCAAATGTCTAAAAAAATTATGAGCCGACATATTTTTTAACTATTGAAAATATCAAATAAATCAAAGATCAATAACCATCAGCAGTAATAGATTTCCAATGGTAAATACTATAAACATGATCCTAACAAACGATATTAATAAAATACTAAGTCTTATTATAACAAAAGTTACTTTTAAAATCAATTCTTATAAAATATTGATATGTAATGAATGGGAGGGCTCACCTATGGGACTGCCGAGCGCGTAGAGAGCGTCCGGATAGAAAACCAGCCGGGGATATTTGACAGTCGGCTGGCCTGTTCCAGCGCAACCCTGGACGTACTGCTTACTGGAACTGATATCCAGTTCCTGGAACCATCCCAGATTACAATATAAACTATTGCTCTTGCATTTGCCCAATTTTATGTGTGTGAGTGTAAATTCTTTGGATTTAAGGACATTAAAAAAACATTTTACATATTAAAAATTTACATATAAATTTCTAAACCATTAAATGAAACTTCATCCCCAAGAAAATAAAAACTAAATTCATTTTACCCGATAATAAATGCAATTTACCTATCTATATACCGAACTTACCTGAGCCGTCTGGTGGCAGAGCAGGTCGTATAGAATGACACTCCCCAGGGAATGACCCCCCAATGAGACGCCGCCCTTAAATTCGGGGTTCCTCGACTTAAACAACTCATATATTCTGTTCAGCTCACTGCAGACCGTATCAACTATGGTCTGGAACAATATATATATATATTTAGGGAACACACATTTAATTTGAACCGAACCTTAAAATTCCCGAACGCACCCGAAGTGACGTCACAGCGATGACGTTTGGTTGGTACGCTTTTACGCGGGAAAGTATTTTGTCGACGTGACTTGTGTCTTTGTAAATTGAATTTAACTTATTTAAGGTGTTGCGATTTAAGATAATAATGAGTTTGTTCTAGTTAAAAGCGCTGGCTTTATGAGGCAACTTTATTTTTTCAATAATTTTGATAGAAACCTAAATATATAATAATCACTATATAAGGAATATAACTCATTCCGTAAGATTTTAATGACCGCATATGGCGGAAGCGATTTAAAATTCAATAAAAAAATATTCTTAATTTATATACAAACTTTATTTTCGTACCAAAAAAAAAATATATTATTACTTTACGTAAATTTAAAAAAATATTCGTAATATTATGTGGGAATACGGTAGTATTAATATTTAATCTAAAATTAAAATTATAACAAATTGGAATCGATAAATTACGGAAAAACAAACAAGAAATACATTTCAGAAACAACAGGTAACATGAATTTATGATATTACCGAACTTACCTTAAATGTAACATTTCTATTACCAAACTTACCTGACAGTAGACTGGGCTGGTATAGAACAGTACGTCCAGTATGGTGTCGTTGGTGAAGTTCCTTAGTCGGGGTATACTCTCGAGGGTAACTGCAGCCAGTCTCCTATCCACGCCCGTCTCACCGGAATGTAGACTCGAATGCCAGGATATTGGCAGTACCTTGGATTAGATTTATATACTACAATTATCAAAACATAATAATCATCATCATCATCAGCCTATCAGAGTCCACTGCTGAACAAAGGCTTCTTCTCACATGGTCAAGGTTAGAGCATTAATCACCACGCTCGCTAAAGACGGGTTGGCGATTTCAATCTTATAATTTGATTATAAGTCCAGGTTTCCTAACGATGTTTTCCCTCACCGCCCCTCAGTGGTGTCTAAATACTGTTAGAAAGTACATATGACTCGGTAGAGATCACATTGGTACTTGCCAGGTATCGAACCCGCGCCCTCACGTGAGAGGCGGGCCTTTAACCTCCGGGCCACGACTATCAATCAAGACTATATGAAATTCGTGATATTTATCGTTAAAAAGCAGGACTGTGACAGAAATTAATGTAATAAAGCTAACTACCTACATTACACTTGACTTCATATTATTATTGACCAAAATACCGAGCAAGTACAGCTAATACAGAACAAATTATACATCTGCTGCGTCTCGACTGACCAAATACTATCTCTTTAGTATTCATATACATAAAAGTTAATGAAATTAAAAGTATATATATTATTTTACAATAGCTATCTGTCGGTGAGAATCCAATCAGAATGGATTCAGCCGTTTCAAAGATTAGCTGAAACTAACAGACGTATAATGAAAATAAAGAAATGCGCCTTTAGTAAACGTATAATATATGATACTTTAGGTACAAAAAAAACATATTTTTTTTCTTATATAACAAACAGACAGTTGTTTTTGGGGTTTATGTATATGAATTAACAAAACTCCATTAAGATCTGTCGAGCAGCGGTCGTAGGAGTTAAGAACTCACCTCCACTCTACCGATGAGGCCGCTGTCGTACGAATTCTTATAATGTGACTGAATCAGTTGAAGGCTGGTTGTCCTGAAGTCGTCCACTGAAAGAATAAATAAATATATATATATTATATAGCGAATTCTATCCAGATGACTGGACCAATGAAGATGTAAACTTAATAAATATAAAATTAAAACTCACCGACTTCCTCCACCGACCGGAAACGCATGTCGCAAGCGGATCCGACGCCATGACACAGCAACAGCAGGTGGTCTATGCTGGACGGCTCTGTATCCTCGATTTCCGATTCAACGCAGCCTCTTCTAACCACACGGGGGCGCATTGCTGATTGCTATAAATATATATATATATATATATACGACATCACAGTACAAAAACATTTTAAAAAATTCAAAAAGAACCATGTTCCAACTGAAGCTGCTAGCTGTTTTTTCATACATTTAATTTAAAGTAATTTTTTTTTAAATAAACCCTTTTATATATTCCATTACTAGTTGTATGTGAATACTGAATACTTAATATATACCTATATACTAATGTATATTCCAAATTTACATTTAAATAAAACTAATAGTTCCGGAAATCACTACGTGTTTTTTTTTATTATTTCCGGTCACTCCACAGCAACCGTGATCACGGGCGGACGAGATGAAAATATCACAAAGTTTAAAATAATAAGGAACGCGTATTGATAAAAAAATATATAGGTTTTATTTAAATACATACACTAGCTACTTACAAAGAATACATACAAGTTAATTTCTTTCTCAGAAAAAACCCACACTATATAATAAATTATATATAAACGATTTTAGATTCTTTGCATTTTAATTTTCATATATTTAGGATACTATGCTTGTCTATCGAATCCTACATAGACTATAAAACGCCCTAGATGAAACCATCTACAAAACCTATCTATAGATGCATTTTAACTAACAATTTTCTCCTTCTGGTTTCTGTATTCACCAGCGCCGTGTACGAGGAAGATGAGATGGTCTATTTTGTTGAGCTGATCGCCGGCTACCTTAATTTTTGGAGGGTTCCTGTACACTCGCTTACCAAAGGTAAACAGCTGGGAAGCGACAGGTAATTCGGGGAATGTCAGGTAAGGTAGGTAATATTTAACTAAGTCATAGAACTACTTTGTTTTTTTCAAACCTAAATCCAGTTACATACTTAGAACTGTTGCAAAATAGATAAAATTTATCAGATTAGGCAAATTTTTTTTTTGGTTTCCACACAGTTTACGTCCAAAAACAAAATGGATGTTTTTTAGACGACATTATAGTTAGCGTTATTACCGGCGTCGAGCCGAACGAGTCTGTGGGGCTGGTCTGCAGGAAGTGTACCATGACCGCGGGACCGTGCATCACCACCATTTCGTTGTTCGGCAGCATCAGACGCCTGTGCCACTCCCCCGTCGTTACACCGTGGTGGTATTCCTCCTGTATTATAAAACTCATATAATTTTATATTTAATTACTCAAGACAGACATTATAAGACATTTAACCTCTAATTTCTCAGCAACCGACTCGGCATACGGCACGTATCTCGCGTCTATGTTCCCTTTGTAAAACCAGCTACATCTGAAATGTAATCAATAAACTTACCTTTGTAATCGAACGTAATCAATGGACTTACCCGTGGCGGTATTACTAAACTTACCTCATAACGTTCGTTGGTTTCTCCGACCAGTATACTGGAATTCTAAGGCGTCCAACTACGTTCACGTCAAATCTACCCCCGTCTGTTGCTACAACTGTATTTTCGTTTAGGTCAGCTACAAGTAGTAAAAAAAAATTTGGTATTACTTAATAATATACATATTTTTATTATTTAAGTTACCTTTAGACTAATATTTTTTTTGGCACATCACATCTGAACATAATAACATATTTAAAAAGTCAAAGATTACCTGCGATCGCTTTTACAAAACATATGTACTTCTGCGAGCGTTCTAAGCCCACTCAACAAAACCTTTTATTTTGTTTAATGTAAGTATAACTTGTAAGCATTATATATATAATTATTTTCACAACTCACGGCTCATAAACGCGTTTTCCAGTGCTCTGGAATCGGCGACTGAAAACCCGCGCCATATCGATTTGCCCTCGCAGTCGACTCGATAGAACCAGTGATGCTTCACCGGCGAGTACTCAGACGAACTCCGGTTCTGCAACGATTTTCACAATAAATTTCATATAATTTCATTATATTTCAAAATGAGACTATCTTGAAAAATACCTCTGAAGATACAACGACACCTTCGTTTGTGTCGTTGTAAGAGGGGTCGCAAAAGTTTATGGTCACAGATTTCTTTATGTCATCTTTTTTGGTTTCCATATTCGCATCCCCTTTTTTGCTGTCGGACGTATCCATGCAGGTTTTTGGTTTGGAATAATTGCAATTTAAGTCTCGTTTGATTGTGTCACAGCAATATTTGCAATTCTTTATAACGTCGTCTATGTTAAGGCTTGCGCCGTTCGTGTTGCCTAATTCATTGGGTTGGTCGTAGTCGTAGTTGGTTTTAATATGATTTTCGCTTAAATCTATCGATGATTTCGGTTCGCCGACTTTTATAGTGTCTATATCGTATTCGACTGTGAAATAGTTGACGGTCCTGACTACGTCGTTTGGGGTGAAACTTTTATAGGACGCTAAATCGCGAACTAGGTTCATTTGTGATGTGTTTTGTGGAATGCTTGGCCCTTTGGTGGAATCTGATTGGAAGAAATTTTTTACACTACTCTGAATGGAATCGAAATGTTCGGGTTTGTGCCTGTAATGGTTTTGTGATTGGCTTAATTCAAAAAAAGACTTCGAGTGGTCTGGCTGAGGCGGTGATGAAAAATAGCTAGAGAGCCGACTGAAATTGCTGTAAACATCTGCATTAGCAGAATTTTCAGCGCATAAAAATAAATTTGAAGATTCGGACAAGGTATTAGCAGCAGGCGTAGTCTCTACGGTTTTGTTGTCGAATACTGAGGGTATATCGTCGGAAATTTCACGTTTGGGTTCAATAATACTTGAAAAATCTGGCAATCTGTCCGCTTTTGTTGCTGTAGTGTCATGATCAAAAGAACTTATCGTCTCAATTTCTGTCGCCACAACGTTTAACGGAGCGCTGCTAGCTTGCGAAAAAGTTTTCGAAATCGATAAAGATGTTTGAGTGGACGTTTCTGGTACGTGAACTATATTTCCCATCTTAAATTCAACTGCTGGTTCCGTGGATGGAATCCCTGCGAGGTTTTTATTGAACTCATCTTCGAATCCCGGTGGAATGGTCGATGTTATATTAGCGTTGAATGCCATCGCCGTTGGTGAGGTCAGGGAATTTTTGTAATGATTCTCGACCGCGTAATTTCCAGTATCGAAATATGACGCGATCGTCACTGCTGGACTAGTGGATGTGGCTAAGGTTATGGGTTTAACGGCTTTCTGCAGCTCACCGTCATCAATCACATCCGTGGACGTTTCCATTTGTTTGAACCTTTCCACTCTATTCGTAAACGTGTCGACATCTTGCGGCGCATCTTCTGAAAGTTTCTCCCTTTCTTTGTATTCAATTTTATCATCATCGGTCTCCGACGGTTCAATAACAAACTCCTCGTATATCGGAAAATCCTTTTTAGCGTCTTGCTCAATAGAATGGACATCGAGTCCGCTCTCATCGGAATTGTTGTCTTCCTCCGGCGGCGCTGTGGGTATACTCAACTGGCGCGGAAGGACTACAGCGTCGTCCTGGGAAATTTTATACTCTGCTTTAATTTCGTCACTGGCATTAGCGGGAACTTTTTCAAAAAATAATGAATTGTCGCCATAGAAGCCGATAGCTGGAGCCGTTTCACCCACTGACCATCCAAAGTTAATGGCGGCGGGGAAATTGTTATCTTTAAGTTCGACGGAGGGGGGTTGCTTCATAGTTTCTATAATGTCTTCTGGTATATGAGATATTTCTGCAAACTGATTCGAGAAATTGGATATATCCGGCACGGTGGTGACGATCGCTGCACCTACAGCAGTCGGGAAGTCAACCGGATATGCTAACTGTATAGGCGCGGTAATGTTCTCAATTAACTGTGTGGTTAAATCCGCTCCCTTATCCTCGGTCCAAATATTGAGATCAGTGGTTTGACTATCGAGCGGTTTTTCATCATTTTCTATTGGCATAGTTTTGTCAAAGAAGCTCGACCTTCGTTCAAACTTTGCCATATTATCGACAGCATCGTATAGAGAGATATTATCCATTTTATTTTCTATGTTTTGTATAGCAGCTGATTCGTTGTTGGATGTTGGTAGAGATGAGGAGGATATCTTCGATAAATCGAATGAAGGCACAGGGGGTAGCAGAGGTGGTTGGTCAAATAATGAAAACAATGGAGTCTCATTTAAAGCATTTTGAACAGTAGACGGAGTGGGGGGCTGAAGATTTTCACTTTTAGCCTTTAATACCGTACATAAGCCTTTGAAATCAGCTGATTCTGAAAGGCCTTGGATAACGTGACTGGTGCTTATTACGCTTTGAGTATTTTGATTAATAAATTCATTCTTTAATTCCAATCCATGACTAGCTGTTGGAGCTGGAGAATTGAAGAAGCATTTCAACGAGTCATTTGCCAATGGATTACAATCAGCGACTTCGATAAAGTCCTTTTTAGAAGTAGCCAGTGGGCATATTGGATGTGGGTAGTCGAAAAAGGATTTCAAGGGATCCAAAGCAGCATCAGGGGCGGCTGATGTTATATAATTATCATTTTCCAGAGCAGATTCCACCACGACCGGCGTTTGGCAGTCGAAGACTTTCTTCAGGGTGGAATCAGCCACGGATTGTAATTCCTTTATGATGTCACTGTTGGACGTCAAAGTTTTATCATCCGTGTTAAAGTTGACAGGTTTAACATCCTTGCACGATTTTTGTGGTGGTTGTATCACTTTGTCAGGGAAACCGTAATTGCTTTCAAGGGAGTCAGTAACTGCTATTCCCTCGACGTCACATTTTTCAGTTATCTTTACCGGATTAAAGTTAGATACGACTTTTTCACTATGTACAACGTTGCCTGTTATTCCGAATTCGTCAAGTGCGCTTTTGGCAGTTTCCACTAGCTGTGTATCGTCAATGGCTGTCTGTTTTTCCTTTTCTTGAGGATTTCCACCAGACTGAACGTATTCCGGACTACATGATGCGGCGGTACCCATCAATGGTTGGGCGTTTGTGGGCTGAACGCTATCGTTATTAATCGGGGCCGCTGGTATGTAAGCATCTGTTGTTGATAAGTTTGTGTTGGACGGATAGTTTGAGTAGAAATCGTTTGAGTAACCCTGGGGTGGATTGAAATACTCTTGTTTGGGATAATACTGTTGATTGTTGTACAGCTGGTGGGTCTGTAGTTGGTAATTGTACGGATTTGACTGCTGATATTCGTTTTCTATGTTGGGTACAAATACTTCTAAAGCAGCGCTTTCGTGAGGTGGAAAGTTCTGATAGTTCCCAGAGATTGAATGGAAGCTAGATTCCGTTGGGTTGTTTTGATCAATTTTCGATTCATTGTAAGCGGGGTCGAAGAATGTGGTTACGGTGTTTTGTATTTTGTTGATATCGATCGAGCTGAGTTTAGACTTCAACGATCCGATAATGCCGAATCCTTTCGGTTCTGAGGGCGGGGGCGGGGGCGGGGGTTGTTCATATCTTTCTGTAGTCGGTCTGCTTAAATCGAATGCCGTATTAAAATCGGTTTGTTCGTGAGTTTTTACTTGCGGTAAATATGGATCGACCGCTGACTGCCCGGCTAAATGTATCGAGCTGTTTATGTCGTATGACGGGTTTTGGATGACTGGTGGATTGTAATCTACAGACAATGGAGGAACTGATAAGGGGTCATTATGGAACAGCGATCCCGAAAAAGGAGTAGCGTCAACTGGCTGTATGGTTGGTTTTATGTTATTACTAATGCTCCCAAACCCTTCTATTGGACCAGAATAATACTGAGGTCTTTTTTTGATCATTCTATAGTTGAGGTTGCCAGTTAGTTTTGGTGGTTCTGGGATCGCTTTTGGAGGCTCTGGGACCGTACTCGTGCTGTGAAATGGAGTTACTGTACTTTGTGCAATGGACCCGGTTTGGCCTTCTTGTGGGGGGGAGTTATAAGTTGTTTGCGATATATTTGCGGGGCTGAAGAATAGTGGAGCTAAGATTTGTTCAGTCTTTTCGGGTTGATTTAGATTTACATTTTGGTTTACTATATTAACGGGTTTAGTAGCTTCTGAGTATGGACTAAATACATTAGGAAGTTTAATGGCCTCTGACCCTACTTTTGATTCAATGGGATTATTTTGTTGAAGTGGAACATCCATTGTACTTGTTGGTTGTGTGAAAAATGATGAATTAACAACGTCCTGAGAAGGAAACGTTCCTGTTGTTTGGATATACGGATTGCAAAGTCCAGAACCTTCTGTTTGGACTATTGGAGCGTTGTATATGGAATCTTGCTGCGGATATTGCGTTAAAATGGTTTGTGGTTCTTTACTTGCACCTAGCGGACCAATATCAGACACGTTTGGGACAAAAATATTATCAGGCAAAGGAATGTTTGAGGTTTGATTCTTGATTACTGGCTGATGCGCGCCTATACGCCTTGCTACTGACGGCGGGAGCACAGATCTCCCTGATGATTGACTGTCTCTTCGCGGTAAACTACTAAACATTGGCGGTGGTGGAATTATTGCGGATGGTTCTTGGGATATCGGAATAAATTTGTTGAACGAGTTATTGATGGTGTCCTGTAGATTTTCCTGAATATTTATTTCTTCTGTGTGGCCTAACGCTTCTGTATCAGAAGTCGCAGTTTCTGTGTGACTCTTATTATACATATTTTCTTTTATATTTAAAGTTTCTCGCTGTTGAATGGGCATATTATGGAATACATTCATGTTTATCCCTTCCTGACGCTGGTCAGAATTCATACTGTGAGAGAACTGTTCTGTTTGAAGAGCATTTTCATTGAACATATCGTAAGCCTTCATTTCTTCCTTCCTATCTACGACTTCCTCTTCCGCCACATCCCCTTCTTTCCCGTCTTTGATACTCATGTCTGGTGTGAAATAGTTCGTCGTTTGACCGACAGACGGCATACTGAACGTGTGTACATTATTATCACTGGAGATAATTCCAGGTATCTGTGCGTAGACCTTCTTCTTAGTAGTGATGCGGTAATTTGATGTGTTACCTGAAACAAATAACAATTCTCTTAGTTTTGTGATTCATATGCCTCAAATTAGTGACTTAAAAATAACGCTCTTAGGGACTCAAGTCCGCTCATCTAAAGTTCTGCTATATATAGTTTCCCAGAAAAAACAACACGAATTCTCGTAATGTTATTTGTGTATCAAAATTATATGAGTAATGAGTGAAAAATTATTATAATAACTAAAAAAAAAAAACATTGATGGCATCGACCCCGAGATCGTTAACAAAAATAAAAAAAAAATAATAACATTCAACAATAATTGCTTGTGAAATTCGAATTGACCCGAGGCAGAAGCCTTCCGCGTATAAACATTAATTACATAAAATTACGCGAGGCCATAGGCATGGTGTACACGTTTGGGACTGTTGATATTTAATTAAGTCTCACAATATAGAATGATATATAGAGGATCACATCGAAAAAAAATTCACAAAAGACATGTTTTTGGTATGATTAAATTAAAAAAAAAAAAATCTCAGGAGGAACCAGACAAAATGTTAATACCAACTGACAGACAATCTGATCCCGTCAGCCCGTGATCACGGTTGCTGCAAAGTAACCGAAACGTCGGGTGTATGCAGTATAACAAAAAAAAAATTAAAAAAAACGCGGTTTACGTCCGAAAATATTACTTTCATTTATGAGAATCAAGACATCCATTAATGTCATATATGTCATTATTATTAAAGCCTATTTACATCATATATTTTTTGTTCTTTTCATATAAAATTCTTTTAAATATAAATTTTAACATCCATAATAAAGAAGCGCTTACTTTTCCATATACACGAACAATACACAGATTCATAAAGATTACTTGTACAAAATTTTCATTGTTTCATTTAGGAAAAAACTTTAGTTCGATTAATAGATAGCAATTTTGAAAACTTCACTGCGTCAGATATAAGAAAATTTCCCACGCACATAAATGTCGGCCCTATGACCTCACGCGTGTAAACAGTGACCTTAGGATCGTGTCTGTTTAATGCGAAATAAGCAATCCATCACGAGATACGTGCGCGCCCTAGATATGTGTGTAGGGAGTGTTATTAAATAAATATCTAGATAAAACTATAATAATCAATCAATACATATCATAAAACAAAGTCCCAGGCCGCGTCTGTCTGTCTGTGTGTTCGCGATAAACGAAAAAACTACTACACCGATCATCAAACAGTTATCACCACCCGATAGCGCGATTCTCGAGGAAGGTTTTAGTATATAATTTGTTAAGTTTTATATTAACTTGTGTGTACATTGACGATATTTGTTGAAGATGTTGGGAAGAGATGAGCCGTCTGAGAGCTTTTAACGAAAACGATGCCTAAGGTCTTCGAGATATAACAAAATAATGTATGGTGGAATTGTGTATCTTATATAGGTCTACAGAAAAGTCCGCGGTGGCATATGTCTATACCTTAAGGATAACATACTATATCCATTTTACAACCTTTAAAAATTGGCATTCCTAAAGCGTTTATTGGAAAGCTATTTACATAAATACGGTATTAAGTCTTATCAAAATAAATTACTTCGCTTTCAAGCCTACATCAGTATCTGTAAATTACTTTTTACATCATTTAAATCGTGCGTACCATTCTAAAATTATCATAATATAAGTTTAAAAATTCTTAAAATTAAATAGGCTATTTTATGTTTTTTGTAAATAGTGTGTGCGAAGCCGGGGCTGGTAACTAGTCCATAATAAACATGCTTTGAGAAAAATCCTGTACTTGTAATCAAGTGTTAACTGCTTGTATTGAAAGTGCTTATTACAAGTGAAGTGAAAATTGATAGATATTTGTGACAGACAGACAGGGTTTTTATGTAATCATCATCAGCCTATCGGCGCCCACTACTGGGCACAGGCCTCTTCTCGCATGGAGAAGGTTAGAGCATTAATCACGACGCTCGCTCAAGGCGGATCGGAGGATTTTAACTTACTTATAAAAATAAGACCAAAATTATTTTATTAGGTGAACGAATTACAAAACATAGTCTTTTTATATAGTTATAGATTTATGCTAGCGTTTATATATATATATATATATATATACGCGAACGGAGTCACGGGAAAAAACGATAGTTGATACCAAAAAAAAACGCAAAAAATGTGATTAAGCCAGTGTTATGCGAATGTTCACGTCAATTCAAATTTAAAAAATCCCGTAACCTGTAGACTGAAACATTTTTTAGGTCAAAAAATGATTACCTTTGAAATATATATTTTTTTAAAAGCTAGCACTGAAAACAAGCTGTTCGTAACAAGCACGAAAAAGATAAATTGATATCAAAATTTTTGAGTTTTTTTACACCTTCAAATAAAACTTTTTCTTATACCCGGCTGTTTTTTTATTATTACATTACACGATCCCGACGTCTCTGTTACTTCGCAGCAACCGTGATCACGGGCGGATGAAAGTGTCCATCACGTATTTTTAAATCGCTCTAAACACAACGATTTTGATATTAATTACATCAAGTATATTATATTCTATAAATTGTCAGAGTTATATATGTGTAAGGCAGGAAAAAATACTAAGATCATAATATTGACTGAATGGATTAATGAGTTTACCATTAGTTTTACACCGTGTAACTAAATACGTGACGTTATCGGTTTTTCGTTTAGACAAGTCGATGCTATCATGAGCTGATTAATGAATGAAAACTAACAATACGCTGTTTTTTAGCCAGCAAATTTGTTGTAGGGCACTTGACATGTTATATCAGCTATATGGTCCTGGTTGAGGAGTTTATGCTGTATGGGAAGATGGAGACATGTCTTCAAATAAAACTCTACTCACTTGATACGGGCGGTTCCGTCAGCGGTGGTGCACTCGGAGCCGAGGGTCCAGGTCCTGGTGCAGAGACCGTCATATCCTGAAGTTGTGCGTGTTGGCAATTCTTACTATCATCAGATATTTGATCTTTGTTCTTTAAGCTTAACATATTCGAGAAAGAGCTGAACACGGCGCTCGCGACCTGAGGTAGAACGCTTGGCAGTTGCGAAAAGTTTTGCGCTATATCAGCCGTCAGGCTGTTCTGGATGTCCTCCTGGACCAGTTTATCCGGCTCGTTGAGGTTTATCTCCTCCAGATTCTCCTCAACCTGGAGATTAGCGTTTTGGTCCTCTTTAAGGTTACTGTTAATCGGTGCGCTCACGTATCTAGTGCCTTGTAACCTCACAAAATATTCGTTAAAGTCAAAATCGTCATCAGATTTGATGCTATCTTTAGACTTACAAGTCATATAATTTTCTTTGATATTTGCGTTTTGCGATTGTTTTTGTTGTTCCAACTGATTTATATTGGACAGTTGTCTCGGCTGTGTGGATGCGAAAGCGGCGTCGCCGGACGGAAAATTTGTGATATCGTGATCGGAGTGCCCCAGGGTAACGTTTTGGAACAAGTTTCGTTCATCTGAAACAAAGAATCCAACGTAAGTACCACTTAATGGAATAAAAGCAACAACAGGAGAAGCACCTTCGCATTTTTTCTTTATTCGTTTGAAAAAATCAGCTCTCGGTGCAGGTTGAGTGAAGCGAATTCAGTGTTTCGGTACGGAACCTTTTTTTTAGGGACATGAGTTTAATTTTCCAGCTATATATTTGAAAATGGTGGCCCAATCAAAATTTTTTTTTGATGTTAATCACCCCCAGATAACTGGGCTATCGAACACGAACAAAAAAAAACCTCGACTCTATCGGATCATCTCCCGCGGATGAATGACCCAAGTATAGCGTTCCGCTCGCTTCACTCCATATATGAAACCGTCTTTATAAGGATGACTAATAAAATTGCTATAAATTGAAAGTCTGTCCTGACCCACATAGAGCCAAACCTTTTCCCTTTTTTGGGAAATCATTTGTGACAACGAAAAACCTATTTGCTTAGCCGTATCTGCATTTATCTATGTGACCCAAAAAATACACAATATATTGCAACAGTCCATGCAGTTATAAATATATATATATGTATATATATATATATATATATATATATATATAAAAGAATATAATTCTTTGCAATTGCTATTAACTTCTGTCTCTGCAAATCAATTTCAAGAACTGGATGAGGTCTCATTATTTATGAGATCTTATGTATTACATACTTTTCTTTAAAATACAATATTCATAGGAATTTTATTTATCACTTTAAATCCTTAGTCGTGGTGGTCCAGAGGTTAAACGCCCGCCTCTCATTCATGAAGGCGCGGGTTCGAACCTGACAAGTACAAATGCGATTTTTCTGAGTTAAATATATTTTCTGAGAGCATTTAGACACCACTGAAAGACGGTGAAGGAAAGCATCGCGAGGAAACCTGGACTTATAATATCAAATTATAAGTTTGAAATCGCCAATCCACTTTGAGCGAGCGTGGTGATTAATGCTCTAACCCTCTCAATGTGAGAAGATGCCTTAGCTCAGCAGTGGGCTGCGATAGGCTGATGATGATGATGAAATCCAAATAGATACTTGCACCCTATTTCAATAAACCGTTCAGACTAGCTACAAATCTATACTTTACCGTATAATCGCTCAGTTACGAAATACTTGCCAGAACATGTCAGAGCTCATATAATTACAATACTTAACATATTATTAGCTTTCTGTTGAAACATAAATGGTTTCCAATGATTTAGATTTCCCGCAGTTATATCACAAATAAAGTTTACTTCGTCCTTACTACAAGTTCGGATGTTCTTACAACTATGTTATATTAACGAAAAACTCTATACTGTTGGTGTTTAGTTTGAAGACAACCGGTGGTTCGTTTAAATGTAACTAATTTTTTCGGATATACCTACTTACTACGCGTGCTTTATTTTATGTTAAAACTACAGACAGACACTCACGTGTCGTCTGCCCATAATCATAGTTGCTGAAAAGTAACCGAAACGTCGGGAGAATGTAGTTTTTTACAATAATAAAGCACGCGTAGTAGGTATATCCGAAAAATATTAGTTTCATTTAAATGAATAAAAGTCTTGAAAGACTTAGATCTCATTAACAGGTGGTTATAAGTGACCATCATCAGCCTATCGGATCCTATATATATATATATATATATATATATACATATATATTCTTGCGTGATTGCGTTAAGTATCCCTATATAATGACCATATACAGTTTAGAGCTATAGTCATTCACACATACGATAAACAGACAAAGGCGCGGTTAGAGATAATTACAAAAGTTTATGACTAACAACAATTTGAACTTAAAATATCTAAACACTAGCTTATTCTTCTGGCTTTACCTTTATAATATAATTATAATATACATTGTTTATTTATAAAGGGCACGTCTCACATGGAGAAGGTTAGAGCATTAACCACCACGCTCGCTCAAGGCGGATTGGCGATTTCATTCTATAATTTGAAATTATAAGACCTCACGATGTTCTCCTTCACCGTCCGTCAGTGGTGTCTAAATACTCTTAGAAAGTACATATGACTCGGAAAAGATCACATTGGTACTCGCCAGGTTTCGAACCCGCGCCCTCACGTGAGAGGCGGGCCTTTAACCTCCTCGCCACCACGACAACATTATGAGAATTATTTTATCATTTGTACAATTTGGAGCAAAATACAAAATGTCAAAATTTTATAGGGAGCTAAAATTAAATATATAGGAGTTTTATGAAAAATAGATAATGACACCCGAACTGCGACACTGATGACGGGTCCATGCAAACGCACGCCTTTCCCGTTTCTACTAAAAACAATGACTTTGTGATAAGATTATATATTTATATATAAAGTCCTTACATACGTAATTGGCGTTTTGTAAGGGAGCAACCCAAATACGAGTTTTTTCAGTAAATAATATTTATTTAATAACATTTATTTAATCAAAGCATTTACTATCGCTGTTTATGAACTTCAGCCATTTCAAACCCAATTAATTGATCCCTTTATTACAAGAAACACATTTGCACGGTAATAAATACAATCTTTGAAGGATGTTTGGGCCATAGTAACTGTTTTTCTTCCTTGGCTAAAGTTATGCAAATTAAAAAAATAAATGGAATCTTAGTACAAATGAAGCCCGGTAGATGGCGCTGTCTGTATGTAAGTTATTTAAAATGAAAAGCCCGCGACGTAGCTTACTATATGTATTGTTTTGACACGCTCTCTGAGAGCAGTTCTGTTGTTGACATGGACGGAGTCGCGGGCAAAAACTAGTATATATATATATAAATTTTATCCCAACACAATTGATGTACGTAACACACATGTGAGTCTTGAAGTCTTAGGACAGTGAAATAAGACTAGGCCACGGCTAATGTTTTTGGGGTACCGTTGGCAGAGATAACCACACTTACATACGTTCCTATATGTATGTACACTCCAATTTGTTTTATCAATGAAAAACTTTGAACTATCCGTATGTAGTATGCAGTGCGAACACGTACTAATGATACAGATATACATTTGTTATATAAACATGGCTTCTATACTACGATAGCAACCAATTTCGCTTTAAGATATTATGCCCGTACACCTTCGTAGTAACATAAACCTAGTCGTATTGAGAACCTCTTTATATCGGAGTCGGTTAATAAATAGATACGGAACCAGCTTAGGTATATATAATTTATAACTTAGGTAAGTCTGAGAATTATTTACCTATAGGATCAAGTTGAACATGTCGCGTGACATTCGTAACACACAGACACACACACACTAGCGATGATTGAATTAATGTGCATATATTCAACTTTTATATATATATATATATATATATGAATGTACGTTCCTAGACAAATACTAAACCTTTTTTAATGTAACTTTAGAGTTGTTTATATAACTGTATATAGATTATTATACATTAATAAAAATATGGTAATCTTTTTAATGGTATCGGTAAATTTGTTTCTTGATTTCGACAAATGCTTTCTTAAAGATGTCTCTACGAGAGGCATAGTGGGAGTTAATGTGTTTGTTTAAACTTGAAGCGAAAATTGTTTTTCTATTCCTTGGTATATAATGTTTCTTAACAAACACACATGTCACTGATCATATATATATATATATATATAGTGTAAGTATGTATGTCTGGAAGTATTAAGAGATTGTGTTCATATACAAACGAGAATTGTGTATTAATATATATCACATGTTCACCAACAGTCAGCGCCATCTATCGCGTGTCGCGTTACTTCACACAATACAACTGTCATGAAGTGTTCCCGGGGCTACACGGACTGAAGATACATTATATACTATGTGCTATTAATGTATGAGATATATTATTGTATAGTTATACTGAGATCAGTTGAATAAATTTTGCATACACACACACACACACATATATATACATAATTTGCCTTTATATAACAAGGATATTAATATTTCTTTTTATAACTTATCACGTCACCTTGCACATAATTATAGTTTATGGCAAAACAACGAATACGTTTTACGTCCCGTAAGTAATATCTAGCCGTGATTATTTATATTCATATTTAAAATTAATCATACTAGTGCGTAGAGAGAACTTAGCGAGCTTGTAATCGAATCTGCGACCGGGGCGATCCTAACCGAGGCGCTTGCGACTGAGCCATAGTGACAACTAGTTAGTGAGCTGAGTTTGCAGTGCCGATTAGTGCCGAACCGAAAGAAAAAAAAATCGACAAAATATTCAAAAATCGCAAATAAAAATTACAAATATTCATCGTACAGAGATAGTGAGGAGAAAAAAATATAGATAAAATACGTCCTATCGATAAATTGCACATGCCATAGATATAGATGTAATAATTTTATTGTTATATTATGAAAACGGGCGTCAGTCACGAACCGTGTTACAACACGTGTCGGATGTAATATTTACATAAGAAAGGATATACGAAGAATTAAATATTTTTATTAAACCTTATTTTTTTGTACAAAAAAATAATACTAATAAAACGCTTTTATACATTAAACGTGTAGCATCCTTTATATGCGAGTTTTTAAATGAACGAGTATTATGTTATACGGTGTAACATAAAGTATGCACGTAACATTTAGTTCAGGACGCGTAGTAAGATTGTTGTGTAATGCGATCTGAGACTCGCGAGTTTAAAACTAATAACTTTTCGGGTTTACTATGAGTTATTTAATTAATTTATTCTACATAATCCCGACGTTTCGGTTACTTTTCAGCAACCGTGATCACGGACAGACGATATGTGATCGAACGTATATATATATATATATATATATATATATATATATATATATATGTATATGTATATATACGTTTATGAGTTACAGTTAGAAGGACGAACGACACATAATTCCACTAACTAACTTTTATTGAACCAAGCTAAAATCTTGTAACTCATTAGTGAGTACGTTAAGAATTTTGGTTTGATTTACAAACAGACATTCCTGGTAGATAAACAAATGACAGAAATCTTTTGAAATTTTACAAAAAAAATTAATAAATTTCAATTACAATACAAATTATTTCATTTATATGAAAATCATAAAAAATTTTATTGAACTAGTATTTTCTCTTTATTTACAACCGCTCAAATAACCCGAAAACTTGTAAAATTTTGCTTAATAACCCACAGCCATAACAAGAGCACAACATTCTAACATAGCGTTTAGCGATATAATGTATGTGTGTATGTGTCTGAACGTCTGCACGTATATACAAAACCGAAAAGTATCGAGCATTGGACGCCTCTCATTAGAGCTATCCGTGCATACAAATTATTCCATTGGGACAATAAAAACAAGATTTGGTCCGCGTCATGCAACAGGTGGTCGTGACAAACAAATTATATATTACAATTTATTTAATACTTCAGTCACATTCTAATAGATGTCAAAAACATCCAATAGATGGCACTGATATATAAAAATAGCTTTTCTCGTAAATTTATTAATAAAAGTAATATTCATTCCGTATATTTTTATTCACATGCTTAAGTTGATTAAGTGTGTGAATTAAATCCTATAAGCACAAATTATATTTATTAATGGAGCTGGGTTCGAACCTGATGTCACCGGGCTGTCATAACCACAGTCATTTTAACAACTGAACCATCATGCCTTGACTGGTTTCCGCGAATTGATCAGTTTATATCACCGTCATATATTTTTCTGATAAAAAGAAAACTCTCAATATCTGTTTTCATCAGTTCAACGTTCACATCAGCTGGTTTCTATCAAGAATTTCATTCACAGTTTAAAAAAAAATAATCAAAAATTACTTAAAGCTATTTCTAACTAACCACATAAACTGACACATCCAATGTTATCAGCCGATGTGACACACAACAAGAACAAAGATACCGCGGTTTAACTTATGTCCTGTTTAGTTAGAAATTACAACAGTTAAAGTTGTTCAACATTGTTTACAAAACTATGAGTAAGTTAAACAAACCGGTTTAAACCGGTTAGTTAATGAATAACTATTATAGTATTATAGTAGTAGAAAATATTACAAGTAAACGTCTCCAGGGAATCTGTACTAGGTCATGTTTGCGTCGGCACACTGCATACTGAGCGTTTCCCGTTTTCCAATCAACAATACGTTAATACCACGCTATACATGTTAATACATGATTTATGAATAAATTAAAAAAAAAAACGCTTCGTATTTACTACGTTACGAACTTGTGGTAAGGATAATGAGACTAAATTACTATTCAATATCCGCGGTAATAGTGAATGTCTATGAAGGTGCTGATTGATATAGAAAAAAATACTAAAAATTTCATACACATACATGTATGGAAGGCAAAGATGAGACTTTCGCGATTATTCATATAAATTAAACTAATATTATCACAAGTACTACGTGTTTTCATTATTTTAAACCACACACTCCCGACGCTTAAGTTACTTCGCAGCAAGCGTGATCACGGACAAGCGGGATGAAATTTTCATCTCGTAGATTCGAGAGTATTTAGTTTAAAGTAATATAAAACGCGTATTATATCTAAAAATAATCGTTTTTTTTCAACATATGGTACGGTTGGTTAAGTGAAATCGGAGAGATTACAGATAAAAGACCAAAAAAAATGAATTCAGCTGCTTCTGGTAAGAGATGAATTAGATGTCTCATCTCTTAACTGATCTCCAACGACAATCTCGTCGTATGTGAACCGGAAGATATTTCAAAACGTAATATTTGACTTAGCCTCACATCATACGAGCAACTTTAAGTATGACGGTTTTGATAATAGTTGTAAGTCGCACGTTAAGACGCTGTTAACACGTGCTAAGGGTTAGGCAAAAATTACTGTCTACGACACATAAATAGCGATCTCGCCTAGATATCTCTAACTGTGTCACGGTAACTAGTTTCTTTATAGTTTATTTTTACTTAATTTCGATACAAACTCATTAACTCAGTACGTGGCTGGGTTGTTTAGAAATCAGTGATTGTGATATAGACTTAACCAATTATATTACAAAATTATTCACAGATATACAAAAAAAAATCTTATATATATATATATATTAGTATGTTTCGTCTTACCTCCTAAACCGATTCAGTATGACATTCAAACTATGATAAATTTTTTCAACAGCTATATTAATTTTAACGGAAAAGGCTTACAAAAAAATAATTACGAAAATCAAGCAAACGTAGACACATACAAAACACACAAGCGCTCCGCATCCGCTGAAACCACGCCCTATAACGTAACACGCAAACAAACAGACAAACCGAACCCAATGTTCAAATAACTCTATAATGATAATATAATAAATAAAAAAATTACTCACGCCGCATAAAGCCATCACTACACCAAACAGGTGTACATTAATATTAGGAAGTCAGTGTGGCGTACGCCGTCAATATACGCGGACGCATTCATATATAAATAAATATATACGTACATAATAATAGTGTTGTGTGTTTGTGACAACGAAAATACAGTGTTACAAGTTTTATAGTTATTCTGACTATATAAACAAAATTAATATACCGTGCGTTTGGAAAAAAATTTGAGTTAAATAAAAAAGGTATTTATCCCTCGCTTTGGCTTTACGGATACATAAAAATGTGAATTATTCTTAGATGCCAGAATTTCAATGCTTTATTAGATTACGGTACTCTACATCATATATATATAAGTATATAATTGGATTGTCAGTTTGTCTTTTTCTTATTACGATACGATTAAAAATAATTTAATGAAAACAGCATAGGAAGTAAAAGGACTGATATTAATCTGACGTATAATAAAAAATTAAAAGTTTTATTTCATTAATATCGTTACTATTATTATTATTTTTCTTGTACACGTAACAAAAACAACATAAAACTGTATTTTTTATTGATAATTAAATCAACAAGCCGTTTTCGCGAACGCTGTGACAAACAAATATTATTAATATGCAAATAAAATAAACATCTGTTTAGTATATATATATATATATATAAAACAAACTCAAACATCACTTACTCTAAGTTCGCATCGTCACTAGATACGTAGCTTTGAAAGTTTTTCCATTGACAAATCATATCACATTACAGTATTTACCGGAGTTATGGACTTAAAAACGGCAAACTTTACGTATGCAGTATGACAAGGTACACTTGTCCTATACATACCGACAGTGGGAGAGTCATTTCCCGATAGCGTTCCTTTGTGCGGACTTTGTTAGCGTCTTGTTACCCCTATCTGGATTAAAGTTATCTATATATGGGTAGCATACATACATACATACATACCTGGTTTATAACACCCAAAATATCAGCAAGGAAATTTATTCCTTAGATCGGACGTAACAATAAAACGGGCAAAATCATTTCAATAATCTTCATTTCTCTATACATATTTTTTAAGTATTTTTTTTATTTCTCGATAAATCAAAAATTACTGTGACGATAAGGATGTAATTTTATGAAACAGTAATTTAAAGAATGGAACCTCTTTTAAATAAGACAAATGAATATATATATCTTAGTAATAAAACATAACAATCATTCCAATTTTGTTATAAAATTAAAAAGATACTAAAAGATGAGAAAAGAAAAGATAAGAAAAGAGTCAAAAGTTGTAAAACTGGAGTTATTTCAAATGAGACAAGTTTTATTGTGTACGTCTGTCTGTTGGCAGAAACATCACCTGGTGAGGTGATTATAACACAGTCCATGTACATAACATAGAGTACTGTAGCTATCATCATCATCAGCCTATCGGTGCTCACTGCTGAGCAAAGCCTCTTCTAACATGGAGGAGGTTAGAGCATTAATCACCACGCTCGCTCAAGACGGGTTGGCGATTTCAATCTTATAATTTGAATATAACTCCAGGTTTCCTCACGATGTTTTCCTTCACCGTCTGTCAGTGGTGTCTAACACTCTTATAAAGAACACATGACTCGGAAGAATCACATTGGTACTTACCAGATGACGAACCCGCGCCTTACGAGAGGCGTACCTTAACCTCTAGGCCAGCACGACATACCATATACGAGTACATTCACTTATAACAGCGTGATGGTCATAAAACTGTGTGTTTACGAAATACCTAACTGTAAACAATCTTTCATTCATAAATCTTGTCCCATTATATCCCCGAGGATATTTGTGCGTAGGCTTCCAGACCAGACAGATTACCGTTTTCGCGAATTTTAAAACGCGTTATGTTAATATAGCTTACGGTACCTGGGAAACCAACGTCCCCAAAGACCATGACATCAAGGCCAATAGGTATAGGTTACGAGCTCACAAAGAATAGGTCCGTCGTAAAGTAAGCTGTAGAAGTGGGAGCGAGAGGTATAACAGCTAAATCTCTCTACAACCTACTAAAAGACTTTAGAACTTCCAGAACTAATATCAATTCATTCTTGGAACGTACTTCGAAGGCAGCCTTAGTAGGTTCTTTCCAAATTTGGTTAGGTAGGGAGAGGAGCTTGGACGGTGGTGGTGTGCCTTAACGCGCGTTAGATAGGGACTCCTTAAACCTACACCTGGGTCAACCTGGGTCAAGTCCCAGGCACTGTTGAAGCTCCTCTCTCTGCAACGATGGACCCGCACCCGCAATGTGAATCCATCGAACGCTGAGAAGTTTCTTCTACGTTAAAGTAAGTTGATTCACGAGAAACGGGAAACGTGTCGTATGTAGTGTGACAATACAGACTCGTGCTAAGCATACGATATATGATCGATCTAACCAAACCAAGTCGCTGACCAAAGCTTTTATACATCTTCTACTAAATTATTCTTAATAATAAAAATTTCAAGGTAGGTCCAGTAACTCATTCAATTCATATATACTATATCAATGTTTACTAAATTCCCTCGTTCTCATAAAAAGAAAAATAATTACAGATATCTAATTAAATTCATGGATAACACTTAGATCATTTTAGCCATACAAACGGCTGAATCGAAAACTATAAAACTTATCGTCAACAACAAAAAATCTAGAGGATTAACGATCTTTGTACAGCTCACAGCTGGCCTCGGTGCTACAAAACGTTTTATTTGGAACAAACAAACGAAAATACTACAAAAAACCAAAAAAAAGCATTACTATTCAATTGATGCGCCCAGCCCGCTCCAACCAGTCGAGAGTAATGATCCCGGAAAGAGGGTTTAACCTTGGCTGCAGTCACCAACTTGTATGCTGATGGCATCACAACTCGAGACTTAGTTTTTTATAACCAGTATCCTGTGCTTAGCCCGAGTCAACATCGACGCACTGAACACGTTAAGTTCAAAGTTTTACGTACGTTATAGCGTTTACGTTGGTTACGTACGAATGAAATACGGAAAATCCTACGTGTGTAGGCTATATGTACGTATTTGTATATCCTATTAGTGATTTTTTTTTATTCTCATATCAACAGTAACTTTTATTTTAATTAAATATAATACTGTTATTGAAGTTTACAACACTTCAATTCCGAGAACTTCAAAATAATTCTGTAAAAATAAGAATTACAATGAGATCTAAGACTTTCGCGAGTTTAATTCATTTAAATACAACTAATATTTTTCGGATATACCTACTACGAGTGCTTTATTTTTGTTAAAAACTACATACTCCCGACGTCACGGTTACTTTTCAGCAACCGTGATCACGGTTAGACGAGACGTAATAAAGCACGCGTAGTATATACGAAAAATATTACTTTCATTTGAGAGAATAAATTAAAAATAGTATTTTAAGATTTTCATTTAACGTTAACAAAATTATCAAATGTCCTTAATTATTTTTTTTAGCTTATAAATTAAAATTCTATATAATTAAAGCGGGACTCGAACCCGTACCCTCCGGGACGTAGCGTTTCAGTCGCTTTACGAAATGAGCACTCGCGTCTTACTAAAGTCGATCAGTTTAATAAAAAATTTTAAAAAAATCTGTAAATAACATTTAAAATGTATGAACCATAATGTGTTATTATATATATATTGAATATAATAAATTTAAATTATAGGGAAACTGAAAAAATACAATGGATCTAAAAACCTCTAAGATGAAATAGATTTAAATGAGCATAACGGAGAATTATAAATAAGACACAATCTATTAATATCTAGACTCTTGTCTATATCTCAATCTATTCATCTAAATGTCTATCATCAAAATCAATTAAGCCTTAGATTCTTAATCACCTAATGAGATCTAAGAAATTTTATTGATTTTCTAACCTCGTCTGTCCGTGATCACGGTTGCTGCAAAGTAACCGAAACGTGGAGAGTATGTAGTTTAAAATAATATAAAATAAATAATAGTTTAAAAAAGCGTGGGCTGCTTTTTAAGATATCATCGAAATGATAATCACTCTACTCATATCTGTCAATGAAATATTTATAACTATTGACACCATGCACCCCACGCTTTTGTTAAAATAAAATACATTTGTTTTATTCACACTATTATTAATTTATATTTATTGAAATTTTTAACACTATTTCCTTAATTTAAATTTATTAAATGAAACTAGTGTTATTCGGATTTACTACGCGGATTTTATTATTTAAAAAACTACATAATCCCGACGTTACGGTTACTTTGCAGCAACCGTGATCACGGGCAGACGAGGTGTTCACCGTGATCACGGTTGCTGCAAAATAACCGAAACGTCGGGATTATGTAGTTTTTAAATAATAAAATCCGCGTAGTTCATCCGAATAACACTAGTTTCATTTAAATGAATACTCGCGAAAATCTTAGATCTCATTAAATTTATTAAAGTTTATTTTCTATTTCTTAGTTCGGTTTTCTATAAAAAGCGTGTTTTTTAGTTTTTTTAAACTATTATTTATTTTCTACTTTTTAGTTTGGTTTGTTTATAATAGCTTGTTTTTTTTAATTTTAATTAAGTTTCTCACCTTATCGACTATAGATGAAAATTATATAAATTAACAAAAATCATATTTTGCAAATTGAAAAATGGTATAATTTTATCAAATTAGTGTATTGTCATCGGTCCTCGATAAATCTGCAAAGTTTGAACGAAATCTGGCCGTTTAGAGTGGGTCAGACTCGCGCCCAAAGAGGTCGGTTACAAACATACAAACAAACATACACGTGAAGCTAATAAAAAGCCAATAAAAACCACGTATTGTAATCCGAAAATATTAATTTTATGTTATCCTAATTGCCTATTAATATATATAAGTCCCATTTAAAGCAAATGATCACTAACCGAGTGACTCAATTATATGTTGATCAAACAAACCGCTCGGCTGGCTTGGAGTGGAGGAAGGTCCAGCTGGGTTGTAGTCGGTAGGAGTCCGACAAGGGGTCATTTGATGGTTCCCCTTCAAAAATTTTGAACGAACCGACAACTATACCGTCTGCATTTCGTCTAACTTTCTCAACTCACGCTAGGCTTTCAGATCGAAAGAAATTTTTATGAAATTAAAACGCAATTGACTCTGATAGAAAAATTATAACAAATAAATAAATAAATTTTATTTACACTTAAACAAATAAATTAAGTGTCAAAATATACATGGTGATGTTAATTTTTTTTTAACATAAATATATAATATTAATTAGATAGCAATAATATCTTGCTTAAAACTTAACTTAGAATAAAACATTGTGTCGCTTAGAAAGGGATTTGGTCGAAAATATTAACATGACACACGTACTAGTCGTCCCTACTGATTACATACCGAAGGTGTAATCAATGATTTTACATATAAGATAAACTCGCACAAACGCCTGAGACGATTTTAATGAAACATTCATATATAGATAGATTGCGTGTCGGAAAAAAATATACAAACTCATACAAGACAACTAGTCTCTTAGTTTTGATGATAATTCATGATCACTTAAACCAGATATTAATACCATCGAAATAAAAATTTAACAGCTTAAATTTATTCATTTATTTATTTATTCATTTATTTATTTATTCGTTTATTTGGAAACGTAAAGCTTATATACAATAAGTCGTTCCGTTAGATAAAAACAATCAGCCCGAATAGTTTTCACTTTCATCCAAATGTTTCTATATTTATACCTTTGTATTTAAATTGTTAAATTTATACATATGGCTATATCAAAAAACATTAACCCGCTACACGGTTATATCATAGAATGGCGTGTTACGATCTAACTATCGGCCATTAACGGTAATGGCGGCAGAAGAAAGCGATTTGATGGTAAAATCTTAATCCAAACTATTATTTGTAAAACGTTTAAAATACATTTTCATATAAAGCATACGGCGAGGCGATGATTACATAATCGCTAGAGTTACATCACTATGGGGTCAGCAGAACAAGTTTTTTTCGTTTGACAATAGTATTGCTAAGGAAGATTATAACCAGTCCAGGTGTTATACCTTATCCAGGTTGAATCTAGCTCCAGATGAGTGAGGATTTAATTCACATGAATATGGAAAGAAAACGCAGAGCAGGAGGAAAGTTGAAAATCTATTAATGTCGTATTTTCCAGGTGTCTCATCTATCAAATAAGCAGGTGTTAGTAAGTACTATAAGCTGTCTTCAGCACAGATGAGACAAATCTGTTGAGATTTCCTCTCAAGATCTTTAAAGATTTTCTCTCCTTTATTTGCGATTTCATCCTACAATCGAATGAGAGTTCTATCAAAATCGTTACATTAATTTATGCATTATAGGCGTGAATACGATAAAAAAAATATATAATACACTTTAATTTTGAAGTCGGTTAATCATATACTTACACTTATAAATAAAATTGGAATGTCTGTTTGTAATATTGAAAAAAACATTTTTATTGCATGCATATATATACACAAAAATACATTTTTTATAATTTTTGTGTCTGTCCATCTGTTTGTTCCGGCTAATCACTTAAAAAAGCTGGACCTATTTTGACGGGACTTTGATTGTCAGATAGCTGATGTAATAATGAATAACTTAGGACACTTTAATGCCGCTCCCGATATCAAGCGTTATGACGCGCGGGCGGGTGACGGGGCAAAGGCGCGCTTTAAAGTTCTTACGCAGACGGTGTCGCGGGAAGAAGCTAGTATTACATATAATTCAATGATTTTGCAATACGAAAATATAATAAATAAATACATGTTCAAATTACGCATTATGTCACGTTTTCTGTACGCACGCTTAGTAGTGTACAAGATATCTTTACTGACATGTCTGACGTTCACACATATATATATATATATACATAAATACGTAGACAAAGCCGCAGCAAACTATATAGCTATAACGACTGTGGTTATGAAACGTATTGGAGGTATCCCAAAATTTAAGAATTATGGTAATTTATAATGTGACGTGATTGTATGGAAAAAAACATTACAAAACTACGCGAGACTCACTTAACATAAAGTATTAAGTTCTGTATGCTTAGTACATGTTCGCAACGTTACACTACACACGGATCGTTTGCCGTTTCTCATCCAATAACCTACATACGTTAATACTAAGCGAGGAGATTTACGAATGAAATACTGATGACACTGCGTATGCAGTGACGATGTACACTCATGGTAAGCTTCGTGTTAAATTAATTATATGCTCCTAAAGTTATTTCGACTTTTAAATTTATAAATCCGAGTTCTTTACGCTTACCACGAGTTTGCACAGCCACACCGAGTACGGAGTTTTTCATTGATGAATCCCAACGTGTTAGTATCAGCTGGTAACGGTCCGTGTACAGTGTGGCGTCACAAACTTGTACTAATATCGATGGTAAATACACGCCAGATTTATTTGGTGGAATATTATCTTATATAGGTTTTAAATTTCAAATAAAATCTATTAATATGCTCTACCAACACAATCTTTACATATTTTTGATGCTCATCACAATTTTTACAACTACAAAGTGTATTATACAATCTTAAAAACATACTTACTACATTTAAATGAAACTAATATTTTTCGGATAAACTACGCGGATTTTTATTATTTAAAAAAAAAAAACTACATAATCCCGACGTTTCGGTTACGGTTTCGGTTTATCCGAAAAATATTAGTTTCATTTAAATGAATAAAACTAGCGAAAATCTTAGATCTCATTATACTTACTATATATAAATAATATAAATTTCGACTAAGATAATATGTAATGAAAATTAATCGACACTGAGTTTCGAATCCGCGACCTCCGGCATAACGCGTACCAACGCCTTTACCACTTGAGCTATCGTGTCCTACCTTTAATGGAAGTAAAATTTTATTTTAAAGTTAAAAAATTACTGCTTAGCGATACACAGACGATTCTCACATACAATTGTTTTTAAAGTAATTCTTTCTAACCCACAATAGCATCACAGATGATGCCGGGCCATAAAAATATATAAATCATCACATAAAGACAAGTGTCCATGCATATATATATATATATATATATATATATATATATATAGTGTTTGTTACGTAATTTGGCAAAAACTAGCAAATATAACGATCGCTTTTAAACGAAATTCTTTATCGTAACAACGTAATATTTAGTTAAGTTCAAACAGACAAAACATAGGCTGGAATATAAATGCTGAACAGCTTTTGATGATACTCTTAGTGGTAGTTAATTTGTGAGAATAAGGTTCCGAACACATTCTATACAAACGTGTATATAACGTCCGGGTACTTCATAACTCGTATGTACATATATCTGTTAGTTTTAACGTCATGATTATGTCAGTAACCGGTTAAATTTAACCTTAAGCTGCCCGGAGATCAATTAGTCAATACCTTAAAGCATTGTGTCCGATGAAAAATTTATATATATATATATATATATATGTTTGTCTGTTTAATATTAAACTTAAAATTAAATATCTCTAGCTCTTTCATTATATAAGACACTTGATTTAAAATGCAATACTTGACAATATATATTTATATTATGTTACGATTGAAGTACCTTACGTGTATAATAAAATTTTAAAAGACTACTCATTAATAACATGTTTTTGTTATATACGCAAAACGGTTAGGAGCTTCGTAATAGACTAACACACACACACACACACAAAATGAAATTATCATTAAAATGTCAAAACTTCATCCTTTTTACATGAACCCGCCGGAGATATTCACGCGCAGATAAAGATTTCCTAAAATTAAAAACGGAATCGTTCGCTATGAGATGCTACAGAGCTGTGGGTTCCGTGGGATTGTTTTAATTGACCAATGTATTGATACGAACGAAATGAAAGTTGTATATATATATATATATGTACACACACACACACACACACACACACACACACACACATATATATACATATATATGAAATAAAATATTTTGATTTCTGAATGACAGCTGACAATAACTTTCGACAGAGTTTGTTGAGATGTGAACAAATATATATTTTTTTTTTTCATAGAAAAATCTAAACGGCTTAAAATAATACTTATTGCAGCCGAAGTAAACAGACAGACTGACAGAAAATTATATCCAAACAATCTATCTCTCTCTAACCCTTTTTTATATATCTTTCTCGTCGAAAACCTATTCATTATTCATTACAATACAGTAGTTCCCGAGATAAGACGTCTCAAACAAACACACATACATATATAGCAGATTTTATTGTCTAATGACCAGGTCAGATCAATGGGTGTGTTTACAACAATAGCTACTAATTCATTATTACGAAACATAAAATTGTAAACGTATAAATCTATATCCTTAGTAGTGGTTTGCATAACCTAACTAAAAACTTATGGTTTACAGTTTTTTATTTGTTCACACATACCAACATAACTACTGTCATATGTAAGCTCTGCTAACGAAAAAACTTCCTGTATCTAGTTTCGTGAATGCGTATCCGTGGTAAAGTTAAATCATGTTAAGTACTCATATTTACGGGTGTATTTATTTTAGATATACCCTCAAAGAAACGACGATAATCCAGTACATCAACAAGGAAATGAGTTTAGTGTAACATGGCACTAAGCAGGAGAAGCCAGCTGTCGATACTAGTATTGGTAAATTTAATTATAAGGAACTATTGCGATGTGCCCTCAAATGGAAGCGAGGAGTTCAAGCCGCTTGGTATGATGATGGATGAAGGGGTTATAGTTGATGATGAACCGAGCGAGGATCTGGAGCTAGCCAAAGAAGAGAATGTTACCATTACATTAGGTAATGGAACCGACGTGTATGATGAAGGGGGTGACATAACCACAGCCAGTCCCCTGGAGATGCTGTCGACTTATAGGGACGTGGATTATGGTACGAATAGCCAGGTATGTAGTTGGGAACAGTTCCATGTAAAAATTTAAGGAGCTTTATTTCAGCTCTAATGATATTAAGTCAGAACATAGTATGCCTGTTTGTTGCTGTTTATCGCAAAAATTGCTGAATCGATTTTGATGCAACTTTCTTGCAATGCAGTATAGATATTATAATGACATGTAGTATATAACGTATCCTTCCCATGTGTGAAGTAACGCGACACAAGCGATAGATGGCGCTGACTGTGGGTTCACACATAACGCTTTTCCGAAGTCAATGTAGAGCGTAGACGAGAACGAGGGCAAAAACTAGCAACTGTAATATTTTTTATACTCAAAGAGATGATTAATATAATTATTTTCAAATTATGCCACGTCCGTCGGTCTCATTGTTTGCTATCAAACTCACCAGCATCATGACAGCGGTGGTGTGACAAGAAGTGGCTTCATATCATTCACTATATTACAGCCTGAAACGACGATAAAAAGCTTAGAGGACGCTAAGAACACGACACAACCCGAGGAGTTGTTCCATCATGAGAACCCTGGACAGAGGAACCCCAAAACTGAAGGTAAGAGAAACTGATTCTGTTTTGTTTTATGTGTTGTTAAGCATAACTAGATGGCAGCGCTAAACCCTGTCACTCCGATTCTAGGACTAAGACTTTAAATGAAACTAGTATTTTTCGGATAAACTACGCGTGATTTATTTTTGTAAAAATCTACATACTTTTCAGCAACCGCGATCACGGTAAAAAAGTAACCGAAACGTCGGGAGTATGTAGTTTTTTACAAAAATAAATCACGCGTAGTTCATCCGGAAAAATACTAGTTACATTACAATGAAAAAAACTCGCGAAAATCCTAGATCTCATTATAGGACTAAGACCGTCTATGCTTCTGTATATATGATTGCCCTTCCTCAGAAATAAAGTGTTTGGCTAAATAACGTACATATTGGAGTGGTTTAATTACTAATTACGAACACAATACAAATTAACATTTTCATTAAGAAATAAATCCATGTTTTTCATGAGTTAAAATTCACTTAAACAATATACGATGAAAATTTAATAGACACGAACAGAAAATCGAAACTGCGACCGCTGACATGACGCTTTGTATCGCTTCTCCATCTAAGCTGTCGTGTCTGAACTCGAAAAGACAAATTTTTCATTACATATTATCTATATCAATTCGAGTGTTACGCTAAATTTGGCTTTAATATTAAACTTAATTGTACTAAATTTCTAAATATATTTTTATGAACACGCTGTATCAGAATATTGATTTTTTAAATCTATATAACTCATAAATTTATTGTTCTATTGAATTGTAACGATCGAAAATTTTTTCGTTGCGACTACGGGTTACTTCACCATCATACGAAACGTAAGATTTCTTATTGGTTAAAACTCGAAACTGTCCGTCATGTCGACGACGATTAGTAGTAATCAAACAGTTATATATACTTTTTCAATGGCTGCGAAAGTTTTGAACCTTCAGAAAATTTCTCTTAATATAATTTATTTAACATACAACAGGCGAAATTTCAATATATTATTGCGTGACCTCAGAATCATGATTTAATGTCTTTCGCGAAACCATAATTAATGAGGTATAAGATTAATTTGACAATTAATATCTCAGTAATATGAGAAATACGAGACATCATCTTCATCGGCCTATCAGAGCACACTGCTGAGCAAAGGCCTCTTCTCACATGGATCGGTTAGAGCATTAATCACCAGGCTAGCTCGCTTGCTCGCAAGCTTGCAATACGAATGTATATGTGTATATATTTTAGGTATACCTCTAAACATTATACAGAAACAGTCATTCAGGTAAAATATTGAATATATTATGTGTATAAGTATCGTTTATGCAACATGTGAGCAGTTAATATTATAGGGAGATACGTGATTTTTTTTTTGACTTGTAACCTGAAACGAGTCCTAGAAGAACGTGGATGTTTGTAAAAAAAAAAACCTTCCAAAAAACGTTGGCATTTTTTTGGATCATTCAAAACTAATTTCCGTAAACCGTCTCTGTGATTCTACCGTCAATTTATTATCTTTCCCGCTATTGAGGTCCTAGGAAACGATATTCACTTTATTTCTAACCGTTCTATTTTTAATCTTTTGCATGAACAAATAAATATATATTTTTAATACACAACCTAACCGATACTTAAAACTCCGGAGCCCAAAAAAAAACCTGTTTGATGGTTGTTCAAATCTAAATGTAATTCCTGACACCAATTTTCATAGCAGAAATCCAGCAGAGCTTCGATTTAAGGACATTCGAAAAGCCAAAGCCGGCGCCGTACATGAACCGCAGCACGACACTCAAATCCTGGCTCGAAGACTCCTGGCTGAGGCCACCAGCCGGCATTCTGGTGCCGCTGAGGCCCTTGGCGCTGAATCGGGCTTTGGGCGTTTGGAACGATTTGGCCAATGAAGGCTTAAATTTGACAGACATCGTCATAGTTGGCTATGACTCCAACGGTAAGTTCTAATTTGATATAATACTGTGTAATCAAGAAGACCATGTCCTTAATATTGACAAAAAAAAAATCATTAACATCAAAAAACCTATCAATTATAATATATTCATATAAATATATAAACAAACAAACAAACAAACTTAATTTAACAACCAAAATATTCAGCGTCGATAAGACATTTCCCCGTAATATATTTAAATCCGAAATTCTATCGAAATAGGAATTATTCCAGAATTCAAGAATACAATTAAGAAGTTCATATCCAAATGATTCACATTTCAGAATACAATTCCCCATCCCACATTCAACATCGAGTACAGTTCGTAATTCAAAATTCGAATACCTTTCATAATATCGCATACACATTTGAATTTCGAATAATAATATAACTCATCAACGGCCGTTACAATTAGAAGAATTGTCTGGAACTTATTATGACTGAAGTAAACATTGGCTATGAGGATAAAACGTTATCGGCTTTAGAGAAGTTGCATAATCTATAAATATATACATATAAATAAAATTTGGAATGTCTGTTTGTTTACGGTACATACAAAAACTAACATTTTTTACAGTTTTTGTCTGTCTGCCTGTCTGTCTGTTCAGGCTGACCCCTGAAATGGCTGGACCGATTTTGACGTGACTTTTATTGGCAGATAGCTCACGTTTTAAGGAGTAACTTTTTGCCTTACCCGATATAAAGCATTATCCCGCGAGAGGGTCGCATGCGGCGCTTAATGTTGTCATAGTTTTTGTTTCTTTTTAACGCAGACGGAGTCGCGGGCAACAGCAAGTCATATACATAATTAGACTACCAACGTTAACTCGCACTAACCTGTTTGATGTACAAAGTATACATCAACTATATTATTTTTACAGTAAACGCGATAATCTTAAACGACTTAAGAATTCACACTTTTTATATATATATATTTATATATGAGATCTGGACAGATTTTAAAAATATTTCCTTTGTATTCGATTATGTTTGTTCGTTGAAGTATTTTTTATTTATTCCTCTAGATATTATCTAACCTTATCATGAATTAGTGACGTGATTGGTATGGAGGTAACGTTTTTGTGAAAAATATGTTTGTATGTTTCAGATTACATATAAACTCATAAAACGATTATGATAAAACGTTCAATAAATCCTCGCTATTAGTCAATGATAATCAATAGATGTTTAAAACAATCAACATATTTACCGTTACAGATGACACCTAAACATATTTACCTGAAACAGAAGAAAATATAAAAATTAGCAAAACTATATATATATAGGTATATATATAGGTTACAATGTTGCACAGTCTCTAAGCGGAAATGATATTGTTATTACGATATTCAGCAAGATAATATAAAAGAAAAATAATATAAATTTATATGTTTTAAACAGATATACATACATACAATATAAATAATCCCAGCAAAATATTTCAATACAATCAATTTTTAATTAAAAAAATTGCAATTAACCTAGTGTCCTAATAAATTTTCGGGACACGTCAGTATTTCCGTTTACTAAACGTTTGAATCGTCGTACTAAATACGGACGGTTAATAGTTTTTAACATCCACGAATATTGCAGTCACGACGTTAGTATCACCCCTCCCGGCGCTAGTGCTAACGGCTACAGGCGAGTCGATAGTTAGTCAACGAACGTGAAACAAGAATCGCTTCATAGTTAGTGTGAGTACTGACAATACAAATTCGTCACAATCATATACTTCGTCTTTGAATTCGGGTAAAATTAATAGTAGTCGTGATATCTGAACCAAAAAAATATGTCAAGATTCAAAATATGAGATCCAAAACTGATGTTTATATTCATTTATTATTATCAATAATATTATAATTCTATTATCGTTTATGTTTGTTTGTCTTTACGTACCAATCTCGGTAACTATGGTCTTAATTAATTTATTTTATCGATCTATGTTAGTAAGATAACAAACACATTATTATATATGTTAGTTAAATATTATGAAAAGTTATAAAATTATATTATCATCAGGCAAAACCGGGTCCAATAGCTGGTATAACAAATTGTTAACAACAATATATCCGCAGTCGCAATCACGAAACTTAACCTTGGCCGGAGAAGGGAGTTATGTTAAGACACGCTCCATTTACTTACAAAAACTAAATAAAAGCATATCTATTACAAACGTTACTTGAGTAACACAGACAGACTGACGTTGTGACGAATAGTATACGCAGTGTCCATAGAGACGTGTAAATTGGACATGAACCGTAAGATTTCGAGATGACAAAATTTTCACCAAAGACATGGGCACATAAACACTGCGTACTTTGGTCCGCTCAAATTTCCTAGCTCCGGCTATTTCTTTGGACAAAATGAAACTTATAAACTAATAATTAAAAAAAGACCAAAATAAGCCCGTAATCTGCTCGATCCAAGCTGCAGACGAAACGATAGCTATACATATTGTTAAATTTGAGCTACGCTTCTATACACATATGGACTATGGAATTGATTCTATCTTATGTATGAAGAGAATAAAATACCGAAATGTTGAATACCTTAATTGTTTTATTATACATCAAAAAACCCAAAGTTGTTGCTATGTTACATAAAACCGTCCTAATCCTATCTGTACGTAATACATGGGTGCAACAAACAGGTCAAAAAACTTACGTCTTTGTTTTTTTCCTTCTCTATTTCTATTGTACCTACACCACGCTTTCTCATCTAGTTTCCTCTATCAATAGGGTTTCTGGTAGAGGTCTCTTTTACGAGATAAGTTATCCGTTGTGCGTCACTTTTCTTTTGTAACTATTTCTACTCATGGTACATAAATAAATAAATAAATAAATAACTGTTGATCAGATTAATCTGATGGGTTCTCGTCTTTTGGCAGGCGTAAATTGGAGATCCAGGCACAACCTCCAAACTTCCAGCGGAACTAATGGAGATAGGGCTGTCGGGGACGCTTTGTCGAAGCTGTTATTGAGTTACCAGGTGAGTGGAATTGTAATGAAAAGAACATGTTTTTGGCTCCCTTGAACTGGACGCAGATAATGCACAGTTCTTGATTCATTTCTCCACAGTTTCAGTGCTCGTGTTTGAAATTTTACTCTATGAATGTACTACAAGTGTAATTTAAATATTAAAAACTGATGGTAAAACATTTATCGTATAATTTCTGTAAGATTTAATAAAACTCTATAACAAATGGAAGTCAGCCAACGATATTCATGAGAAGAAATGATCAAATATAGGAAAAACACATTGGAAAATAAAATAACGCACTTCCTTATAGAAGATTTGATCACGTTAAACGCAAATTTCAACCTAATGAACAGCTGCAAGAAGGTCCAGAACAAGACGATAAACTAATTTCATATCCTAACCAACAATACCACCAAGAGACAGACTTAATGCTGGAAGCACTCTATCAGGGAACTACAGGAGAGAGAAGAATTGTCAAAAATAATTACTAATACCCCCCATTAGAGAAATATCATAGCAGATATTTAGCAGAGTAAATAGAAATAATGTATATATATATATATATACAACTAGTTGCTCGCCGTATTCTTTGGCCACATAGATCATATATTTATAAATGCCACATCACACTGTGGCAAGGCTTTTGTTGTGTGAAAAAGCGTTTGGAGCGCACAATGCCAGAATTAGTTACACCAGAATAGTAATAAATATAACATTAATATTGGAAAATTATCATTTCTTGGTCGTTGCAGTGTAATTCACATATACATACATACAAGTATAAAATCCAGTATTCGTTTGCGTTGCCAAACAAAATACACTTAGCGTATCATAAATGTAGGATGATTATCAAAATATTCGAAAAAAAAATATATGATTTTAAAAATGTATGTCCGTCTGTTTGTGTATTCGGTCTGCCGAAAAAATTGGATCTGTTTAGACGGATAGACTAACACACAGTTGATAGTATATATATATAAAAAAAAAAAATTATAATGAGATCTAAGATTTTCGTGAGATCTAAGATTTTCGCGAGTTTTATTCATATAAATGAAACTAGTATTATTCGGATAAACTACGCGTGATTTATTTTTGTAAAAAACTACATACTACGAGGTGCCCTCGTCTGCCCGTGATCACGGTTGCTGCAAAGTAACCGAAACGTCGGGATTATGTAGTTTTTAAATAATAAAATCCGCGTAGTAAATCCGAATAACACTAGTTTGATTTAAATGAAAAAAACAATTATCCTAAATTAGACAAGCAAAGTCACAGGTGACAGTGAAGTATAGAAAAATAATAAACATAATGCCAACTCCCAAGGCCAAACCTGTTGAAATCTATCCATAAAGAAAAGAAAACCTTATATATAAAATAATTTAACAAAAATCTTCAGGAACACGCAAATCACTGGCAATTTAAAGTAAACCAAAAAAAATTGGATTCCTCACATAAAATAGGCTCTGATTGGTTTGAGACTTCAACAAACCAATAAACAAAAAGGTTTTACAAGAACCTGTTAATAAAAAAATCCTCGTTGTAGCATGGTAAATTGATATACCAATGTAGCAAGCTTGGGGTCAATTTAAGGGACACTCACTTAGCAGCACGTTTAGGAACAATGATTTTATTGTGCCCATCTACTTTCAATATACCAGATTTAATGTAACTCTCAGCAACTAACACCCTATTAACCATTGCTCGTGTCTAGGACGTTTACACCGATAGTTCGAACGACGGCACGATGAGGGCATTAGCTTCCGCTGCGAAACTTGTGCCGTATGACAGTGCTCTGTTCCTGGTGACTGACAAAGGAGCTGGTGACCCTCAGAGACTGCCTCTAGCTTTGAGGGCGTTAGTGGAGAAAAGGTTGAAGGTAAATCGTCGGTAATGGACGAAATTATTCAAAATAAGAATAGGTGATAGATTATTTGTTGCCCTTAATATCCCAGGTGTACACTATATGGACGGATCCCAGTCATCCATCAGTTGAGTCAGAGCTGGCACTGCAGGACTTGAGGAACATCTCCTCGCACACGGAAGGCGAAGTGTTGGCCTATTCACTACAAGTTATAGTAAGACAAAACACCTATTTAAGCTAATGAAGTAAAAAATAAGGACTATTCCCATTCTATATAGATACATTCAACTAACTAACTTTAAATTAAAAATACTTGTATTAAATAAACTAAAAACAGCTGACGTATAAATTAGGATTTCCCCAAAATCACCCAAGTTACCCAAATACATGAGGGACAAATTGTGATGATAGATCTGTTTGCAGGATGAAGACAACTCCAATCTGGCCTCGGAAGTTGAACTCCAACCATGGGAGCCAGTTTCATCTAATCAAGCCAGACGAGCTAGGATCAATAACCATCCGGATGTGGAAAACTTTGATGTAAGTTATATGAACAAACAACCTCAAGTAAGGGCTACTTCCTACAATTGGCTTGGACCCCACGACTATAGACTGGCTCTCGAGGATTCAGAGAGGTTCTCTAAATTGGGTTAATAGATCTTCAACATCCTGACAAACCTCATAGATTTTAGTTTAGTATAAACACACTATAATAACCACTAATTATTATTATTTGACGAAATTTGATAACTACTATTATGTTTCGAACTATTCTCTACTCTCCTTTATCTCTTCTTCATCACCAGACTCTATTGGTGAGACGTGGTAGAGCTGAAGCCCTTACCTTGGGAATACCAGTTGAAACAGGAGTGACAGCACTCCGTCTTCTGCTGGAAGGGGCGATTGATCACGCCGTATTATACCCACCCAACGATGGTAAGGGCTAACAACTATATATACTTCTCAATTATATTCTAGGAGCAAAACATTTCCTACACAAATATCATCAAAATACACGACAGATCTTGGGATATTACAATACTGTAACGAAAGCTGTACAAATACATACAATATTTACAAAAATATTGCATCTTAAATGGTTTTTAAGATAATTAAATAACTTTATTTATGATGCCTACAGAATATGACGAATAACTATAATTAATTGCATACGATCTATGTGCATGTGCATGTGCTATTGCAACAACATTAATATGAGGCCAATTTGAGAACCAACATCATTACCTATCCGATATATATAAGATAAAAAAATATAAATCCTATCCACCAGAGCAAGTGTCTTAAATTGTGACCATTACGAAAAATGACTTGGTAATACAAGGCTGGACGATTTAGATTAACGATTTAGGATTGCGAACAAAAATAAACTAGATAATGCTTTTCCGTTCGTTTAATTTAATTAATGTTGGTAGCATTGGTACCAATTGGCTGGCTGGCTTCACGAAACTACTGCCAACCTAAAAGAATATTTTGGCTTAGTTGTGTCCTATATGAAACTGAATTTCAAATGGTGCACTGAAACATGGGATACTATTTGTCGACCATTGACCCGAGAATGTTTGGTTAGATGTAGTCAAGGATACGTGCAAAAAAAGAAGTATCTTTTATATGTAGTTTACTCCATTCTCCAAACCAGGTCCTCAGATTGACCTGTACAATGAGACATCAGTGAAGATGTATTCAGCATCGTCGACTATTGAGAGCATATCGCCACAGGAAGTCTATATCGTTGTCCCAGGATGGAAACTGTATGTAGACATGTGAGTGACGTTAATTTTTTTCTATCATCTTTACTTTTATTCACACAGTCCGCTCCTTCGTTACTTTGTTGTCAAAGAAGTCGTTCAACAGTACTTCTGCGAGGATATTTTACGCCATATCAGCGAATAAATTTCTTTAGGTTAGACTTAGACTATATTTGTACGCTTGCATTGAAATCTCATCTGGTTTTGACTATTTATATTGGATACAAGAACATTTTTTTTGGCTAAATCCTATCACACTGTGATCTTAAAATGTGTAACTAAAAAAAGATTACATATGAATCTTGCTGACTAAATTTATTCATAAACATCAACATATAAAATATATTCAAAGATAAGTGATAATAATTAATAAGAAACATAAATTTAACTTGATTTGAACCGAATAATCTTCATTATTATAAAAAGCCTATCATTCCTTGATAGATATAAAAAAACTACCATTCTACCAATGGTAGAAATAAAACACTATAATTTCCAGGCTGTCAGTGTTGCCGGTGATGTCGGCGGGTGAGGACGTCGCTATGACCGGCATGTGGCACCTGAGTGTCAGGTGTGACACTTGCGATTACAGACTAACAGTCAGCGCTAGATCACACATACATTTCGACGTTGAATTCGATACTGAAGGTAAAATACTTACATTACAAAACGATATTTAGTTTCCCTGTATAGGCAAATAAATTTTTTTTTTCAATTATCTCAAACGCAACATCTTTTGGAACGCAACGTTTCAAGTATGACAGTATAAAAATTTTGATTAAAAAAATTCAATGACTATTTGGTTACCAAACTAAATGTCAGAAAAATTTCTCATTAGTTACAACACTAGTTACTTTAAACCACGATAAGAAACAGCAGTTGATTCTCATAAAAGATAAGCTTTCTAATAATAAAATATACATCCTATATTTTGACTTTAATAATTTAAAAAAAAACCACTACAGTGGCGTGTAGCGAGGAGAGCTGTCGAAAGCGACTAGTTGCTTAAGACTCGAATTCCAATGACAGAAAAAAAAAATACGACATCCTCTAAAACATTTTACTACACATTCGCAAAAAACCTGAGGTCATTCCACCTTTCGGACGGACAATCTATATCGGACGCTATATCAAAACGGCATGGTAGAAATTTTAATCAACAACGTCAACGCACAGATACAGTAAAAAAAAATAAAAAATAGCATCAACATGTCTCTTGTAGACTTTCGACAAAATATCGTAAAAAAAAAAAAAAAAACAAAAATGAATTTGGCTGTGCGAAGACATAATTAATATGTATACGAAATAAAACATTGTGTATAAATATATATGTACGTATTATCAGTCACATATAACATGAGACAAGAGATAAATCTTTGCAATTAGACTAGCTTATATATTATAATATACTGATAATTAAATAAAAAAATAATAAAACATATTCCTTACTAGTTATCAGATCACAACGAACAGTTAAACACAAACATATACATACTTTAACTGGTTTAAACATTACCTCCGTTTATGGCCTGACACGGTAGGATAAAAAAAATACCTATCCGTAAAGAAACAGCTCCTTTTGACACATTCTTTTTTTTTTGTTGCCCACCAATCATTCTGTCATCTACAACAATGATAATTGGGCGATCCGTCAAAAGCATAACCATACACGATATAATCGCCCTTAAACATATGTGACACAGATATCAATACGGTTCACAACCATTTTTTTTATGTGATCAGTGAGCCAGGGTCACTATCACGTTTGGTTTTTTGCAACACAAACACGGCCTCAGTCACTCATATGTCAATACAGAAAATATAATATAAACAAGACTTTTAAACACTCGGACAGATCGATGACTGGATTTTCTTAAGTTAATCGTTGAATAAGATTATGATTAAATTTTCAAAATAATATCACGTTCGGATCAGATTAACAAGTAAAACTTAACAAAATTTACTATACTATATTACTATACGAAATCAAGGAAAATATTATCACATCGTTATATGCAAATTTATCATTTATAAAGGCAAGCGGGGTTAAACGCAAACATCACGTCTAATAAAGTCCGTAAATAATAGATTTAACAGATAATAAAGAACAAGTATACATATTTTCATTAACACTATGACACACACGGATGTGATTTGCGTATGTTATTCCAACTAACTGTACATGCACATGTTGTAAGACAAAAACAGATGAAGTCAAATGAAAAAACATAACTCGTAACAAGAAAAATACTACAACCTTATAAAAATCCATCGATGTTTAGTGATGACGCCACTCCTGGGTCATGGGCACAGTGCACAAATTATTGTACAGCTATATCATACTCGTACACACAGAGGTTGCGTTAGTGACCTAGTTTAAATCTAGACCTTGACTACAGTTGTTATAGCTAATATAAATATACTTAAAAAAATATAGCAATCAAAACTTTCCACTGAAATATCGAAAATAACTACGACCAAGCCAATGAAATAAACCTAACCTAACCTAACAAACTAACCTAACAATTAAATTAAAAAAGAAAAAAAAATTAAACAAATGATCACTATGACACAATACACATCAAACGGATGTAAACAGCGAACTGGTTACGTTACATAGATTATATTATCGCAAAAATAATCATACTTCAGTGTGTCTGTACATAAAATATATTTATACATATAATGAGAAAAACGCTCTCATTATTTTTGATAAATTAATTTGAAAATAAAAATACACCCGATGTGTACAATGAAATCAATTAAAATGAACTATATCAATTTTATTTAATAACGATAAACTGTTTCCTGCCTAACAGTATGTTTGTTTGTTTGTTACGACGTTGCTCTTTTGATTATTTATTCCGGGTTTTTTATGTCTTTCAAAGAGCGACAAGAAGATCAGCGGTCGGCTAGTTTTCGTACAAAAAGAGAACAAAAATACCAACACAAACATAACGTCCAATGTCAAATTGATACTTACGTGATATCATAAAATTATACCTTTATAAGAAAAAAAAAAATGCCCATATAAAATTATTTGCATTGGCTCGATAACCAATGTTTAGAATTCCTCCATCGACATTTAAAACACGAGCCTATTTATACAAGAAAAAAACTCGAGAATGTCAAAAGAAATATCAGGATCCACAAAGAACGGTGTCGTGTGAGGACATATGTAAATAAAAAAATTAACTTATAAAAGGAGGTCAAACTTTTTAGGAGTCGGATAAAACAATTGATATGTGACTAAAACGTTGATGGTACACGGAAGCATTGAGAGGTTATCAGGCGAGATAATAGGGTCGTTGTATAATGTGTAGGATGAAGTGAACGCTGTTTTTGAATGACAGACACGCTTAGAATTAAATGTACTCGTATATATGAATATTTCTGAACGTCCAAAAAAAAGACATCCAAATTTTTACAGATTCGTTGAACATCAAAGTCACTGGGAATGTTGCTAGTGTGAGAGACTCCTCTGTTATCGACGAGTATGGAGCGACTATCGAAAAACTATCATTCAGGTAAGCGACATTACTTCAGACATTAGTTAGATAAAATTAGTAAGGAACTAAAAATCTTAAATCAAATTTAAATAATACTACGCAATTTAGTTTATCTGCTTCAGCTTATGGACTTAACAGTAGTTTTTTTTTTACCTCAATGATGTAATGAGTTATATTGCTAAACAAATCGGTCATGACGTATTGACATAAAATAGCAGGTTTAGATAGAATAAGATTCAGTATTGGACAACAACGACATAGGATTACAAATGGCAGAAAAATTAAATTATGGGACTTTATTTTCACAGCTACCAACCATCAACGGAGGCTTTCGAAAACAAAATGGCGGATATCTTTACCAGTGTCCCAGTGAGAAATGTCTCGGGAAACAGAGCCTATGTCAAAATAGCGGGAAGAGATTTCAAAGGTATACATGGACATTAAAATGTTTTATTGCAAGTACTAAAAATAATAGCCCATATAGAGTCAAAAAACTTTAGGTTACGTTTCAAAGCCAAGTTAACACGTCTAGATTTGAACTTGCTGTTCTCATAAGAGCTACAGAGTTAGCAAATGTCCAAATTAATTTTGGTTCTCGCAGCATTTTCCTCTCGTATCAGAAAAGCATAAATAATAATATAATTTTAATTTTTTATTTTTTATTAAATTACCTACATTTATATTTAACTCTAAAACAAAAGGATTTGAATCGTTTATGGAATTTCGTAAATTTATTTTTGTTTACAATCAAATTACTCTCAGTTAGATTCTGCCAATATCTTCATTAGTACAGTAAAGTCATTGTTGATATTGTATGAGGAGAATATATTAAAATTTCTAGGCGAAACTTTCGCACGAGTCGCTGGACCTATACACGGTGAATCTGAAGTGAGAATGGGAAGATCGGCTGCCATCATCTTCCCAGAGAGCATCAACGATCTAGAGGTGGCTGAGGAGATGAACTCTAAGACGTATAACGAGAAAATACAGAATGAGAGCGATGTGCTGTTCCAGTCTGAGGTAATTAAAACAAATGCTCCGAAATCCTAATTTAAACTCATTATAATATATAAGTAAACAAATGTTTTGCTAATATAACGTATAAAAACTATTCTGCTCTTGTTTTCCTTACACCTTCACGATCAACCCAACTCATGGCCCATGAAATCTTGCAAAATATTTGGCCTATGGAACACAAAACAATTACAGAGGTAATTGTTATCCGACAATCTCAATGTCAATGAACATTTTTATAACAGGTGCAATTACAACGTAATCCCGCTATGACAGCTGTTCAAATCGGTCTGAGTTCAAGACTTTATGGCTCTCCGGAAAGCAGATTACAGGTAACAAAATGCTGTTCTTCCTAAAATTTCTTTATTTATATAACTTAAATTGTTTCTTATCTGATAAATGTCTGTATGATCCGATAGTAAAATTATTTACATCTACCTTCATATATCAACGGTTCTTAGACAAAAAACATTTCAGACATGAATACACAATGTTTAAGACATCGCTAAACTACAGCCAGTCTTAAATTTATTCTAATAAAAGCAATGAAACAAGTAATTTTAAATCATTCTCATCTTTCAGCTTCATTTCGAAGTCACTAACTTGAGGGATACATCCGTGTTCTATCGTTTCGGTGCTGTTGGTGAACTGAGGTTCTTGACCGGAATTAATCCAGAATCGTAAGTGATATTATACACTACACTAACATCGTCAGTTCGCGCACAAACTAAATTATTTAATTGATAATTATCTTAATATTCAAATCTCAATCTAAAGATCAGGATTTAGCTTTAGCCATTGTTTAGCTATAGCCGTCGTTTAACCAAGGCAACTTTAAAAAGAAAACAGAGCATGTGTCTGGAAGTATAGTTGCTTGTAAGACATCATGCATCAACTAATTACTGTAAATACCAAAAGTAAAAAATAATGGAAAATATAATAATATATAACACTCCATTTCCACTCACACATTAAAACATAATTACAGTCAAACAGTGGCTGCTGGTCAAACCGTCAACGTCATAGTCAGCTTATTGATAGCAAGCAACGCTCAGGTCGGAGCCAGAGACCTCATCAAATTCACCGCTTATGGTAAGAATAGAAAGTGATTCAAAAACACAGCAATAGCAATCGAAAATAAGAGCAACTTGTAGGGTTAAAAAGATTACAGTTTCTAAACGCATATAAATAATTTAACAAAAACATCATCCATGTAATAATAGCCACCCTTCAATTACGCCTTAAACCGATCTCCGGCCTTTTAGAGACACCCATGACACGGGCGTACCCGCCCAGGACACTCAGGCTATACTCGCTCAAGATCATGACCAATCCGCTCCACACACTCTCCCCAGTGACGAAGTCAAAGTACATAGGGCTAACATCAATCATCAGATTTGATTTGATATAAAAAAAAATGTCAATCACAGTTTTTCATACTTGAGACAAATAATATTATATTTATCATCAGGTCAATCCGAACAAGTATCCCTATCCTCGTACGTGTACGTGGTGAGCAGCGGAGACAACATCAGAGACCTCACTCCGCCCGATGTCAGACATAACTTCCAAGGCACATGCCTAGGCAGACTGGGGAGCGACTGTGCTGAACACGTCTGGTCTACATCTGTGATCGCCAGAGACGCCATGGGAGGTCGAATATAAACTATAAATAAACATCTTTCTAACCCAAAGAAACATGTTATTTTAGTATCAACATCAACGCTAGACGACTCATACTAAAATAGTCCAATTCCAGGTCTTCTTCGGCTATCATCAACGCCAGCAGGAATATCCTACAACGCTGGCTTCATATCAGGTTCCAGGGATGAGATCATAGCCACGTACAGAGCCAACTGCTGCGCCCCGAGGGTTGTTGTAAATGCGGTAGACGCTTTTGGGAACACCAACACTTATACCATTGACATATCAAGTGAGTGAAAGAGGAGTATAAAAAAGAATAGTGGGGGGAAGTCCCTCCGCGCGGAAGAAGTGAAACTTCGTAACGTTGAAATGAAAACAGGAAGGGGTCAAAGCTGATTTTTAAGAATTTTCTTGTGTTTCTTTAAGAAAAAAATATTAACATTACTCATAAGAGAGAATTGTTCGCCCGCATTCCCTCCCGCTCTGTCTCCCCCAAACGAGTATATTCAATGAAAATACTGTCGAATCTGAACCACCGAACACTGACAACTCGCCGTCGTTCCAACAACTGAGCCATACTGACCTTTGTTTCACAATATCTATCGTGACATAAGAACGACATAGTTCACTTTAATTAAAATATAATTACTAATGAGTTCAATGTACAATACAGACACACCCTGTATAATATGTGATATTTTTTTTTTTTGTTACAGATTACATTAATGAAGCAACGATAGCCGCTATAGCCCTAGGTGTTATATTAATATTAATTTTAATATTTCTTATAATAATACTGACGTACTTCTGCGTAAAAAGAAGGAAGGAGTCCAGAGAGCTACCGACCTACTCAACTTCCAGATCATCGAGAAACATTACTTGATAGCAACATTAAGAAAAATAACACAAAATTATCATTTATCATTATCATTATCATTATCATTAACGATAATGATAACGACACATTCCATTTGATTTCCAAAACTCTAGTATACAGAATGTTAATTTATTTATTAGGTTATAATTATTTTTTTTTTATTTAAAATATAATCATTAAGTTTTTAATGATCATTATAAATAATTTTATGTTCTAAGAAATGGCGCATGGTAATTAAATATTACCTTCATTCCTTTCATTTTAAGTGAATTTTATATATACGTATATATATTACTTAAGTTTAAAGACTATGAACCTAGTTACCTTTGTATAAGAGTTATAGGATAACATTTTATGAAACGTCCAAAGCCTTTGTTAATAAAAAAAAATATATACTAATTAAATTCATTTCATTTTAACTGTAGAGTTAAAAAATCTATATATATATTTTTAATATTGGCAACATTTACGTTTAACATTAGTTGTATACGGGTAGTATTATTAAAATTACTAATTAAGTATTGCCATAATCGACTAACTGATTTTTGTTTTTTTAAATAAATTTTTTTGCATTTCCATCTTTCTTTTTTTGTTTTCATTGCCACAAGATTACATTAATTTAATTTTATTTAATTTATAACATACTTAAAAAAACTCACTTATTTGGGTGAAAATCTTACGTATTTGGGAGAATAATACTGGCGGTATCCTTACCGTTAGCAGATTAATGCAACATAAAAGTTATGAAATAAAAAAGTTCTGCTAATTCATACATAAATGTTAACAAACTAGATTTATTAACTAACTAACTGACTGACTGACTGTATTTTAAACCATCAAACTTCCGATAAACTGACTCGTGAGATGTTTAACTTGGATCAAGTGATTACTTTACTTGACCTACAAAGAATATATTTTAAAACAATACTCTATATCTTTATAAAAAAATATATATATAATTTTATAACCTAATAATGGTGGTGACGAGTAAAATGTATGTAAAATGTCCAACTAGCAAGCCACGTATAAATAAATGCTCGATATTAAAAAAAATTGTGAGTGCAGTCCCTCAGCGGGGAAGAAGTGAGACTTAACAATGTGGACATGAAAATAGGAAGCAATAAAAATCAATATTCAGTGTCCTCATGTTGTTATAAGACAATCTTCATAAACATTGCTCACAGTCACACCGACCCGCCCTTACTCGATCCGTCTCTGTCTCTCCCCTCCAGAGCATTGAACCTAACGCAACCTTGTTGGAAGTCGTCTAAGAAGTTTCACTTCAAAAAAGTTTCTATCTCCCCATATGGATTAACCCATGAGCTATCTACGCAGCTCACAGCATAGCTTCAGGCAAAAGAACGTTATATTACGAGTGTTGGGGTGTACGGGTAAAACTACTGCACCGATTTTGATGACACTACACAATAATGTAGATAAGACAGGTTATAAATCTAATTATAACATAATGCTTGTGTTTTGTATGTCTCCTGAGATGCTAACGGTCGGTTAACTTATAGATAAAATATATACTCTCGGAGACCAATTTTAAGGTCCATGCGTCGGAAGTAGCGACAAACAACTGGTATTGCTGTCTGTTGATATTTAATATATTTATATACATATATAAATACAATTTTTGCATTTTTACATATGAGAACATAATAATTTTATTATTAAGTTACTAGGTCTACGATCCGAAATAATCAGACCATTAAAAAAATTGCTAAACATATATGTACTTGCAACTTTTCTCATCTCTCACAATCGCTTACTGACAATTAATCTCCACGTTCGAAATTAACTTCGGTATAATAAATTTAATTTTTAAATCATGAAAAACACTATAATAAATGTAGTATTATAAATAATGTTTGTGTTGGGAATGAGATTATGCAACAAGTTGTCATTACTTAAAACTATTACAGACCTATATTAATATATATAGACTTATTTTGTTAAATTATTCTTAATGACATATTTGGTCAAACTATTTGATGAATTAAATCAGGAATGTTTGCATAATGTCAATTTTTTTTTCTATTATAATGTATAAAGACATTATTTATTGTTGTATTATAAATTAATAAATTGTCTACTTTCCTCACGAATATATACACGAGACGATATGTAAACATGCAAGGGGAACATGGGTGAATTTAGTTCATGACTACAGACTTACAATCTGTCTAAAGAGTTTCCCGAAACTCCTATAATAGGTGGAATATCTCATATCCGGTACGAAACCGCTCTCGAAGGGCGGTTTTCTATACGACTTGTACAAAAACGACATGGCTGGCCGCACATAAACAAACTGACACGCACTTAACACTAAACACACGCGAAAAACTAACAATTACAACGTTAATCTACAGGGAGTTTGTGCCATACACTAAAATGTATCTGCTGTTACAAAACAGGATATCAAACATGATTGATATTCAAACTGACAGAAGTTTTGCAAAATTTTTTATAAAAACGTCAAATTGGTTTTCACATCAAGGTCGTGTGAAATTACGCATTTTGATGGTTTTCAGGGATAAAAATAACACTAACCTTGTCTTGCTATTAGTTCCTGGCTGGGCACCGCTGGCAATAATACTGCATTATGCGTCAAATCTTCGACGGAAAGCCCAGTCACGGCGGTGGAGAGAAGAGGATTTTTAACCACATTCCGATTAGTACAGTCACCATAACCTTTATCGGACATGATGTCGCGATGTAAATAAACGGTACATATAATTTTTTTGGTGAAATTTTCACATTTGGAGGTCACAAAAATCTAATTTAATTATATGAAGTTACGTGTCACTTGGTATTTTGATTTGACGTTGACAAATTTTGTTCCGTTCTGTAATAACAGTGACAACATCCTTCCGCAAACAAAACCAATATGTAAATAATGGTCATATGTCACTGTGCAATACATTACATTATGTATCACTTAGATTAAATGAAAGAAGATATCTCTAAAAGGTTTATACTGAATTTTATTTGAAAAGCTTGAATTTAAAAAACTGTATCTAAAAAAAATTAAAATGCAAGGAGTTTTTATTATATCCTTATTTAGAGGTCCCGCTTAATTTAAAGTTAGGTTATATACTCAAAGAAATCAGCAAACAATCTTTGAATTAAAGCATCTACATTAAAAGGCTCATCTCGTCTGCCCGTGATCACAGTTGCTGAAAAGTAACCGAAACGTCGGGAGTATGTAGTTTTTTACAAAAATAAATCACACGTAGTTTATACGAAAAATATTAGTTTCATTTAAATATACAAAAAATAGTTATTCTTATTGTTATTCTATACTATCATCACAGTTTACGAACATTTAAACTAATAAATGCAATTTTTTTATTAATAAAACTTACAGTATTATAACGAATTGTTTCTTCTATTACATTTATTATGTATTTTAATATCATACAACCAAAAAATATTTCAATTCCTGTTTTATTTTTATATAAATTATATTTATATATATTCTGCATTATTTGATCACATCTTAACAAACTCTGTCAAAAGTTATTGTCAACTGTCATTCAGAAATCACAATATTTTGCAACAGTCGAGAATTCACAACAAAAACAAATGTATATAGCTATCTTTAATTTTATTTAATTTATCATCAGACAAAAATGTCGGAACCTCAAGTGAAACGATATAGGAGAGAAGAGGAATCGTCAGAATCTGAAGAAGATATAGATAATTACGAGCCATACGTGCCTGTGAAAGATAGGAAGAAGCAGAAATTGTTGAAGTTGGGTCGCCTTGGCCAGTTGGCTGCTGAGGCTGTAGCTGAAACCAAGAGCTCCAGCGAGAATGACCCAGAAGACGAGGGTCTGTACAACATAATTCATAATCCCTTTAAAAATACCCAATTTGCTTATGCTTTAAACAAAATAAATATGTAAATTAAGTAAGGTTATTGTCACAATGCTATCTTTACTCTAATAAAGCCGTTCGTGATGTTTAGTTCGTGGAGACCTTAAAAACAAGACAAACCAATAGGTTAAAAATTAGTTGAGTAATTTTTACAAAATATTTCCTGCTGAAATAGAATATTTAAAAGGCCAATAACGGTTGTCAAATTAATATTGTAAATGCGACACTTTGTAGAGATGTACGAATATTGCTCTAACACACAAAATGTACTGAATTGATTACAATGATGCTTTACGGTATAAGGTATAATCTGTCCCGGAATTGGTGTAGCTACCTCTGGACCAAGTGATGAGAGTTGTGTTGTATAAGGTAACGTAACACAGACAATAGATGGCGCTGAGGGTTGGCACATACATATATTGTTTTAAAACACTATACATTGCTCATTTATAATAATTTTAAGTACTGGCAGATCTATCTCTCATACAGAACTCACTAAAAAATTTTCCATTCATTGCTTAAAATATAAGCATAAACGTTAACAATGATACAAAGTAGATATTAAAAATTTATATAATTTTATCTTATTACGTTTGAAATGATGTCAGAAAGATGTGATGAGAAAGTTGTAGGCACCTATATTATCTATGGTTAGATAAACCATAGGAACTTTAAAGTTAGTTAAACTATATTTCCTGTGAGTATTGAGTTTGCTGAGGTTGGACGGACTGAAATTTTTAAATTATAAGTTGGCAGCACCGTTTCACTTATCTAGTCGCACTAGTATCTGCACCTAACTTTACACACATCTGATAAAATATTATAAAATTGTATTGTACTGAAAAAGAAATGTAGTATAGTAACTTTAACCGTCCTGAACTATGTATCATCAACAAAATTGAAGGTTTTATATACAAATCATTTAATTAAAGTACTATTCACAACTTTTGATACTAATATCACCAATAAGCCAGACTTAAGTATAAGACAGTATAATATTAAAGTTATTTACGACATTAGTTGGTTTTATCAAATGACAGGATCACAGGAAGAATGGGGCAGACGTTACAATGTGTCATTGCTGGATCAACACAGTGAACTGAAGAGGTTGGCGGAGGCGAGGGCCCTCTCTGCAGCGGAGAGACAGGCTAAGGAGGAAGAACATATACTTGATAGTGTAGCACAGAGCAAGGCTTTGATGGGAGTCGCTGAATTGGCTAAAGGTGAGGCTTATTCACTTATATATATATATAGAGAGAGAGAGAGAGAGAGAGAGAGAGAGAGTGTAAACCAAGTACATCTCGTAAGATAATTTTTAACTACTATTTAGTACTTCAAGTTAGTTTGGAACCCATTCAACAGATGTCGCTCCCTTAATTTTGAATCACGCTGGCAATATGTATTCCATCAAACATAGGACGAGATTACCGTCGATTAAATTTGAAACGGTTCAGTAATTTTTGACAATTTTTGTGTATGCTGTACGTTCGGAAACTGAACGACAGTATTGTAATTTTCCATATAGGAATATCTTGAACATGTACATTTATTTGATTAAAACCTCTATGATCTTATTTATTACCCGACTTATTTAAAAAGCTCTTTGTTCTACGTACGTACGTAATTAAAATTTGATGTCCCCTAAACAACGGACCTGACCGTAAGACATATAATGACCCCAGGTATTCAATACTCGGAACCTATAAAGACGTCGTGGAAACCTCCTGGCTGTATCAGCTCCTTACCTCCAGAGCGTCACGAGAGGGTGAGGAGGGAGCTGAGGATACAGGTGGAAGGTGAAAACGTCCCTCCACCTATAAGGACTTTCAGACATATGAAATTTCCCAAAGGTTTGTCTTATCTGTTATGTCATCACTTAAAATTTACATAATTTTCTCAAATATTGCCAAATCGATCGCTGGTTACGTGAAAATACAAAAAGTCAGCATCTTTGAGAATAATTGCGAAATACAAAACGTCTATCCACTGTGTCAATTAATAATGAACTGTTATTTAGGTATTCTCCAAGGTCTGGAGGCGAAGGGCATAAAGAAGCCAACGCCCATCCAAGTTCAAGGTATCCCAGCGGTTCTGAGCGGTCGTGACATGATCGGTATAGCCTTCACCGGCTCCGGGAAGACGCTGGTCTTCACGCTGCCCATCATCATGATGTGTCTGGAACAGGAGATAGAGATGCCGTTCATCAGGTAAATAGTACATCAGCGGAAGTCAATTGTACGAGATATATTTTGAATATATCTGTTTTATTTCTATTCAGAAGCGGTTTTTCTCTTTCTGACCGAAACCTGACTCTCCGCACCACAGACTGACACCGCCCCCGGAGAGATAATAACATTATCTCAGAATCTTCTCTACAATGTTATAGTTTGTTTTATATATCATGATGTTACTGACGGAGCTTATTCCGAAAACATCATTAATCATTATTTTGCATATTAATACATTTTATATCCGACGGAGAATATAAGTCGGATATCCTGGATATAGGAAGCAAATTCAGTTCATGGTCGGATATGAATACCATTTCCGGTTTTTGTGGTCTCAAAACGGTTCGTTTGTAATATGTTCCTTAATTTCTAGAAACGAAGGTCCCTACGGCCTCATAATATGCCCGTCCAGGGAACTCGCCAAGCAGACCCATGATATCATAATGCATTTCGTTAAACATCTCAAAATGGCGGGACATCCGGAGATAAGGAGCTGTCTGGCGATCGGTGGTGAGTGTTTTATAACTTATGTATAGTAAATATTGAAATTGTTAAATAATAGGCTATTAAGGGAATAAGTCCATACAATGGTCCCAGGATATGGTTAGGTCACGGATCATGCCCAGGGAAACCAATATCCGCTGAAGGCCTGAGCTCTCGCATGCAGAGGATCTCACTGTTTCAAACAAATCTTATATTCCTGTTATCATATATATGTCAATCGAGAACCGATAGCGGGACCGTCCAATGAGAATCTGCCGATTTTCGTATTCATCGGATGTAAACGGTTGTCAGGGACATCACTGATGTGTTTGCACCAATCACTACGAAGCCGGCAGACCGGAAGTGGGGTGTGACGGGGAACAGAACTAAGATTTTTTAGGGCCTATAGTACTTGTAATGGCATACATACATACATACATACAGAAATTCACTTTAAAAAATCATACTATCTCAATACATTTATTTCCAAGATCGCTTCCAGATCATTTACCAGCTTTCCCTTCCAGGTGTGTCCGTCTCCGAGTGCATGGAGGTGGTGCAGCGAGGAGTTCACATCATGGTGGCTACACCTGGAAGATTAATGGACATGCTGGATAAGAAGATGGTGTGTTCTGTTACGTAATAACTGCTGGACGCGAAGTGATGAGGCTCTCCGCTCGCGTAGTGTCAGTAGGAGATATATGTGTGTGTCGGTCATGCGTGACGAGGAAACGGCTGAGCCGATCCGTATGGTACTTTTCAGTTGTGTAGTTTTGACATCAGAGTGTTCACGCGCAATCAAAAGTAGACATTATCTGAAGGCTAGATAAATTATTGGGCTTCTGAGCTTATTTTGAGATGTTGATTCAGACGGAATAAAGAATAGATTTGAAAATAAAGAAGTAAGGAAGTGAGATGTGGGGTAATAAATATAAAAATAGTCACTCTATAGTCCGAAACATTCTAATTTGAGGGCTGCTCCTTAAAAACTTTGACAAATTTTAAACGTATTCTAGCCCGTGTCTTGCTCAGATATCTAATGTACATCATTGCAAGGTTTCATCAAAATCCGTTCAGCATATTTTGTTAGAGAGCAACAGACACGCAGACGCCATTATGGAACCTTGATTATAAGTAGTACATATATATATATAGGATTCTAACAAAATCTTTAAAAAATATAGTCATCTCATAAATCATTACTTTTAAATAACAAATCAAACCTTAGCTAGGACAAACTAGTTATTATCTTAAAACAAAACACCTTAAGTAACTTAAATTCAATTTACAAACAAACAAGTCGCGTCGACAAATACTTTCCCGCGTAAAAGTGAACCAACCAAACGTCATCGCTGTGACGTCACTTCGGGTGCGTTCGGGAATTTAAAGGATTCACATTAAATGTGTGTTCACTATATATATATTTGTACGTGTCTAGGTCCGACTGAACGTGTGCCGCTACCTGTGTATGGACGAAGCTGATCGGATGATAGACATGGGCTTTGAAGAGGACGTGCGGACCATCTTCTCCTACTTCGCCGGGCAGCGACAGACTTTACTGTTCAGCGCCACCATGCCCAAGAAGATACAGAACTTCGCCAGGTAATTTCCAGGTGTATATAGTCCGGGGACAGCTCCAGTATTGATTGTTAATCTTCGCTTATTCTAGTAATGTCCTACAAAATGGCTGAAGCCAGTTATATTATGATTAATAATAATCTGTCATAAAAAAAATCTAAGGATTATAGTATATTATAATTAGTACGGCACAGATGGCGCCACTCGTAACAATATTGTCCCAGGGTCATAACAGCTGGTTTTATTGGATGGCAGAGTTCTGAATATCCTTGCAAAACTTATTTGTTTCTAGCCGAAATTTCTGTTCCGTCAATTTTCAAAATGCCGTCCCTACTTTCCATTGCACCTCACACATAAAAACTCCAAATTTGTTTGTCCTTGTGTAATAAATAGCGTTTATTGTTACTTTTATTCTTAATAACAAAATTACACGAGCACGATTGGAACTATTCCCTCGGATATCTCCATTAAATCTACTTGCCAAAGAAATATAACATGAAGCAATCATTACATTGAAGGATCAGAATATTCTTCCTTAGTAAAACATCAACATACGAGTGAATTTTACCTTGTAATTGAAAGGTCAGCGTTGGTCCAACCGGTGACGTTGAACGTGGGTCGCGCCGGGGCCGCGGCGCTCGCGGTCCGCCAGGAGCTGGAGCCCGTGAAGGCCGAGGCGAGGACGGTCCACCTGCTGCAGTGTCTCCAGAAAACGCCTCCTCCCGTCCTAGTGTTCGCTGAACGGAAACAACACGTGGACGCTATACATGAGTACCTGCTGCTCAAGGGGGTGGAGGCCGTGGCGATACACGGCGGCAAGGACCAGGAGGAGAGGTCCCGGGCCGTGGAGGCCTTCAGGAGGGGCGAGAAGGACGTGCTCGTGGCTACCGATGTTGCCAGTAAAGGTAATATATATTTAATTTGCGTGTCATCATTTCTTTGGTTCTGGACGTGAACTTTTTTCTCAGGAAATGTCTATTAATTTTGATTCCCATAGAACTATTTTTTTAACTGACTTAATGTCTTTGTCGCTCTTATAAAACCAAGACTTGCAACAAGGACCTCCAGCTGTGCAAACTAACTGAGTACTCATATATTTTATAACGAACAGGTCTCGACTTCGAGAACATCCAGCACGTGATCAACTACGACATGCCGGAGGATATCGAAAACTACGTCCACAGGATAGGTCGTACTGGGCGGGCGGGGACCCAGGGCGTAGCGAGCACATTACTAGGGCGGGCGGCGGATTCTAGCGTTCTACGAGATTTGGCCCATTTACTGGTCGAAGCTGGGCAAAAAGTCCCGCAATTTCTTCTAGAGATGATCGGTGAGGACGGGCCCCTGTCCGGGGGACCTGGCTGCGCGTACTGCGGGGGCCTGGGACATAGGATCACTGAGTGCCCCAAGCTAGAGGCGGTCCAGAACAAGCAGGCCTCCAACATCGGCAGGAGGGACTACCTCGCCAACACAGCAGCAGACTATTGATGTACTGTTATATGGAAATTAAAAATTAACATATTTCTAAACTGTCTCTTTCATTATAAATATTTGTCTTAAAAATGTAGCAAAGGTCTACAAGGAAACGACAAGAACACTCGGCTCTGCTGTCACAACTGTAGATAAAAAAATACTAACTGACAAAAATAAAGAGGAGTTGTTTAAATGAAACTAATATTTTTCGGATATACTACGCGTGCTTATTTTTTGTTAAAACTACAGACAGACATTCACGTCTCGTCTGCCCGTGGTCACGGTTGCTGAAAAGTAACCGTGACGTCGGGAGTATGTAGTTTTTAACAAAAATAAAGCACTCGTAGTAGGTATATCCGAAAAATATTAGTTTCATTTAAATGAATTAAACTCGCGAAAGTCTTAGATCATTAAGAGTAATTGTACTGACTGAGTATTCGTGGAGGGGAGAGGAGACCGAGTATACAAAACTAGTTCAGTTACAAATTCTCATTAATCTGTGAAAATTTGAAATAAACAAGTGAATAAGGAGGAAGAACAGTTTTAATTTATTGTCTTTGACAAGAAATTTATGTCGTGTATCTAAATAAATTATTTTTTAACAATTTGGTGTTAACAATCACTTTATAATGAAAATGAGAAATATATTTTTTATAACTGGCAACACATTCCAAGCGGTAGTAGTTCCCTTCGCAACCTTATATTACCCCTGTCCCGTACTTGTTATTACTATTCTTCGATCACATGCTTTGAAGCTTTTCTTAAATATTACTTTGAGATTTGCAGTAAGAAAATGAAAGTATCAAAATTAATCTAAAATGATACTTGTTCTAAAGAAAGAGCATATTCAGAAGATTTAAAAATTGTTAATGCCCGAACGAAAACTCCTTCAAAACCTTATCACGATTTTTCTCCTATTTTCAATTCCAAAACTTATGAAAACATAGTTTTATACATTTCATATGGGGTTGCCAGTTACAACGTACTGATCGAAAATTCAGCGCCCATTTTTATTATATAACGGTCGGCGGACAAAGGTCATTGACTTCTTCAACGCTATACTATTGGAACTATTTTTAAATAGATTTTTTTTCTGTTTGCAACATTGAGACGTCAGTCATTGATATTCTGTAAGTTTGACAAATAGAAACTTTTTTTTCGACAATTCATATAAACAACATTCAGAAATATTTGTGACAGAAATATATTTCATTGCCAGTTTCGTCATTTGTCATCTTTGACAGATAGTATTTTTTTTTATTTGTCACTAAATTTAATATATAAAAATATCAAAATTCCCTAATCTAAGTCCAAATGCACTATAATAGAAATGAAACAAAAAAAAAATAAAAACTAACACGTAAGTATATTTTTAACGTATTTATTCACCTTTACAGACGAGCATCTCATATAGCGTCGCTATACATGATTCCTGAACTACCGACTTTATATAGAAAAAAAAAAAAACAATGTTACTCATTAATTGAAAAACAAAGAAAATACATTAAAATGTTTCTTAAACTAACAACGGTCTAAGGCAGACAAATCACTCGAATGCGTATAACATATATATATAGGCTGATTGTTTATGTTACAAAGTCATAGCCGAGGTATTTCTTGTTTTTTCTTCTCACCCGAGCAGCTTTCTTGTCATCATAGTCATCGGAGGTGTCCTGGTCGTACACACTGTTGTCTATGACCCAGTCCTCCTCTATTTCCGGCTTGATCTCCGTCTTGATCTGTTTGATCTGTTCCCTCACCGATGGGGTTGATATTTTCTTTTTCCTCTTCCTCGGGTCCGAGTCCTTGGATCTCTTCCTGGGTCTCTCCTCCAGCACCAGATGAGGATATTCCTCTACTATAAAGTTCTCTGGCTCGTATGTGGTCGTAATCTCCACTCCGACTGACGGGTCTATGTCCGGGAGTATGTAATAGTTCTCATAGTCACCCTGTAATGTTATCTCGTTCATCTCCGCTGTGAAATGCCTCTTCTTCTTGCCGCTGTTGCAATGTTTGATGTACGCGTATTTAGGTTTCGTTTCCTCTGGTATTATGTTGACCATCCACTCTCTGTTCTCGGTGATGGGTATTTCTTTCACCTCCTCCATAGTGATTTCTTGTTCTTCCGCTATCTCATATATAAAGTTATCTGATATATTCCCATCTTCCATTATATGAAGCACCTCGTTCTGCGGTTCCACTGTCGAAGTTTGAGGGACGATCTGCAATATATTAAAAATCAATATGAAAGCTGTCTTGTTTTAGTTATACTTGTATTGTTAAAAAATAACAAGTAACTTAATGTACTTGTTTTATCTACATTTTGTAAGTTATTATTTACATAGTAGAGTTCACTGACCTCTATAATCTGTTTTGGGTCGGGCATTTTGGCAATTACTTGCTCGGATTGTGCAATGGAAGCTTCAGCCTTGTCCGTCTCAACCTTCACCACCCACAGCTGCTTCTTCTGCAGGTTCTTCAATGAACTGAACATCAAATTAATCGTAAGGTTTACTTTAGACACGATTTTAGTATTGCAGAAACAAAAAAAATATACATTTATTTTATATTCTCTGTACTTATATACATTTCTGTAGAAAATAATATTAAAAAAAACTTAAAAATAAAACCTTTACCCACATATACATCACTATTTATAATAATATCTGGTCATAATGAGTCAATCACAGACTAGTTACTGAGATTAATCTCACAGACTAACATATATATAGCATGTTATACTCACAGATACCCCAATGTGTCTACAAGTTGCCTGACGTTCAGCCTGGATACACTTTCATGAATTTCTTTGACGGGTTCCACGCTGTAGTTGTGTTCAACTCTGATTATGTCGGCCACTGGATACAGACATTAGTTATTATATATATATATATATATATATATATATATACACACACACACACACACACACACACATAATTATTCAATGAAACTATACATTAATATATCGCTAAATTATAATAGTACATATTATATAGTGTATCTTCAGTCCGTGTAGTTCCCGGGAACACTTCATGACAGTTGTATTGTGTGAAGTAACGCGACACGCGATAGATGACTCTGACGGTTGGTGTACACATTATATGATAATCCGTGTACACAAAACCAAAAAAAAACAGGCGAAACCATACTGATTTGTGACAAGTTACATTAATTTGTAAGGAAAGTGTGATGCTGAAATATCTTTATACAGTTCAGGAAGTTGGTATGTGTGGCATTTTTAGACATTTTAATACCTTTCTTGTCCGCAGCTGTCTGTTGTATAGGGGCCACAGTTTCCTGAGGGGTCAGCAGCTCAGGTAACATCGGCGAGTCGATCCATAGACCTTGGGCGTCCAGCTCAAAATGATACCTGCAATCAGGTCGTAATATAAACATTCTTACATAATGGCAATATCAAATAAAAAAAGAGATCGATTGGTAAGGCATCAGGGACGGAATGTCCCAGAGACTTTCAAGTTGTGACTGACTTTGCAATTCATGATTACTGCTTTGTATTTTTATAATGATGAACACAAATTGATGCAACTATATACAATCATACCCACCCGCACAGTTGTAGACTGACATGTCTCCAGAGACACTCGCTCTCCTCTTGCATGGCACCCTCAATCCACTCCTGTCGCTTGTCATCCGTAGACGCTGATGTGTTAACACTAGAACGTTCATGAGATTAACATGGAAAGATTCCAGATAATTCCAATAGTATGTTAAAATAAATAAAACTAATGACTTATAATACTTCATGTATCAGTGTGAACTCTGGAATTTTAATAGTCTATTTAACGTTTTAGATGTGATTGGAATCTGGTTAATTAATTTAGTTTATATATATTTAACTCTTATAACTGGAGAGAGAGAGAGAGAGAGACATTATAAAATATACCGTCACCGGAATGATTACAAACAATATAAGTAACTTGTACATCTTGTACTGATGACTTGAATACTACACCACAATAATATATAAATAGTTATACATAGTTTTTGAGATATAATAAGTGATTTGATAGACCAAACATACTTATATGGCAGTCAGCCAGATACATGTTATGAAAATTACAAAGGTTTTTCCCTTCGATATAAAAAATATATACGTATGTAGATACGCAAAACAGAATATACGCGATTGCCAAATAACTACATACCACAATAGTATTGCATATCAGAACGTCGACTTTAATATTAAAAAACACAACGAATTACGAGAACAATCTTGTTGTTGCAAATTACTTACTGTTTCACAAAATTTTATATGTTTAGGGAGTAATTGTATTCTATTCGTAGGATGTTTTTTTTTATGCTACGGCTTCATTCGCACTGGGATCGCGGAATATTCTGCCGATGTCAATATTTTTATTTGTCCGACGAGTTATAATCTCGAGCACTGAGCGGAGGACACACGATGGAGTTTGTCGTGTTTGTGCTATCGTAATTTCTTCATAGATGTAATCAATGTCACGTATTAATTTACGTCAAATCTATTATACGTCACTATCATTAAACCTACTAGCGTCACACATACAAATGTCACTACAATGTCACAACTGTCAGGCGTCACTGATGTAAGTGTCATTTCTGTTTTATTACAATGTTTATAAATCCGAAGTGTATTTTGTCGGTTATTTATATAAAACGTGTTTAAAATATAGCTAATACATTTATATTTTAGTCTCAATGCATTTAAATATTTCAATAGTACGTATACTCATTACGTAAAAATGTAAGAATTGGTCTTGGCTTTAAAATTTGTACCTGTTTTTCCGTCGTTTTTCCACCATATATGTATATAAGAACGATTAATTTCTTATTTAATAATATCAAATGTACGAGAATAAACTTATTTTTTGCTAGTTTGATAAATATTTCTATGAAAAAAAAATAAACTATCTGATGATATGTTTAATGATAGATATAATATAATATTATTTTTAACACAAATCATGGTGTACGTATTAATTACATTGAATACTTTTCAATACAAATAAAGTTACCTTTGTACATTAATGATTTGTACACGTCTCTTGCGTAATAGCGATAGAATTTTATATTTTTTAGGATAAAACAACAAATTTTTACGGAACCAAGTGAAGTCGAGCAATCGATGTTGCATTTTGTTAACAGCAAATATTCTTCTTATAATATATATATATATATATATACATATGTAAATGTTTGTGTGTTTGTATACATATATATATATATATAACTTATTGATCTTGTAATTGTTATCAAAACTATATATAATAAAATAAAGAAGTGATTATAATAACACACTGTAGTAACTGTGTAATATATTTTCCATATAAATTAAGTTACAGCGATTATTTCCTCTGTATTAAAACAGAAAATTCGTAATTATTTTTGATATCTACACAGTATGTGAGGGCTTGTTCAGTAATAAACTGATTCCTATCCCGTTATAATATCTATATAATGACAAAACTTCATCAAATTCCGTTTAATTTGTAACAATTTTTTGTCCAAATATATTTAATTCTATTAAGATTAATTTCATTTTAAAATTATATGTGATATGAACGAGGTTGTCACTTATGTTAATTTTCTAGCTTTCTACTTGTTATGTATTGATGTTGTGGTAAAATCTTATATTTGTATTCCGTTATAAAGATTATTAAAAAACATTTTTGTTGGTTTGGTGTAATTTTTTTGTTTTGTTGGTCAAATTGTTTAGTTGCTATATTATTAACTTGCTATACGAGAGACGCGATTGCTTTGATAAGAACATTAAGCCCGCCAATTTGTAGACCACAAATAACTATGCCAGAATAAAATGTTTATATGCATTGATTTATGCAGTTTATTCGATTAGTGAAATTATTACGTGTTTATATATAAACATCTTATAAGATTTTTTTTTTATTGTTAGACGACAATGAAATACATATTGCGTCAAGGTAAAAGGGCGTCTTTATATATGGATAGTCGGATTGCGGATAGTAATTTTCTTATTAATTTTAAGCGGGAAAACTACTCACTTGTAAAAGGAAAAGCTGCAAACCACATCGTATTCCAAATTACAGCCTTCAACCACACACTTCTGTGAACTCATGATGGGGTACGCAGCGATAGCATCCAAGTGTGGAATCCGATTATTCACATTCTTATAACCACTTAATATTTACAAAATATAGACATTTAGCGCCTAAACTAGCTTTCAAACAAACAAATTTGATGGATCTTTAGAAAATTATCAATCAAATGTCGAAAATGACATGCTGTCACGAAAAGTCGAAGTACTAAATGCGTGCCATGAAATGGTCAAATGGTGATGTAATGTCGCCCGTGAGAATAATGTGGCAACACTGGAATGTTAAAGCGAATATGATATCGATGTTGTAAACATCGATTTTAATACATCGAATAATAAACGATTGAACTATTTTAGTGTAAGCATATATTCACGTTATAAAATGCAATATTTTTATGACTTTTATAATAGTAGTAACATCCAGCAAAGGTTATAAGCATAAACAGTCTGAAATTTAATTATGTTATTCTAAATATATATATATTTTGTTTACATTATTCATTGATTTTAAATTATTCTATAAATAGAATAAAATAAAAGGAATTTCTATAAAACTGAATAATTCCATGATTGAAAGTGAATAATTATATAAAAATCGATTTTCACAAAATAATATTACCATGTTATAAAATGTAATCCATAGACAATTAAACAATTTATCGTCACAAGACGCTAAGTTAATTTAAAAAGCAGCCAGCCTGCTATAAATGTTAGAATTCTTAGATAGTAATAAGAAATCACATTTTCTTATTCGTGACTTTTTTAATTTTTAATAAAGTCATATTAACAATGTATATTTCGAAATATTTCATAATAAGGTCATTCATAGACAACGAAGCAAACAGCGTATCGATCGCTTTCATTTTACGCTACATCCGGTTGCTTGTAGTTATTTTAAGGAATAACCTAAACCTATTCAAAGTTATATTCTCATCTTTAAACGTAAAATTAACACTCGCACTGTTCTGTACTTCATTTTAAATTGTCATTGTCACAATTTCTGACAAAATTTGTCAAAACAACTATGTCATCATTGTCAATTAAATTAATGATGTCATATTCTTACAAGCGTTAAGTACGGAAAACAACTCTTAATGTATACAATCCTTTTAACGCGTATCCAGTTACGTAAAAGAAATACATTAATTATAATCTTTCTCAATTATAAGCGTAATATTTTCACATTTTTACTGTACACTCAGATACATATAATATAGTCCTTAGTAATTATTTATTTATATATACGTATCTTCATATATATTATCGTCGAGTCTCCTATCGCCTTGTATTGTAAATCTTAGATTGAATAATCATTAAACAACTAAAAACAACGCCATACCAATGTTTTCTTAATAAATTATGTGAAAAAACATGAATATCGATTATCTCCACGAGAATTACGTTTTTCTTCTTCACAATTTCTTCTAACAGAGACCATTGAAATACCTTTGTTGCTTTTGAAGAGTTCTCAAACCAAACTGGGTCATTTCTAAATAATATAAAAGCGTTGGCACAATTTTTATGTTTCGTGTAATTTTTATTTTTTGCTAATTTTGAATCACAATAGACTTTATAAATGTAAATCAACTTATTAGATAACAAATCATATTGCCGTAATACATTTTTGGTACAGAGAAGCTATTTTAATTACCCCAAGTTATTTGGCGCGATTACAACAGGGTCATTCATTTTTGTTTAAAGCGCCATCTTGTTTCTTATAAATAACTTAGTAGACAGTTTTGCGTTTTACATGTTCAATTATAATTTATATATACATTACATAAATAAATTTAATATGGAAGTGATGTGATTATATTATTTTTTGTTTTTATTACCGATTATTTAAAATCAGTTTTAGCATCAAATTGCAACCTAACCTAACATAGAGAATTCTTAACCCACAATTTTTTTAAAAATATATTCGTATAAAATTTTTAATTAATTTTATTTTTTATTCTTTTTCAGGTAAATATTATTGATTATCAATAAATATGAGACATATTTTCGTTTCATTTAGGAAACTTACGTTCGTCAGCAACATATTTCAATGTTGATAAAAAAAAACATGATTAGAATTTAGTCTCTTACTTATCTCAATAGATTTTTCATTATTTTCGAAGACCTAGCAATACAATATATATAGGTATATTAGGGTACCTATTGACCAATCGCTTATATAGCATTTAAATTTTCTTAAATCTTAAGACTTTTCAATTGAATTGTCAAAAAAGTCCAATAGAATGTTGTTAGTGAACGTAAAATTTACGGCTTTTTACATTGAAATTCATTTTCTTTGTCTGAAGCGTAGTCACGATTATAACATCTTAAAACTAGTCTGAGAACCCATTTCCTTGAAGCTTAGTCTCCTATATATTTTCATTTGTCAAGTTTTGCACATTCTGTTGAGATTTAACCCATTCCGAGCCAAAATCACTACTAGATTAATATTTACGACTCTAATGTTTTTTTTCTTTAAGTAGATCGTATTGTTAAGGTATGTATTGCTTCTTTCTCTTTCCATTGTTAAGTCTAGACTTCTTTTCATAGTAATCCTAAAATAAATTTTATATATTTTACGTCAAACATATTATAAAATAAATGAGCATCGCCGGGGAAACATCGTTGTATGGATAAAATATCATATAACGAGTGACGCCGCTGACTCCGCGGAACCAACTCCAGGCCGTGTGAACCAGGAGATTCCTGATACCACACAAGCTATGGAATGGGATTGCTGTCCTAACATCGGGGCGATCAGTCTTAGGTATAGGTTATGAGTTTTAAAATGTAATTCTTATTATAATATACGTTAAGTTTCGTATTTTCCTGGAACTCCCGGTTGCCTCCGAACGTAATAATCAATTATGTTGCCATTTTATTTCTATGTTTAAATTCCTCATTCAAATATTGCTCCATTACTGTGGCATATTGTTTGTTCTCGTATACGTAAAATTTCGTTGATTTTGATTGATAATCGGTTTATATTTTCTGGAATAATTTTTTTGTGATTCGTTACTGTCGGCTCAAGTGTGATTTGATGTTATAAAAATATTTTGTATGGAATTTAAAATTTTATCGATCTTAGTTTTGTTAGAATCACTTAGTTTTGAACCTCCTTAGTTTATACTCAGTTTCCGGTCGAGTCTACCATCAATGACAGGCCCTAGGTATGATTATCTACTAGCTCAACTTCACCAGTCACAAGTCAACGACGTAATGGCTACGTATCAAGTCTTAGTTAAATAAATCCCTTCAACATTTTTTTGTGTAAAAACAGCGTTTATTTAAGTATTTAACATCAAATCCCTCCACGTAAAATCGCTCATAAAACTCGACTAATTTCGTTCGAGGTACAGTTTCAGTCTTGTAACCTGACTGTCGTTTATTCTACAATGTCCTACAAAATGGCTGGAGCCAGTATTCATGGTTCTCAAATACAAGACGATGCTTCAATGTTGCATCACGAACCACAATGGTTCCGTATCAGTCAGTCAGTAGGGCACGGGTGACGGAGGGCGCCCTTGTACCGATTCCCTACCCAAGGAACTAGGCTTCGCCAGCGTATGTAAATAAAACACTCCATTAGTCACAATGTATATTTCTCATCACTTCTTGGCCTTCTCCTTCTTGTCCGCCTTCTTCTTGGGCGGGGGGGGCGTCTTCTTCTCCACCTTCTTCTTGGGGGCCTTGGCGGCCGCCAGCTTCAGACTCTTGGCCCTCCTCTCGCGGAGACGCCGAGCCCTCACCGCCGGGTCCGAGGATGGGAGGGAGATCTGAAACACCATCAAGCTTAGGGCTCCCGTCGAGGCTCGGAGTGCTCGCGACGTGAGAGTGGAGGGCTCAGAATTAGTCAACGTGATATGAGTAATCATGGTGCTCATAACCCAATGCTCTGATAGAGAATATCATCACAGAGTGTACCAAACAGCTATTGCTGGACTGGTTTTGATATAACGCAGAGAACTGTTACCAGTTTGATATGAAAATAATGGGAAAAATAGTCCAAATTGATAATTTTTTTTCCCGTAATGAGATTCCTAAGACAAAGTTAGCTCTTCAAGTAGCTAGGTAATTTAATTTTAGCGTAAACATGTCAAAATTTAATGTCTTAGGCCCAGTTTCACCAAGCTCTGTCTGTTTATAAGACTACCGAGTTGAAGTTACAGCGTTTAAACGACACGTTTGCTAGTTTGCTACGATGCATCTCTTCATCCCTAGATCAATAGATTAACAGTCCGTCAGCTATGGACGGATCTCTGGAGCGCGAATCAGTATAGACGTCTTGTAGGGACATAAGCGCGCGGCGGGACGTTTGATGCAGCCTACAGTCCACGGATACCTTAACGAGACGCCATTCGTGTAACACTGTCTGGTGAAACTGGGTCTCAGTACATCAATAACCTACAAATTGTCCGTACGTAGTGACGTCGCACAACACGCGGATTCCGAGTCTAACTCTATATAGTACACATCACTCAACCGACCCCTCTCTTCTCGGCCAGAGCCAGAGCCCTGGCATCGTTGCGTTTGTTCTGGTCCAAGACGGCCTTCCTCTTGAGAACGGCCGCATAGGGATTGAGTCTCAGCATAGCGCGAGCATTGCTGAGAGGGTTCAGCTTGCGAGGAGCTCGGACGACCCGCTTGCTGCAAAAATTACGAGGACAAATATTAATTACACAACTTATCTTGAATGAAAAACTACCAACTGTACGTTTTACGTTTGACACGCCAACTCATGGTGGGACTCGTGCTATGGTAAACATTTGCAGCAACAAAGGACGGGAAATAAGTGCTAGGACTTACTTGGGAGCGCGCAGCACCTTCCTGATCTCGTCGCACTTGAGCAAGCGGGACAGGTCGGTGTTGGCCATCTTGGGCTGCGGCAGGTTGAAGCCCTTCTTGAGCTTGGATGGTGTCTTCCAGGAACCGAACAGTGGGTCTGGAACAGATACACGTTTTAATCATGTTTCTAAATATAAACTGTGATGAAAGTTATCTCAGTCGCTCCTCATCACATAAGCCATGTACTAGTATCTCATCAAAATCTGTCATGCCGTTACACAGATTATCCAATGCAAACCGATCAGTGGTATAAGTTTGAATTTGCGTGTTCTAAAACCTCATGCAGAATGTGGCATGTTTTGCTTTAATTTAAATTTACCTTTTAATAGAGATAGTAATAAAAAAATTATATATATATATATATATATATATGTGTGTAGTGACAGTGTTGCACCCGTGGCGGTCACGGGAGCGCCCCGGAACGCCTCACCGTTTCTTTGATGTAGCACTGGTTCGCAGTAACACACGAGGCTACGACAGCATCGCGTGTGGACATGGGTGCATGTACTATACCTCAATAACACTTACTATATACGGATGGGATCTCCCATTCGTAAGATAACAATACATTTATTTGTCATAAGACAAGGATAACAAACCTACAACTTCATAGTTAAGTACAGTAATTAAATATAAGATACTCTGTGGACCGAGTTTGTCCAAATTTATAGAGACGAAACTTGTCATCATTCCATGGATGCACCGTGCGGCGCCGGGTCCATGCAGGGAGAGGAGCTTCAACAGCGGCTGGGACTTGACCCAGGGGTAGGTTTAAGGGTCCAAGCTCCTCTCTCTACCGAGCCTACTAGGGCTACTTCATATATATATGACAATATTTTCCTCACCGAGCCTCTCGAAGGCGCTCTTAGTCCAGATGATGAAGCGTCCAATGTGACCTCCCGGAGCCAGCTTCAGCAGATTCAGTTTGTTGACACTGATGGTCTCCACTCCGGGGATGTTACGGAAAGCTTTGGATAGACCCTGGAAGTTATACCAGTCTCAATATACAACAGGTAACATCATGTCGACTTAAACAGAGATTCTGTATTGAGATGGCAGGTTTTAAGTTATTAATAGACAGATAAGAGGTAATTCAGCATTAAAATATTTTGTTAACAGTAATTTAGTAGTAATCATATATATATATATATATTTCGTCTTCTCAATGGCTTGGACAGAATCTGCCACTACGAGCCGGAATCCTGGCACTTTCTTAGTAATGTGACCTATAATATGTACATTAAATTTAACTCAATTTTGCGGCTGGCAACACCATAGCACTGATCTCTTTTATTAGGCTCATAAGGACTCGTATCCAGAGCCGTAAAAACATTTACAAAAAAAATAAAAATCTCTTTTATTCTCTCTGTACTCTGTTATATATATATATATATATATATATATATTTTATACTTTAAATTATTTATTCAACAATTATGAACCAGTATTTCTCATCAACAATAAATTCTCAAATAAATAAACAAACAACATACATACACACATATAAGAATGTAATTATTACAATTTCCTCCCAAACTTTGTCTATAACCATACAAAAGTTTTACTACCATCGTCACCACATTAGTATATCTTAGTAATAGTCGTACTTGGTCCTTGTGGTAAACGATCAGAGGTCCTTTTCGTTGCAGTTTGCGTCGGTTGCGCATCTTCCCCTTGCCGGCACGGAGACGTTGAGATTTGTATACCTGATGATAAAATATGCATCAGGCAAACCAATTATCTATAAATACGTTTATTGATTATTCCAGTTTTATTGATTTTGGTCATTTTACGCTATTATATTGAAAATTATTACCATAATTTACCTTCGCGTTACCGTGGCAGTGTAAATTTAACACGGGTAAGCTAACTTTTTTTTTATTAATTATACCTTAAAATTTCAATGTCTCCTAAATAATATAACCGTATGAAAAGTAATCTCAAAGGTTTGTTGGTTCAGGAAGCACTGTCATCCCTCATGGAACACTCCAATGTCTTAATGACCTTGGAGTATAGAAAAGGGATCTTCGGCAGATCTCGGGATCATACCGTTCTAAGATAAAATTACTAATCAAATTCTAAAATACAATAATGCCAATTTTTTGTATGTCGGTTGTTTTAACATATATATATCTCATACCTTGAGCACATCGGACCAAGCCTTTACTCTTCTTAGGAAGATAACAGCCTGTTTTGTCTTCTCAATGGCTTGGACAGAATCTGCCACTACGAGCGGGAATTCTGGCACTTTCTCAATGATGTGACCTATAATATTTACATATGTAAATTTAACTCAATTTTGCACCTGGCAACACCATAGCACTATCTCTTTCATTCTCTCTGTACTCTGGTACACCATAGTGACTGGCACGTTTTATGCAACAGTAAGGTTGTTTCCACTAAGGCCGTTTTAGTTTGTGCAATACCGACAATTACCTTAATTACAAGTTTGCAACAACACATTAGATGTGACACGTTACAACTTTCTCTCAGTATCATTAAGGATACTATGAGATATATATCTTTATTTTACCGAGCAAGTACAGCTAATTGTTGCAAGCATACAAATGAGACGGTCTCACCTCTGGCCTGAACCAGTGCTGGGACACCAGCCGCGGCAACAGCTGCGGCCGCTGCAGCCCGTCGCTGGCGGAGATTGACGCGACGGTGCCAACGGCGCCAGGGCTTGGTCGGCGCGAACATACGGCCGCCACGACACATGTTGCCGAAGGCACCCTGGCCGGACCTGGGGATAACATGTTAGCTATAAGACTGAAGATTTAAAAAAAGTATTATAAACTTAAAAAATAGAGCAATAAGTAAAACCGAAAAACAAACTATGTTTATTGACATTCTACTAACCTATGAGTACCACCGCCGCGGACACGGGGTATACGGGCGACGGCGCGACCTGTTCCCCATGACTCCGCACTGGTTTGATGACCTGATGATGAAGAGCATATTAATATTCCCATCCAATGGAATGCTATAGCATTAAACGACCAAATATGTATATGTAGTGACAGTGTTGCACCCGTGGCGGTCACAGGAGCGCCCCGGAACGCCTCACCGTCTCTTTGATGTAGCACTGGTTCGCAGTAACACACGAGGCTACGACAGCATCGCGTGTGGACATGGGTGCATGTACTATACCTCAATAACACTAACTATATATGGATTTCTTATAAGACATTGAATAAAAACCTATGACTTAACACTAAGTACACTAATAACATATAATATACTTGCTGTGGGCCGGATTTGTCTAAATATATATATATTATTTAATGAGATAAGCCGGAACAAACAGACAAACAAGCATTAAGCAAGTCCTATCAGAATCTGTCCAGCCATAAAGTTCTCATATGTGAACAAAGTCTTCAACAGCTGTTATTAATCTTACCGGCTTCCTTGCTCACACTGTAGGGTTGCCTAGAATTCTTGCTCATAGACACATGAACATCGTTGACAAGGTCCGGTCGGATCGGGGCCTTGAAAACAAACGGCAGAGGGATGTTTGCGTCTGCTACCTTCTCACTCTTCTCTGTGTACACCGACACTAACGGCCGGGCTACCGATAGACTCTGGAGACATATTTGATAATACGCACACAATTAAGCTGTGATGTTAAAAATTTGTTCAATAAGATAGTTGGTGATACTTTGTACAATGCACCACACAGATTTGTTAGCTTAAATGTATTATATATACATACATATTAATGCAACAACTTGACTTGATTAACCATGATCACATAAAATAATACTAAGTCTTGGTTAGTTTAACTAAATTCAGTAATGTCTTCTACTTGTCGACACACTGCAAACTGATAGTTTTGCAATGTTTCCTACAAGAATGTTTGATATACCCCTATATTGTACCTGGAGGACGATAAACATCAACCAGGAAGAGTTTGGGGATGAATGAGGTGCACCTTACCGAGACGAGTTACGAGATAAACTATGAGTCATAAATAAATAGTAGATTTATTATTGAAGTTCAAATAATATTACCTGGTAAAATTATAACTAAAATTATTTTAATTTATTATATATACAAAATAATAATCCGGTAACAAAAACGAGACTGTTTGAATCATATGCAATTGTTTTATAATTAAAACAAGACATTGGACATAAACGTTATAAATATGTATCAAATCATTTAAAAATGACGAGATTAAGTATGCAATGTGTATTATAAAGATAATGTTCGGTTGAAGAGCACGCTGACGCGACGATGAATGTTTCGATCAATGGATATCCTAACCTCAACTTAAGCAATTCATTCTCCTGTTTGAGCGAGTAAATAGTATAACTAAATTACTGAACATTCTTTTCATAATATAACGATCAATTACCAAAACAGGTGAGAATAAACAAAACACAATCATACAACAATGACTAGTGGAGCGAAGCCATATACTGGGTTATAATATGTTGAGGTATCTGTAACTAGGGCCTAATATAGCAAAATATAGTAGCAATACTTAAAATGATCAGCCCCGATTAACTTTGAGTAAGATTGAACTCACATAAAGTCCTAATTTTGTAGATATTTTCGATTCCGATCACGAAACACGTGGGGCATACCATGTTGTTAAAACAATCATTCTACACCATCACTTGGAAACTTTCACCAACAGAACGTTATTACAATACTATTTGCACCATAAAAAAGTTGAAACTTACCATTTCGCTATATGAGCGAAGTTATTCCTCCAATTACACACTATACGCGGCGGAAAGACCATCCGCCATGCCACGGAGGAGTAAAAGACCGGAAGAGATGGTCTCTTGACAATTTTAAAATAAAGTTGCTAGAAACAAAAATAGTTTACAATTACAACTAGTCTTCCGGTTGAAATTTGTAAAGAAGAATTTATATATATATTAAATTAAAAAAGGCCATAGTCATTAAAACGGGATAAAAGGGTCAATGGTTAAATGAAAAGTTTTTATTATTAATTCTCTCTTTATTATATATTAAAAAAATAATTCTAAAGATAATAAAGTAAAAAATTATTTCAATATTTAGAATTCGTATGATGCAAAAAGCAAAAAACTCAAAAATAGCAACTTTGCATTAAAATATGCCAAGGACTACCTATAGCATTTTTTGACTTTTCCACGTCATAAACAGCTAGGTACTAACGTTGCAGAAATGTCACAACTTTTACTTATATATGTCGATTTATAGTTATTTAGAAATTAAAAAGTTCAAATATGTCATATGTCAAAAATGGATAATGAAAATGATAATCACAATACAGACAATAATCCAACGAATAGAGATGTACAAACGGAGGAAGATAACGATGATATATCGATTACATCTAAAGAAATCATGACTTATAAGTTAGATGTAAGCCCAAATGGCGTCGACCCCGTTTATAATAACTGTTCTCCGAGATTCTCAAGAGAGGGACCAAGTGCTCTCCCAGAATCTCCAGTCGTGTTTACCCAACCTCTGCGCATATTTTCGAACGTACCATCACCAATGTCGTTAAACATGCCGACGTCCTCGCAGCCCCAATCTTTATTCTTGCAGGCTTTAGCCAAATTAAACACGAGCTCTATAAGTTTAGCATTCAAAAATATCGATGACAAACTAAGATTCAATAACGATTCAGCTCTTAATAAAGAACTATCACCGCCCGATTCTTTGACTAGCGCGCCGCCGTCCTATTCATTTGTACTGCGGCAAATGGCTGCAAGGAGAAGGCCTAGATTGATGGGAACTTTCTATCCATCACCGTCCTTCGTGCAGCACACACCTCCTCCGAACTACGCTACGGCTTTCGATATCTACGTTGATAATCCCATTACGCAACCACCACCTAGGATATATAATTTTGGATTTACGCCAATGCCTATCGTCTGCCCTCAATGTGGACACACGGGGATGACAGTGGTTACCTGTAAAATAACGTTGTGTACCCATTTATGTGCAATGTCGTTATGTTTGATGTGTTGTTGGATATGTGCGCCCCTGCCATACGTCCTACGATCATGCAAAGATGTTTATCACTACTGCAGGAATTGTCGCAGTTATCTTGGAATGTACTGCCCCACCAGTCCAGATAGTGCTTATACTTGATTTTTTTTATAATATGTAAAAGCTTAAAATAAATTTGTCTATTAAATTTAGAAAACTTGATTTTTTTTCAAATTTCTAAACGAAAATGTAATGTTGCTATATAACTTATTTAATTTAAAAATTATAAAGCGTTTTAATATTGTTTTATATTGTAAATTATTAAATTTTATGTTATTTCTAAGCTAAATGATAACATAAAATAGAGTTATATTCATATTTAAGATACTTAACTATTTTTAATTAAATGAAATAGGTTACATTGTCGCAATTCACAAGGTCGTGAAAAAATTCGAATGAAATGTGATTTTGTTATCATCGCGTTCACAAATAACAGAAAATTGCTTATGATGAGGATTTTTTTTTTCAAAATAAAAAAAAAATGATAACATCCCTTAGGAGGTAAATACTTGTTCAACCATCATCAGTAGTTTTTATGTAAATTTTTCGTAGATATTTTTTTATATATCATTTTAAATGTTCCTTTATCTTGAACATTTCCACTGTCATTGGTCCACTACCGACATCTGGCGAAAAAAGAGCTTTTTGTAAAATTAGAAGTCACAGCCTTCCGCGAGTTCCGTGTGTTGCGGAAAATACCCTTTTTGGGCGTCCGACCACATGTGTGAATTGTGAACAAAATATGGTTCATTAGTTATTTTCAGGTTAAAAACGCCTTTTCGTGTACAGGTTGTGCACGTAATCGATAGATACGGTGTGTCCGGAACGTTGTGTGTCGTTAAATAGTTGGAACAAGTCGACGGAAGTGAATTTTTTCGATGTAAATACGGTCGATCCAGGGCCAGTCTGGTGTGCATTTTGAACTTTGAGCATATTACGCTCTGAAAATACGTTATTGAGTTTTGTATACATATACGTCTCGATTGACCTTCTTATAATTGCGAAAGTTGTGCATTTCGTGGGTCCGACCCGAAGCATGCCGTTTTGTTAAGGGGCATGGCGCCGCGCTCGTGATCCTAGGTCGGCGCGAAGCGCGCGCCCGGGCTTACATAACGTGGATAGCAGCGGCATGGCCGCGCGGGTGTCCGTCGAGGGCGCAGGACCCTCGTACGCGTCGGTGCTCAACTTTAGAGTGAGTGACAGCAATAAAGAAAACATAGAGGCCACGGAGGAGGTGGCAGACGCGCCACCTCGCCAGGATGATGAGGAGGAGGAAGGTTTCGTGCCAGTCATCTCGCACGCTCGTAGACCGGCCAAGAGCCGCAGGGAGCGAGAGCGCAGAGCTGCACCTCGTCCGCACAAGGAACCCAAGCCGCAAACGGAGCCCCAGCCAGCGTCTGACCAACAACAGTCAACAGAACCGCAGCCCAAGAAGTTCGTGGAAGCTCCCATACCCAAAGTAAACCCTTGGCAGGTACGAGAATTTGAGTTGTCAGACTTCCAATTTGATTGCATACTGTCCTATTGAGTCATGTTATGATATTTTACAATCAATACGGTCTCGTCGGCGTTATTGCATAATGTTGTGAATGTGCTTCATATATATGTTGGGCAATATATTTTATATGTCACCAAATATACTGTCAGCATCAATGAACCTAGTTTGCAATACATGTCAGACCGCAGTACGTGTCAATGCTGGAATGTACTGACAATTCTTCATAACCTTAAACAAATATGAGCTATGTTGGATATAATTTTATCAATGCATATATTTTGAGGTTGTTTCATGTTGTGCCGTTAAGTGTATACCAGTTCATATCACCAATTCATATCGACGGTTCTACATTTAAGGTCAAGTCAAAACCCGTGGTTTACGTAGAGCATAGTCTGTATTCAACAAGCCCTAGAAATTATTCTATGATTTGTAAAATTTGTAAGACGAGGTTACTAATTAAGATAAAATAAAAAATCGTATGTCTGTGTGAGCATAGATAATCTAAAGCCAATGATGAAATTAAAAAAAAAGTCCATTATTGACATGTCTTTATATATGTAGGGACCGTCTATATAAATATATATACATATATATATATATATACATAATACATAATTTCAATCAAAATTAATTTCCGTTCCCTTTATATTTGTATTTCGTCCTACTATACATTCTCACCTACAAACTGAAGACAGTTTGGAGTAATTAATGACTATAACTAGGTTAATCAACAAAGATATAACAATGAAAAACTCGTAACTGTAAGTATTTAGTATGTGTGTCAACTCATCTCTACCTCTTAAAGGGTAAGAGAAAACTTTTTATAGCTAATATATATATATATATATATTACCTAACATTATCTTGCCCTAGTAAAATACATTAATAATTGCGTAATGATATGCTGCTTTTTAATAGAATACTAGTATCGTTTAAAAGTGTTATCATAATCTGTTATATATATCTTTAAAGCCTTACTTATATATCATATCATATGATATGATATGATGATAATTTGCGTGGATTATATATATTTCAATGTTAAGTCTATAAGTTATAAATTACACCCGTCTCTGCTTGTGATTCTAAATTAATTTACAGATAATCTGACTGACAAAGTTTTATTTTATTAAATATATACACACACATTAGTATTTTTATTATTTAGTATTTTCTTATATATACACACACACACACACACACACACACATATATATATATATATACATACATTTAGGTGCTTTCATATTAAGATTACTGTGTCAGTGTATATATATATATACATGTTGTATGTCTGTATTCGCACATACAAAAGTTACATATGTTTTAAATGGTCTGATAAGTTAACGATATTAATTTTTTTAATGAAGATACACACTTTAATAATGAAATTCTTCAATATCCTGACTGACGCAACATTGTCTGTCAGGTGGCTATAGTTTTCTGTCGATTAGATATACCTAATATTAGTCGTCTCAGCCGTATTTACTGATCATTGCGTCGTTCCGTATCATGTTATACAAGGCTTAAACCCCCGGTCTGTCCATGTTATATATTTTTACTATACACACAATCGATGTGTGTATATGTAAATATATATACGTTATACTGAATAATTTTCACCGTAGCATATAAAATCATTAATTCGAAATTGTCACTATTAAAATCTATCAGTCCTGTATCCATTCGCTTAGAGCCCAATCAATAATGATACATCATTTTCATCACTCGTAGATTCAAGCACTAAATATTTATATTAGTTTTATGATGGGCAAAGTCTTAATATATATATATGTGTGTGTGTGTGTGTGTGTCTCGCAAGCGGTATGACGTCATCGTAATTATCTTCACATATAGGTTACGGAGATACACGCTGTGAACGAAAAACGTATAGGAAAAAAAAAATAACAATAATCTCAGATAAAACGTTGTATCTAACGGGTTACAACCGCGGTCGGAGGCGTGGCGGGTGCGGTTTCGTATGTGTGTTTGTTGATGTGTTACGTTATATCTACTAAACAGATATGTCGTTTAAAAATTATGTATGGAATAAAATTTGTATGGAACTTTATGAAAATACCTTTATATATATAGCACAGTAGGTTATTTATGCAGCATTTTAGTTTACAATTACGTTAATGTAAGTAAATATATATATGTGTAGTTTCTTAAATAAAAATACCTTTTTTTCGTTTAAATCAAGTAATAGCTAATTTATAATAGGTGATGTTTATTCAGTTTGAGAATACATGTAGCAAGATTTTTAGTATGATGACAGAGTCTGTGTATATAGATGTGTTAGTTTTCAATTTTTCTACTTTAAAATTCCTGAATGGATTTTGATGACTCTATAAATTAATATATCTCATACATTACAATAACACATTATATAATGTGTCCTTCAGTCCGTGTAGTTCCCGGGAACACTTCATGACAGTTGTATAGTGTGAAGTAACGCGACACGCGATAGATGGCGCTGACTGTTGGTGTACATGTATATTATATATAAAACACATTTTCCCTATGCATAACATAATTCCAAAGTAAACACGAACAAAGTCACAGGTAAATTGTGTATTGTAATATAGGGTTATTATTTTTTATTAGTATAATTGTTATTTTGTAAACTTCCATCGATTCGATCTTGACCTATATACACGACATACTCACCTGAGGTATTAGTACGAGCTTAGATGACATATGGTGATACTGACAGTTTAAAAGTATCAAAATTTTAATTCCGTTTGCACTACTGACTTACGACGACTAAGGAATCTCTAATTTCAACCAACTCGTAATGTGAGAATTGATATTATTTTTTTTACTTAGTTTTCATTTTTATTCCACTTACTCGATACAAAATTTAATCTAGACAAAAAAAAAAATTGTTGATTAAGAGAATTTGTTAACCGACTTTCAATAAAAAGGTGTAACTGATCAGAAGTATCGTCATAACTATATACGTATTAATATACGCATAATTAATAGGTGTTCGTAAATTAGATGCGTTGTTAATTAAAGGAAATCACATCAAAATCGGATCAGTGCTTTAAAGACATTTTCAGACATTCAAACCTGCATACGTAATAAACTCACGAGTACAAAGTCACCTTCCTTGAAATAGTTTTTGTAAACTTAATCTTGCAAATCGTCAAATAAATTTATTTTATTTGTTAAATAAATATTATTTTTTTTATATAAATTAAGTGTTATTTTTTTTATTTAATTTAAAAGAAAAAAATGTTTCTAAACTGATAAGAATTTATTGTAATATATCAAAAGTATTAAGTTGTTGATAAGTGCGTTTCTTATCGATGTATGTAACCTCAAAAGACACGTGGTGCGCCGTGGTCAGGGTTGACGTTGCTCGGTGTTGCCATATATAGAGAATATTGATTGTCGGAAATTAATGTTGCCATATATATATATATATATATATATATTTTTATGGTAGAAAAAATATATTTTTATATAATATCATTAATTTTGTGCAATTTCGTTTCGAGTGAATTAATTAATAGTGAGAAAGACATGTAAATGTTAATAAGGTATTTTATATGTATCGAAATGATTAAAAATCAAGCGGTGTCATTCAGTCTGTTACACAATCACCCGTTATCGTTGTGTAAGATTAATGATACTCAACGTGAAGGTATTATTGCTACTAAATTTTTATTTCTTTACTAATAATGACATATATATATATAAATATATATATATATATATATGTTGATGTGTTTTTCTATAACATATTATTGTTTGTCAGCTGTATAGAAAGTAATTATAATAAAAATGTCATATAGAAATTTTTGCATTGAAAAAATTTCTCTTGAATTTTGAAGCTTAAAAGATATGTATATTTTTTAACAATATCTCATACAAAAGTAAAGGCGATCAATGAATATGACGTGATAGGTAATAGGTTATTCTAAATATACTACGAACGCGATGGATCAGTTGTTAATATGGCGGTAAACATGTGAAGTAATGCGGGTTCTTGTTATTGTAAAAATCTCTCTATGAATGATTCGTCCCCGTACTTTAGGCCTGACGTCTCCCCTCCATGGAGACGATCGGTTACGCAATACGGGCAGAGGAACGTTTCGACTGAAACAATCGCGGGTATTCACACAAAAATATCCACATGTTTCAGTTCAATACATTTACATTTTGCTCTTTTTCCCTGTCTATTTTTCATTGAAGGTCATCAAAACCAGTCCAGCCTTTTTGAGCACTGTTCTCATTATGGCAAAAAAGTATAATTCGTATAATATAGTTGAACTTTAACGTTAAAACTTGATAGACAACATGTCGGTCTATAGTGGTATTTGTTTGACTAAATTTTAAGATCTTTAAAGATCTGTTTGAGGTCTGATCTCAAGACCCTACCATTATGCTCGGTAACTAGTTCACTTGTGTTAGACTGTGACTCTAACATTTTACGTCATACTGCGACAGAATTTTTTCTTCCTCCAATACCTGGTTTCCGCCCAAGTTTCACGTGAATCGATCGAGTAATTCGTATTTACTATTTCTTTTAACGTTTGGTATGTTTTTTAAATGTTCATCAGTGCCAAGTTTAAAATCCGTCATGCTGTCATGAGTCGTGTAAATTCAGGCTGGAGAGATTGTATACATTTTTAAGTTTTTTGTCACTCATATAACTTTAGTATTGGTGTACTTTCAGCTTTCAGAACAACGCTGTTGACGTAAAAAAAATAAATTGAAAATCGTTTCAGACCAGCCAATGTTGGAAATGTAAAACTTATAAGTAAGTGAGCACTCCATTGACATTATTATGGCGTGATGACAGCCATAGGATTTGATAAAATCAAATCAAGACAAAACAAAATTCATTCGAATAGCGTATATCGGTCTGATAGGTGGAGATGACCTCGGCGGTCACCAGAAAATATATGACGAGCGACTTCAAGACGCGCCCGAAAGACCCTCAGGCAGTAGAAGCCTCATCCATCAGTTATCCCGACTCCCAAATCAGCTGATCCGCCCGATTTGATATATTTTGTGCAGAAATTAATGAATAACCATTATTATTATTGTGTGTAAAGTTTTAATACTACCGATCAGCTGACAGCGGTTGGTGTTGGACGCTGTCCAAGTTATATTTTCGTTATATAAACACATATGTATGTTTCTAGTTTTTATATATATATAGTCTGGGACACAACCTTGCTGTCAATGACTCGTTTTCTTTGAGTTTACTTGATTTGAAAGCGAGACAGACGAGCGGCGATGGAATTAAAACTACCTCCAAAAAAATATTTTTCTCTCTTTCTAATCATACTTCTCTTTCTTAATTTCGTTTGTATATTAATATTTTCGTTTGTATATTAGCCGATATCGAAGTTTTTAAAATCAGAGATTCCAAGAACGTGGTCATATAAAATTAAACTTTACCCAAGTAAGAGTGTTATAAGTAAAACTTACAACTGACAGTCGGCAGTTCATCGTCGCTGCTTCACGATTTAATAAAAAAACTTCGTTAACATCGGTTTTTGAGCTTCAACAGCAGTCCAAGTGACTTACCTGGTATATATCGCTAGTGTGATGATCGATGGTGCAAACAGCTCATCATCTTCACCGATCTCCACTCCATCATCACCTGATAAATGGTTTCTATGGTACAGTTTCTATGGAGCGTTCCCCTTCCCTATCAAGGGTCGCCCACAGCTATATTGATTACCAGGATGGGGGTGGCATGTCAAATTTTAATTAAATTCACATGGCTTCATATTAAATGCACGGTAAATTATTTTTTCATTGTTGAACTAAACTTTATTCTGAAAAGTAAAGCATGATCTAATATACAGTCCCCTTTGAAGTTATAAATAAAAAAACGTACGTGTGACAGTTAAATGTAATTTTATAGTTTACAAAATGGTTCTTAAAAAAAAATTTTGTTACTGATATATATATATATATTAATGGTATATAAAGTTCGTTTGTTTGTATTATGTACTAGTGTTTGTTAGCGACTTGGTTTGCGTTATATTTCCATCGCACCAAACATGTCGAGATTTAATAACAATATTTATTTGAATCATCATAGTATACATATATTTTTTTTTTCGTATCGAACAGAACTTTTTATTCTACAGTGAATATATATGTTTTAGAATTAATTTATTTCTATAGAAGTGTCCCGATTACTTCTATAGTATAGGATGGAGATCCAGTGAGCCGTGATATAGAATTCCTAGTTGTGAACACAATACAATAAGACACAAAGGTCTGCTTCATCACCAGATCAAGATGTCCATTGTGCGTTATCTGACGCAGCATCCTTGTTTGTTGACGTCGTGTGACCTCGGTTCCTCTCGGTCAAGGTCATGTGTCACGTGACTTCGTCCAAATCTATTAATTATGATTAGGTTACCATGGGGGTATTATGTCGCCATTTCCGGTTGAAATGAAACCTGATGAATACCAAATTCGGGATACGTATAGTCTCCTTTCGTCTAAGCCAGCTAATGATTTTTTTTTATGAGATTTTTCATCCAAAGAGCAATTCAACTGAATCTAGCTAAACCATCTACAAAATACGATTGTTTATATCTCAATGAAGACTAGAGTTTATCTGTTGGTATGCTATTCCAGCAGTGTCTCAAAGACTTGTCCTAAAGGCTCCAGGTTCAAGACCTGGACCTGCAACCGCACTAGTGAAGGTCCAATGAGAATACCACATCTGAGGTACAAGAATACTATATCAGAAGACCCAACCCGGTGCTAGAAGTTATGTATGACCTAATGCTGCAGACTTATCTATTCAGGCATTTAATGCTAAAAACTGACTGAATTAAGACTTTATCAAAGCTATTAATTAACTATAATTTGATTTCAAACGATTTGTGTAACATGGTTTGGCAAACAGACGAAAATTGTTCGACAACAGAAATAACTTACGGTAGCCGTGACTTGTGATGTACTATATAATATTATTTTATTACTATTGTTATATATATATATATATATATGGTCAGAGTTGCATACATATGCAATAAAAACGACTAAATATACATAATTAAAAATAATACGTACGTATGACCTATACTAACTAACAGTTTTTCTAGAAGATTGTACAAGAAATATTATTTCTTTGTGAGCCTTTATAAAATATATTTTTTGTTATATTGTGTAATGTTCAAAAACGTTAAATTAATTTTAAACCAATCCTTTGAGTGTTTTTTTTACTTGGAAAGATATCGTATTAAATCTCAAGGTGCTCTTTACACGATACGACAATTTAGTCGCAGGTCGTGTCGTATTGTATCGTGTAACGACATCCGATTTGTCGTACTGTGTGAATGCGATGGAGCACTTGTCTCGTAGATAAAAAGCCTTGAATGACTGATAACAGCAATCAATCATCGGTATTATTTTGTACCAATCAAGTTACTGCCCAGTTCAAATTTATTTTAACATTGTCAGAGCAAACACCGTCAAACTCAATACAGATAGTTTCGCAGTTTAAAGTTGACGAAATCTACGCACGTTATAATATGAATTAAACTGTACGCTTACTCCGAGTCTGAATTACACTATATACGAAGCGTTTCACGTTTCTCATTAAATAAAACGTTATAATTATAGAATGAAATATTTACTGTTAACGCTCCGTATGTAGTGACGATGGAAACTCGGACTAAATGTTATTCCAACGCTTGTTTTAAAGACATACATTTAATATATCGCCCAGAGACAACAGATTTTATCTCTATAGTCTGGATCAATTGAAGTGGTTGGGATTTTCTACTATAGTCTTGTCATTTTGATTTGCTCCCGTGGACTTATAGTATGAATGAAATACATATTTAATTTAATTTTATACGTACCTAGGTTTTTATAAAACGGAGAAAATATGATTCAATTGTTTGAGAATCAAATATCGTATAACCCTTAGCACCAGTTCGCAGATGAACCTTAATGCTGACAGTTTAAGAGTTTTCCGTTCGCATCTACGTATGGTAAGGCTAAGGTTTCAATATGTTATAGTTAATGCTGTCATAAATACGAAGATATTCATACGTGACAGAATTTTTTAAAAACCATATATATACACACACACACGCACGCACGCACACACACACATATATATATATATAATTTAATGAAAGTAGTACGGAATGTGAGTTAATGTAACTTAAATAATGACGCAACGCCAGTCTGCGGCTTGACATTTCGCTGGTTTCCTTAATGCAAAAGATTTTGTTTCTTATGTATGCACGTTAAGGTATAATTTTAAAGTAATCGCTTATCGCTGAAAGGATTTTGATGCTTATTGCTTAATGGTAAGGTTGAATTTCGTACTGGTATGTCATATGTCGGTTGGGCTGTGGTCCAAGTGAAAGGAGATTATCGATATGTATGGAAATATTTTTTTCTGTATTTGTATGGGAACAATATTCGTTTTTTTACTACAAGGGGTTTTTTTTTTAAAAATAGGGATAAAAATTATACCTAAGTCATGATCTTAGGGGATTATTTTGTCAGCGTATTGGAAAATAATAGCTAAGCGGACAAATAAAATAAATAGATTATCTATATATTGTTTATTTATAGCCCACTGATATGCGGAAGTTACCGGTGATGAGTAGATTTTTGTTGGTCTTACAGACGAAATCATTAAACCGATATTGATGAAAATTTGTAGTAATTTAGCTGAGGCAACAGTGTAAGACATGTTGGAATTTATCAGGAAATTCCTTGAAGTCATAACAGGATTAAGGAATTACACTTGTATTGTGTTTGACTAATTTCGTGACACAGACTGTATATGTCACTGGTGGGTTGGTTCACAAATTTTCGACTTTTCTCTCTGAAGCCCATTCCGAAATCTACTCAGACGAATTCGCAGACCAAAACTAGTTAGAAATAAATTAGAAAGCTTATATGGAGTTGCAACAAAGTAAGCGTTTGTCACATTAGTATGTATGAGATATACGTGTCTTCAGAAGTAGCAAGGAACATCGTTCTAAATTTCCAAATCCACAAAATGTGCTCTATGTTTACGATACTCGATTTTCGGATCTGTCTCAAAGGAGTACATTTTTGAAAATCTGTTTAATATAATATAAATAATATTAAATAAAACTTATATTGACTGTATTTATAAATATAGATAATATGTTTATCAATACTATTGCTATGTTATATGCTTTACAATACACTGAGGTTTGTTAAAGTAGTCTTTGCGTGGATGTATGGATGTATATGTATATAGGATTATTTTATTTAAATTAACGATGACTTGGTGTTGTTTTTTTAGTTTAATTTTCCTATAAAATATGTAATTTAGTTGTAAATAATCGATTATTTGATTGGACGCGGTCGACGTGCGAAGGGAATTTGTTTCTATTAAAAACCATTGAAATCCAGTTTTGATAAAAACTTAGTAACTAATATTCTATATGTTGATTTATTTACAATTTTTCGTCGTATCACATAAGCAAAACTATTTTAAACAATTTGCATTGAACTCAAAAGCTCCGATACATTGATTTTTTCCTGGTATTCCAAAGTCAGATATATTCCTCACTTAAACTACCTTCATTTTAGAGGAAATTTTATTTAAAAAAGTGTAATAGAATTTATTTCATATATATGTATTTTCGTAATTAATTTATTTTTGTGTTTAGTTCCGTCTTGTATTTGACAAGTATATATATATGAAATAGAGCCAGTGATGTTTTTTTACAGAACGTAAAAATTGTTTTGGAAGTTTTGATATATTTAGGGGGTATTCGATTGAAAAATAAGGGTTGTCGGTATTTTTTTTTTTTTGGGAACAAGTTCTATTAATCATAGACGCACATAACTATGTAATTAAAAAAATCTTACTAATTAACTTTAAAATTCTAGCTTGTCATTAAATATGACCATTGACATCTTATACAGCTTTTTTCATCTTCACGCCACGTACGAATTTTTCCCATTTTTCATTCAACAATCCACGTCGATACTATCATTTGTGCCGATTCATGGTAAACTATAAACGCTGCGTATCTAGTGTGACGATGAAAACTTTTTCTTAGCCAATTCTTTTTTTTTGACTATGAGAGTGATTGTATGTACAAGAAAACACGCGTCACTGAACATGTGCTACTTTTAAAAACAGTTTTATCTTAAAATTTTAATACGCGATCAGCTTATCACTTGGGCTTATATTTTTTTCTTGTTTCAACCGTAGCCGGTTACGAGAACGGACTTTTGCAGGTGCCATGTTACAAGCACGTATTAAATTATTATATATATATATATATATTAAAAAATATATATATATTTTTTATCCATACCTTTTTCGTTTCCTCCTAACCTTGATGGAAAATATGCTGGGTAGATTAATATTTGAGAGTTGATAAGTCTATTTCATCATATATATTTATATATATATATATTCTTTTGGAGATGAACTACAAGAATAGAGTTATGCGTTATATATATATATATAAAATTTATTTTAATTAAATCTTGTTGTTCCTCAAAAGTAATATTTTCAAATGCTAAGGCCAAAGTTCACGATTCATATGCAAACGTCTCAGCCTCCCGTCAATCGAATCTCACACGCGTGAGACACACCGCACATAGACTGAGATATGGGGATAATGGATCTTGTACCATATATATTAAAAAAAGTTATTTTTATGAAAATAATATTTATTTAAGATGTCCATTTGATCGACCTGGAGAGAGTGAGTTCTGTATTTAAATCTGTATGTATGTATGGCTATTTTATGAAGATTTTTTTTATATTATTATCTATCAAATTGATTAATGGATTTTGCTATGGAACTTCCTGGTTATGACGTCACATATAATTTATTTAGTCTATATGTTTAATAAAACTAGCTGTTTCTGGGCATCAAACTTGCGACTCGCTCTATGTCGATCCCCGGTAATAATAACTTGTCAATAACACTATAGTCTTACAATTGATTCAGTATTATATACATTTATCAAACATCAATATGACTATAAAAATAATATATCCTGTACATAGCGCTGTAATGATGGTATTTTTCCAGGTGCGAGGTGGAAGCACCGGAGCTCCGCCCCCCGCGCCCCCAGCCATCCTGGAGCAGGAGAAGAGGTCGCCACTGCAGCCCCAACAACAGGGCCGGGCACAGCTGCCTCCAGGTGAGACAACAACAACAACCAGAGACACAGATATAATGCACTCCCCATTAGGGACTTCCCCTCGCGGGGTATTTACGATTTCAGCTGAATTTTTTTATCGTTTCTATGTCTGTGATATTTTTTATGTATCAAGTTTTTTGTTGGCTAGGTATTGTCTATGCAAGGAATTTTAACTTTTTATCCTTGATCGAGTTTTCGTTTGTAACTAGAGAGAATAATGCAGGTTTTGATTACACTATTAAAAATTAACTATCAGTAGTAAGTTTAACTTTTATAAATTACACTAATTACGCCCATGTTGCCATTAAAATAATATCAGTATTGAAAGTTTTACGAACCCCTGACATAATATTTTGTTACTGAGCGTCTCCTTAGGAGATCCCCGACTGATCTCACAGCGACATGTATATTTACAGCCAATTTATGTCAACAGAACCGGTCCCAGTAGCACAACCAGCTAAGCCAGCCATAGTGAAGGCACCGAAAAACGCCAAAATAAATCACAAGGTAAGTGCACCAGATTGGATGAATGTTGTGTGCAGATGCCTATAAAAATAAAAATGTACAAAAAAAAAAATTACTTAAATTATTCTTATTTCAAAAAATGGTCCATCAATATCACTGTACTCACACATGGGAACGTTCCATTTGTATTGTGCGTGTGTGTGTGAATAATAGACTTTAACAGTAAACAAGCCATTGTCTCTGTGTGAGTGACGCAGATTTCATTACGAGTATTGTTTTGCACTTAGCTGCTTCAGGCTGTTATGGACCTTATCTACAAAAAATAAGGTAGATCTTACTAAAAAGCGTTACAGTAGTGTGACCATGTGAATATTATTCCTTATTATGAATTTTAAATTAGTCATTGAATGTTATTTGCAATCTATTATACGTGGGGTATTGTTTTCGTAAAATCCTTATTCATCGCAAATGATTGTCACATTACTATTAAGACGTGGTAACGCGACAGTGATGTACCGTGTGTATCGATTTTATTGTGTATAAAAAACTTTTATATGCCGTTAAAAAATATCGTGTTTTTTTTTCATACATTATTCCAGACACTAGCGATGTTCATAAGTTGAATTCATTATTGATAAATAACGACAGTCTTATTTATCTATCTGTAATTAAAGAATATTAATGTGTTTCAATATTTAAGTTGTAATATATCTCAAATATGTGCAAATAAAAATGAGATTGAAGAAAATAAATGTATATTTCCACTGCACTAGGAAATTATTTAAGTTTATATAACATACACCGATAATTACCAACACTATGCCAGTCGGACGCTCGCCGGCGAGCTTGTAAGACGTACCCGCGTTCGTATTTAGAACGCTCGTTTTAAATTTGGAACAACATCAAAAAAAAAAGTGACGACCCAAGTGTTTCCACTGTATTGAGAGTTTTTCAAATTTGGAATATCATCTAAAAGGTTCTTATTCAAGTGCGCATTTTGTGATAAGTGTTTGTTACTGGCCGTTTTGTTCTGGTGATATGGAATGCAGTTTTATGGTTTGAACATTACAAGGTCCTTTATAATGCACAGATTGCTTTTTAATGCGAAGTATGACATTTTAATTATATATAGGTATATATATGAAATATATTATGATAAAAGGAGTTTTTTTTTTTTTTTGTTAATAGCGATTTATCGCGTTTAGAATAATTGTAATTTATTACGATACGTATTACATACGACCTTGATCGCGGTTAAGGAGTTTGAATATGTTTATTTTTTTTTTTCATTCATTTTATTTGAATTTCGAATATCATTACGTCTCGTTGATTTAGAATCGGAACGTGGGTTGTTTTGTTGGCAACGTCTTATAATAGCTTTTAAAATATTTGTTTTTAATGGTTATACGTATATTTTTAGATTGTTCTTATCGTATATATTACGTGTATTGAAAAATATGTATTTATTGCTTTAGTTATTAAAAACATAATTACATACACTGGTTGCGAAGTACAGCTTCGTCCGCCTATTTAACGATTTAATCTAATCATAAGCGTATATAAATACTCTTTGTAAGTTATTCGTTAACTAGATACAGTGAGTTTGAACGTGTTTACTTAAGAATCGTATGTTACAGTATTATTTGAAATATATATCCTTTACATGGATCTTTCATCTGATGCATGGCTCTTACTACAGGTGTTTATTTTCGAAAATATTTTTAAATCAAGCCCCTACTCATAAGAGTATATTAATTATATCAACGTTATTCTTAGTCCAAGTTTGAAAGGTAACACTACAAACGGAGCGTATAGCTTTTGATCCAGATGTACAAGCGTTAATCTATCTATGTATTGTGATATATATATATACATGTATGTGTACGAAAATCGTTAAACCGTCCGTGTTTAGTCTTATAATGTACACTATTGGTAAGCCTGATGCATATTTTTTTTCGATTAAATAATACGTCGTATTTGTTCTGACCTTTCAATACAAACGAAGATAGAGACGGCATTAATAAATAAATATATATATTATCTCTAGTCCTTATACAAGCAAATCCGCAGTCTAAACTTATATAAAATATTTTGGGATTTTTTTTTTATCTAATATTAATGTCCAGTAGAACATACGTCACAATGATTCAAACATTAATGTACTACGTGTGGAAATCCCTTCAACTTAATTATAAATAGCTATTTGATGATATTAAATTTACAAACTTACCACGGGTCCGTCGTTATACTCCATACTGATAGTATTGAGTGTTTTATACATAAACCTACGGTCACACTATCATCTTCAGCATATCTGTCTCCCTTGCTCTTCTCACATAAAGGCCTCTTCTTACATATAGAGAGTTAGAGCATAAATTACCATTCTTGCTGAAAGCGGATTGGCGATTTCAATCTTATAATTTTAAGTTATAAGTCCAGGTTTCCTCACGATGTTTTCCTTCACCGTCCGTCAGTGGTGTCTAAATACTCTTAGAAAAATCACATTGGTGCCTGCCGGGTTTCGAACCAGCACCCTCATTAATACATGAGACGCGGGCCTTTACCTCCGGACCACCACGACTAAAATATATTAAACGGGAAACTGTTTGTGTAGTGTGAAATCCACTTGTGGTAAGCATACCGTTTTACTGTTACATTATCTGATTTACGATTAAGTCGTTAGTAAACGGAGTTTCCAGTTCGCTGGCCTATCCGCGTCATTAATATAATATAGATCAATTAGTATTATAAATGTTTGAAATCGCTATCCGATCATTATTTTTACTACAAGTTTTCAATCGCTACGTACGAATAGTTTCCCGTTTCCCATTCAATAACCTACGTCAATACTATGTGAGAACTGAGAATATTTATGAATGGAACATTTTTAACTCTGCGTATGTAGTGACGATGGAAACTTATGGTAAGGTATACATCGTCTTACAAATTTAACTGCTTATATGACGTCGGTTGCAATCAACAATCAAATAACATTTTCCTTTAGGAAACTGATAATTGATTTATTTCATCAGAAGCGAAGGTCTCATATACTAAAATTATCATTACGTATATGTGTATACATATATATATTCAAACAGCCCTAGCAGGTTCGATTCATATTTGGTTACGTAGAGAGAGGAGATTGGACGGTGGAGGTGAGCGTGTAACGCGTCAGATAGGACCCTTAAACCTCCACCTGGGTCAAGACCCAGGCGCTGTTGAAGCTCCTCTCCCTGCACCGATGGAGCCAGATCCATTGAATGCTGAGAGGTTTCAAGTCACTTAATATATATATATAAAATGCTACATTTATATATTTTGATGTCGGTTAAAATAAATAAAAATGTCTTTGATAAAATGCAGACAGACATCTCTATGCCATCACGTCGTGATACGAAATTTCTTTCTAAATATAATTATTGCATACATTATTACAAACTGAGTCCTGGTTAAGTTAATTTAACATAAAAAGCAAAGATTTAAACATGTGTTAACATTTTGGTTACTTAACAAGATAGATAAGAGATCAAAGTACTTTTTTTAATACAGCCATTGTAATGACCTCTCAGCGTCCTAATTTATCCCCGACTATGTCCAACACGAGCCCGGCGAACAGAAGTCTGTAGAAATCGTAACATTTATTGAGTATTGTGAAATTTATAAAGTTAGCTGACAGTAAAAAGTAGCGGTGCGAGACGTTTACCTTGTGGGACTCCGGATCGGGTTACGACAGTGTTGGCGAATTAATATATATATATATGTGTGTGTGTGTGTCTGTGTGTGTCAGGATAAATGACCCCGTGAACTTTACACAGTTGCTGTATATTAGGATGATATATTTAAATTAATACATACTATAATATATATTTTATACTCGACCAGTTCTCAGCTGTTTTTTTTTCTATAAAGTAACTCATTGCTCATTTTTTTTTTAAATACTCAGTACTCAGAACTTGGTCTGAGAACAGCAAATGTCGTACATAGGAAAACTGGATCATTATAATATGTCTATTTCTGATATTTTAAATATGGTGGTTAGTGAGGGTTTACGGATGTTTGATAAACTTACAGCAAAAATTACTTAACGCGTATTGATGCAACTATACATTAATATATCTCACACATTATAATAACACATAGTATATAATGTGTCCTTCAGTCCGTGTAGCCCTGGGAACACTTCATGACAGTTGTATTGTGTGAAGTAACGCGACATGCGATAGATGGCGCTGACTGTTTTTGGAAGAACATATTTCGTACTTTTCCGTCTGAGCACAATTCCGATGTCAGTTCGGATGGAGTCGCTCGCTATAACTAGTTTCATATACATACGTGTCATAATTATACACACGACCTTACCAATTAATTTAATTTCATATATATAGGTATATATATATAGGCATGTGTGTATGTTTGTCTCTCCTATTGACGTCAAAAGCGCAGATAAAGCAATACCGCGCTCTAAATCACTTGAAGGTAGTCCATTCATATGCTAACCATGCACTAACTATAGATGAATTGTCTCTACTTTATCTCAATGCATGCATGCATTGCACGAAGGACTTTTAGTTCTCTCACATGAAATCTTCATAACATTGCATAATTAAATTAAATTATATGAAAATAATTTTTTTTTTTATTATTTACATTCACTCTAGTAACTTCGTTACCACGAGTTTGTTACGTAAACTTCAATACGTACAGTGTGATGGTGTTTGATACAGAGATTTTCAGCCAACTCAAATGTCTCACACGAGACTCGCCCGGGTTGCTGTATGTGTGTACGTGCGTTACCACAACACTGTCACCGTAAACACGCGTTTCCGTCCACTTCCGGTCGCACAATAAATAATGTGAATGTTTGATTTGTTCGCGATCGTTTGAGTTTGAACAAAATTTTCCTCATTTTCATGATATTAATTTTTTTGTAACGACAAAATTCATCGCAATCTGTAAGGCACTATTAATGTTTATTTTGTGTAAAAAAATAATAATATTACTTGTAACAATTTAATATATGTATATATATTTTAAATTATTTACTTTTTATGGTATCCTTTATAAAAATACACTTATACTATAGTCCCAATAATTTTGCGATAATCTTGACATCACTCTGCTAGTTATATAATATATAATCCTAGTTACGTATACTGAATACGGACAGTTTGCAAGTATTTCAATTACACGGAAACGACGACACCGTCGGCATGTGGGTAAATAATGGCGACCAGCGTTAAGCGTACTTAAGAATCTTATTATTTGGAACTAATTTTTGACAACAACCTCTTAATATACCAATTTGTTTTTCTTCTACAAAAACTACATATATATATATATATATATATATATATATATACAATTTTTTAAATATTATACATGACTACATTTCCTTAAATTTTGAACTGATGCTTTTTAATTTCATATTAAAAAAAAAATATAATCAATAGCGGTCTTTGTGTGTGTGTGTGTTTACGTTAATGTATTATACGTATATATGTAAAAAGGAATATAAATAACGACCTTATTGTAATGGTAATAGAGGGTAGTATTGTATGCGGACGGTTTTGTAGTTATGTGATAGGAATCTGGAGTTTATCCGGTGTTTATAAAATTAATGCCTTGGATTGCATCTAGTGTCTCTGTGTGTGTTAATTTGTTTGGTAGGATTTGACACACACACACACACACACACACACACACACACACACACACATATATATGCACGTTGCGTAAATGTCCCTGTGTGCGTTTCTACACATATAACGTCTATTCGTTTGTATGTGTGTCTGTTATATTGTAGGTAATCATTTTTACATTCACGTAAAGAATTTGTCACACACATGCAATACGTGTATAACTCGCTTATAGTATGATAAATTTAACCGACTCAGAAAAGGTGATATATTGTTTTTCGTCTTCATTGTAATAGAAAATAACGTGCGCATGTCCATGTGGTCGTAAACGCTGAAATATTGTGTGATCTTTTTATGACTAACTCAGATAGAAACTACTGAACAGATTTTGATTAAACTTTACAATGTTTTTCAGAATAGCACATAGTATATAATGTGTCCTTCAGTCCGTGTAGTTCCCGGAAACACTTCATGACAGTTGTGCAGTGTGAAGTAACGCGACATGCGATAGATGGCGCTGGCTGTTGGTGTACATATATATATAACACAAATAATGTATTATATCAAGAACAACATATTCACGTACCGTTCCTAAAAGTTACCATCACCAAAACGTCACACGGACACCACTTACCACAAGTTAACACGGTTACACTCCGTACATAGCGTTTCTCGTTTCTAATACAATGTCCTACGTTAATATTTAAGAAGATTAAAGAATGGAGTACCGTTAACTCAGTATTCAGTGACTGCACGAACTTGGAGTAAGTAACTTTTGAGCTTTAATTCTCAACACGAATAACAACAGAAAGGATTGCTTGAATTAATTCAAAATATAACTTAATTTATTACATTAATAATAATGGACTTAATATAAGATAAAATTATTTGAGATCTGTGATTAAGTTAAAATATATAATAGCAAAATTTCAGTATAATTCTCATCCATTTACAGTCGGAGGTACTCAAGTGTCACGGCGATACTGTAGGTGTTGACGTGTACTATAAGAATGCTGGCTGAACTCGTAGTGTTGAAGCACTTTCACTTAATAGACGAAAAAAAAAATTTTTCTTATTTTTTTTTTTTTATTATACATATATATATATATATGTATGTGTGTATGTTTGTAGAGCACGTGCTATTTATAGGTTATAACCGCGTGGCTCTCCGACCACGTGTTCGCTCAAACCCTCGTCACCACACACTATATAACATTATCAGTAACATAATACATAACATACAATGATTTTAATACAATTTGCATAATAATACTGGTTTATCGTGATTTTTATATTATGTCTGTGTTCTTATACTCGAGGTATAAATGACCTTGGATAACATATGTTGAGAGTGTTATTGGACGTGTCGCCAATGTATTGAAATATATATATATATATATATATATATATATATAGCAAACGATATATATTCGTTCGTGTAAGGGTATATATTTTTGTGAGTGCCGTAAGAGTGCCTTTATCGAGAGCGCCACCTGTTGACGGATAGCAGAGGCGGTGGAGAGTAATTATGATGGATTAAATTTATACTAATCTTAAATAAATCTCTCAAACGTTACCGCCTATTAATGTATTTGATTAGAACACTAACCGCGAGCCGTGGTTCCGTGTAAGTTTTTTTCTTGTATCGGATATTCGCTGGGGATATATACGTGTAACGATTCAGTCTCTCAAGTAACAGATAAGTTTATATATATATGTGAAAAATGTGTCTACTTAAATAATCTTGTTAATATTTTAATCAAGAAATGTTATGAAAAACAATTGTATAGGTAGTTTATTTCATTTCCGTCGTTTTTTGTTTTATAATAACAATTTATATATGTTAAAATTTTACATTATTGAGTAAATAAGCTATTCTTGATACTATTATATCAATGGATATATATATGTATATAATATTAACATTTTTATTGTCATTCTTATACATGAGCTGTATACATTAAACTCTTTAAAAAACTTTTTTTTTCTCGTTATTCATCTATATATATAGCTACGTGTATGTCAGTCTGTACGCATCTTTATCCGCGACATACGTAACTTTGTAGTTATAATATATTTTTTGTGGATAGTATTTTTCTGCCTCAACGTTATATATTATTGTGTGATATGGATTGGCCTTGGATAGGGTAATAATGGATAGGTATCTAACACGTGCTGATAACCATTATATATATGTATATATATATATATATAAGCCGTGCTCTCGACTTTGTTCGTGACAAATATTTTTCCTAATTTCATTACTCATATATACACGTAAAATTTTTGATACTTTTAAACTTCATCCTTATTTCATGAGCTATGAGTAAGTACGCTTACCACACGACCGTATCGTTGCACTACGTACCAATAGTTTCCCGTTTCCCATTCAACAACCCACGTCAATACCATATGAGAATATTTATGAATGGAATACTGTTAACGCACCGTGTGTAGTTCGTTTATTTGAACTTATACTAAGCGTATTGTTAGTGAAATTTCATGAAATATAATTCCAACTAAAAGATATATTCAGAAATAAATATTTTATCATATATATATATATATATATTAATTTTTCTACTTCTTTATTTTGTCCCCTTTTACGAGTCATTAGTATTTTTATCGTTCCGTTTTGTAATTGTCGCTACGTGTTACGTACACGACTGTAACCACCACTGTTGTCGGGCGAGTCATTACGTATCATTTTATAATAAAAAAGTAATTTAAATATATCCACAATCATGTTGTGTCGACGGTCGAAATGCCATCATTACCGGTCCAGTACTAAACACGCCAGTCGTATAATTTAATACGAACGTCTTCCTTGTTTCAAATGTCACAGCCATAATGTCAGATGTTAATCTTTTTACAGTTGTATTTGGACTTAATTTTGTATTATCAATGATTTTTTTTTTCTTCCCACTGGAAATGAGCCTTTTAGTGTTATAACGTTATCGGGTTAGTGTTTGGTGATGGATGCGTTGTGAGTCGGTGTTGACCGTGATTATGACCGCCGGCGTGGCGACCAGGAGGAAGACCAGGTCCAGGAAGAGCTGGGCCAGGATAGAACAGGAACAGGTCCGGTATAAGATTATTGTGTCGGTGGAATCATCATCATCATCTGTATTTGATGAGATTTCATGGAATGCTAATCTATATAGCATAGGAATTGTTTCTCTGGGCAAATAACTCCATTCTGGTGCTAAAAATGATTGTATCTCCAGGTCTTACATTTTGATCGTTCCGTTAATAAGGTTTCCAGAATTCAGAAAGGGATCAGATAAGTTATTTAACGGGAACATCTTTTTCCAGGCGTCTGACTTCACAGACATTGGTGATTGGCCGACTCTGGGCGCAGCTGTTGCAGGCGCCCGCTGTCACTCCACGCCGCCGCCGCAGGAGGATTCGGCGCACCATAATGGAAACGCGGTGAGGACGATGGGATTTCAAACAATAGTAAAATTCTTCGAAGATCTAGAAGAATTACTTGTAAAGGACTATTCGATGATTTTTTTTTCTGCCTAAATATTTTACTAAATAATATGACCTGTCACAGAAAACGAAGATATAAAGAATATATGTTCTGATAAATTTAAATGATAACGTCTGAACGGAGCAATGACTGGTTTTTAGTTCAAATTCTTCAAATATAAACGAAATCTATTTAATTTTCAGGACCAAGAGAGGAAGCCGCTCGAGGAACAGCCGATGAAGGCGGAGAAGGTGGATCCCAGCGCCAACCACCACGCCCACTACGACAGGCACGCGTTCGACAAGAGCAAAACAGCTGGTAAATGTATAAAATATATATGACGCGTAGGCTCAGTGGTTACCGGGGCGGCGACCGTGTCGAGCTGTGGCAGCTCTTGACATTGCATGAGGGTCTTTGAGTGGTTCGCCCCCGTACTTTAGGCCTGACGCCTCTCCATGGAGGCGATCGGTTACGCAATACGGGCAGAGGAACGTTTCGACTGAAACAAACGCGGGTATTCACACAACAATATCCACATGTTTCAGTTCAATACATTTACATTGATTTTTATTCCAATGTCTAATTTTATTTCCACTGTCTCATATAAGCTAGTGTCACATATTTGTTTATCCTCGAGCCTGTGTAGTTAAAGAAAATTATCATATTGAGAAAAAATGTGCTTAGTTATAAAATGCACCGTGCAGGGAGAGGAGCTCCAACAGCGCCTGGACTTGACCCAGGAGTGGGTGTAAGCGCGCCCCTCCCCCGTCCGAGCTCCTCTCCTCATGTATATATAATCTGTCCACAGCCGGCAAGGGCGGGAACAAATCCGGGAAGCACAAGTGGGTGCCTCTGGATATTGACGTGAAGGCCGGCAGGTCCAAGCATGGACAGCACGCGCCCAGGCAGGACCACGGTATGTCATGATTGTGATACGATATGATATGATGTCATAGAAATCTGAGTAACTTTGAACTGATAAATAAAAACTTTGACAATATGGTTAAGTAAATTTTTTACATACATATTGTTGTAAAGTGAAACTTAAAAAAATATATATTATTAATTGACTTCATGTTAAGTTAAAATATCTTTATAATATTATAATATATTGTATTGAATGTGTGTGTGTGTGTGTGTAGGAAAACAAATAGAGTCTATACAGCCGGACACTATGTATGTATATATATATATATATTTAATAGTCATAACTGTAAAGATTTTTTGCCTGTTAGTCTTGTAGTTGATGTAAGGAAAATTCAATCTAGTAAACATATATATATATATATATATGTGTTGTAATATTATAGTTTACAATTTCATCATTGGGACGAGTGTACAGCGCTAAGTTCCGATGGCGACTGTCGATACAAATATAATAATATATTAATTCAGTATGTGACATATCGGATATCGGTTGTTTCTGAGTGCCGATGTGGGATGTGCGTAGCTTACATCAATAACATCATCATATAAAACGTAGGCACAACTTGTTTCTACTTTAAATTTAAAATAATGTGCGTAGCTTCAGAGTTAATATATTCTAATGAGATCTAAAATTTTCGCGAATTTTATTAATTTAAATGAAACAAATATTTTTCGGATGAACTACGCGTGATTTATTTTTGTAAAAAAATTACAAACTCCAGACGTTTCGGTTGCTTTTCAGCAACCGTGATCACGGGCGGGCGAGACGAGATGAGAAAAATAAATCACGCGTAGTTTATCCGAAAAATATTAGTTTCATTTAAATGAATATATCCTCTTTATACTCAACGAATCTCCTCCCGAGTCTGTGCGGCCGGGGTCGCCATGCGCTATAAAACATATTAAATATCCGATGTTCCTGAATGTTCTAAGTGAAAGCTATAATATTAACGTCCAAACAGATACAGTCAGCCTGAACGGCGAGGACTCCCGCGGCCGAGGCGCTCCCCGCGGCCGGGGCTCCGTGCGCGGCCGGGGGACCCGCCGGGGCGCGCCGCGCGCCTCCTCCATCCACTCGCACGTGTACCACCAGGACATAGCCAGCCACGAGCTGCCTCAGGTACCGCGCGAGCACTGACACTCGATAACGTCCGCAAATAAGTATCGAGGATGCTTTTTTTTATTATTTTTTTTTGTTCAGTTTTGGAAAAATTAATTCAGGAAAAAAATATTATTAGATTTCTGATTAACTTCGGTTATTCAACAATTTGTTTTTGTCATTTTCCTCCTCAGTGAACGGTGTAAGCCGTTTTTACCTCACACATAAGGTTTTAAACTCGGGACGACTTTCTGTTCATCGTTCTTTTAAATTTCAGTTCCCGGTCTTATTATTTTTTTGTTGTTGTCGTTGTTTGTTGCGAGCGGGCCCGACGCGCTAGCTGGACCGTGTCCGGGTCCTTGGTATAAGATACTTTGCTGGTGATGTAAATGTTCTAATGTCCACCGTAGTGACTTTAGCCGCCCCCAGGCCTCTCCGGACCCGGGCGCCGGCACGGATAGTGATTTTTGACAATCAGTTTTACAGTTGGCTATTTTTTTCTGTACATAAATACTATATATAGATTAATTTCGATCGTACAATTTGTATATATATATATATATGATTTACATCACCACATAGAAGGTATTTTATACCAGAACCTCCCTCCCCCCCATTTCTCATCCACCACCATAGTTAATACCATAAATTATTTATTCCATGTTTTTTTTTCTTATCTTTTTATTTATCAACACATCATTTAACAGCGTGGACCTGTTCGTGTCATTAATGTGTAATGTTTTTTATATATATATACATATGTGTAAAGCAGTTTGCATGTCCGGGTGTCGGTGTGTTTGTCCGTATTCGACACAATAACTAGTAAAATTAATATTAGTGATATATTTCTGATATAAACCTCACGTCATTATAAGCAAACACTAATCGCCATTGAGGGCTGTCGGCTAACGCTTTGTCATTGAGTGCGGAGGCTGTACCCGCTGGTAGTGCGCGCGCTACCAGCTGCTCGCCGAAACACCCACCACCTATCATGTCCCCGCCCCAGCTCCGCGTGGCTCAGCCGGGCCTGCCGCAGGTGGTGCTCCGGTACGGGCTCGGGGCCCTGCCGCTCGCCCCGCCGATCGCGCAGGCCTTCTACTACGGCAGCGCCCCCTACGTCGGACTGGACCAGGCGACGCTCAAAGACCTCATCAAGAAGCAGATGTATGTGTCTAGGTTTCTTGTGTGTATGTCTGTTACAACCCAACACGTAAACTACTGAAACTATACATTAATATATCTCACACATTATAGTAACACATAGTATACAATGTATCTTCAGTCCGTGTAGCCCCGGGAACAGTTCAGAACAGATCTATATAAATATAGCTAAAATATTTTTCCTCTTCTCCCACACGAATTGACAAATAAAATAAAATCAGTATATGGCAATTTATTTCCTTATTAAAGTTAATTATATTATTTTGTTATCAAAAATAAGAGGACTTTGTCCAAATTGTCAAAGACCAAACGTTCTTCGATTACCAAGTGAATTCCAACAAGCTGTAGATATTTTTTGTCTTTCCAAGGAATTATTAAATTTAATTTTCTAATATAAGAAATCCCTTTTCATACTACCCTCAGATTAGTTTTGTGTCTCACAGCGAGCGCTACTTCACATATTTTATTCTACCCCCAAAATAATATGTTTAAAAAAAAAAACAAGTCGAGATCACCTTAAGTAAATCCAAATCCGACAAATCAGAGTATGAGCAAATAACAAACGTATGATAAATACGAAAACAAAATGGCTGACGTGTACCCACGGACGGTCAGCTCCAAACAAGCTCCTTATATAGATTTTTCACCTTTTTTTTATATAAAATCTAGTCCTGTTAGTAACATGTATTTGTGTGTCACAGCGAGTACTACTTCAGTCCCGATAACCTGGCCCGGGATTTCTTCCTGCGGCGTAAGATGTCCCCGGACGGCACTATACCCGTCACCCTGATCGCGTCCTTCCACCGCGTGAGGGCGCTCACCGCTGACGTGCAGCTCGTGCTGGACGCCATACGCGACTCGGACAGGCTGCAGCTGATAGGAGGGTTCAAGGTGAGGAGTACGCGCACCCGCGCCACTGAGACGAGATAAACTTTAATGACATTCCGCTCCATAGCAAGCAGACACCAGTTTTGTTGAACGTTGCTACGATAATAGTGCATTATAATACATAACACGGAGGTCGTTAAAGTAATTGATTAATATATAACAAAAAATATATATTATAACAGGTCAGAACGGCGTTCGAGCCTACAAAATGGCCGATACTGGATCTACCCTCCAACTCCGATGACGGCGAGGGGCAGGACAAGAACGAGAGAGACGAACACACAGACAGACACGACGCGGACGCGGAGAGAATACACGGAGCGCGACACGAGGAGCCGGAGCAGAAGACTGGACACGAGGAGCGGCCAGCGGAGCGGGACCAGGCCGCGCACGCTGGCGCTGAGGAGGCGGGGGCCGGCGAGGACGGAGCGGACGCGGCGCTGAAGGACGGAGAACGGACTCTAGGGAACGAGGCAAGCTAACAAACACACATACAGTAGACATATGACATGCCAGCGACGCTAACCAGCTCCCGATACTCACATATTCGATAAAAAATTGTCAGGCGAATCCCGAACCGCCGTCAGAAAAACAGGATGAAGACAAACGAGCGCCGGCGGATGGGAAACAGGAAGCGGATGTGGACAGCCAGGAGAAGGATATCAACAACGACCCGCCGCTGCAACCGGATGTAGAGAAGCCCGGGGAGAAGAGGTTGGTTACCGCAGCGGCTGGCTCGCAGAGAAAAAAACTAACATTTTCGGATTTACTACGCGTTTTTAAACATTTTGTATCTCGTGTCCGTGACCACGGCTGCTTCCAGCAACCGAAACGTCGGAGTATGTAGTTTATATAACAACAAAAACAAGTAGTAAACGAGAAAAATATTAGTTTAGTTTCAACGAATACTCGCGGGACTCTGGATCTCATTATAATGAAAATGTTGATTTCGGCATAGACCATTATTCAATATACTTTATATATATATTAGAAACGAGAGAATATTAAACTTTTTTTTATTATTATATTCTGTACAATTTCACTTAAATAAAAACAATGTTTAAATTAACTTTCATCTGTCACGTTTTAAACTCATCGTGATGAGATCTGAATATAACACAAACGAGAGATCTAAATCACACAGTCTACGAGCTGTTACCAGCGAGCAGAGTCCTGATCTCCTGGCGACTGGTTGTATGTGGTCTCCCCTCCCCTGCTCTCACATATTCCCACTATATATATATATATATAATTTTCGTTTGTTTCAGACGTAAAAAGCAAATGGTCGGCATCTTCCCCCTGGCGACCATGGGCGGGCCGCTAGTGGCGCCCGTGTCCAGTCTGCTGAGAGCCGTCCCTCCGCCGCCGCTGCCCAGGTTAGTTTCGTAGCCGACAGTAACAGACACACGCTCATTATCTTGCTACGCCGATATTTTGCACTGAATAAAACTTTGATATGTCAATTGTGTTTCTATATCCGTGACGTATATCCAGGATATTCCGCACACGTCCGGGGACCGCGCCCCTCGCCGTGGATCACCTCAACCCTGACGTCCCGGAGTTCGTCCCCCAGGCCAGGAGAAACGGTATGGAAAAATATATAACTAGCAGCCTGTAAAAACTACACAGCCGACACACCGGGCCCGTCACAGAGGATCCCACACATATATATATATTTATATATTTATACATATATATATATATTTTTATTTATTGTTGGCAACATTTATGACAGTCACAGTGTGTTAAACACACACACATACACATATATATTTATATAAATTTACCTTAACATATGTTTCCAGAGGAACCGATGGATTCCGCGGAGAAACAGGACAATGGTTCCAGTGCATCATCAGACAGAGGAGATGCTGACGTATGGACGGAGGTTAGTATACACTATAGAGTATAGAGTATAGTACATGCACCCATGTCCACACGCGATGCTGTCGTAGCCTCGTGTGTTACTGCGAACCAGTGCTACATCAAAGAGATTGTGAGGCGTTCCGGGGCGCTCCCGTGACCGCCACGGGTGCAACACTGTCACTACACATATATATGGAAGAGTTGGAACAACTTTGTTTCTTTAAAAAGAGTGACGTCAGCATAACTGACGTCACCGGTGCCCTTGTAAGGTAACCTTGTAGCTTTGACGAATCCTTAATTTCTGAGAGGTCCGTACTCTACAACGTCTTGAGCGAGACTGTGTTTTTCTGTACGCTCGCCTCTATTTATACCAACCGACACTCAGTGTTGTGACTAGACTTGCTCAGGTGGCTCCGCAGGTGGCAGTTGATAATTTTAACTACCCTCAATTAAATATATTATAAGTGTATGTCTGTATCCAGGTGAAGCGCCGTACCAAGGCGGGGTCTCGGGAGCGTGCGCCCCGACCTGACGCGGCGGACGACGAGCCCAAGGAGGAGCTGCACTTCCAGCTGGATGAAGAACTGGAGCTGCCTCCACCCAGGAACAACACCTTCACTGACGGCTGGTAGGCATAGTATATATATATATTTAGTCTTATACCGAAAACTTGACATATAAGCGATGGCTGGATCGATTTTGATAGAATTCATTACAGCGGGAGATTTATGTTCTTCCAGGTCGGACGAGGAATCTGATCTCGAGCTGTCGGACCGTGACATCGGCCGGCTGCTTATAGTGACTCAGACCGCGGCCCGCGCTCCCAAACACGACGGACACGACCGACAGGGCGACTGGGCCACCAGGACCAAGATCACGCAGGACCTGGAGCAGGTGACGGACATACACACACACACACACACATATATATATATATAGTTTAGGTCCTGTCAAATTGTTTTTGGTTTTTACCAACAGATGGCGTTACTAGTGTGATAAAATTCAATCCAATGTATACAAAGTTTTTCATGTCATACTTTTAGAACTTCTTAATATTTTATAATATTTTTTGACAGATAACACATTAGAATATGTTAAATTAGTGTCGTGAAGCCCAAATCTGTAGCAGCGATAGACTTGTCCGTCTCAGTTCATTGTACGGGTTACATTAGGCGTAAATATCTCGCTTCCGAGCTCACAGGACATGAAAAATGTATAGCAGTATCAAAAACAATGAGACAAATATAAGATAATATTATATAAGTGCGAATTACGTGTAATACACATATTGCTATAGCGATTGACATCACAGAATGATATCTGATATGAATTTATAGCAATTAATTCTTCATTCAGAATTGAATCCCCACCTTAAGTAACGTGTAATGGAATATGTGCAAAATAATGTATAAGTTAATGTAACCCCTACCTAAACATGTTTGTGTGATATAACTACCCGCAACATTTCATTTTACTGTATATGATTCATAAGGCAGACTTTTAAATGTACCCTCAAGCAAAATTATTGTAATTTCTTATTATAAGTGAACTTTTGTGTTCTTTATGAGAAATAAATGTCTTTAAACCGAAGTATTGTCCCCGTCACTGACCCCACTGAACTGTGATGTCCCGACAGGTGCCACAGACTAAGATCTCGTTTTAATGTAACATAATGCTGTATGTTAATTTTTTTGTTATATGTGTTTCCAGGTGATCACGGACGGTCTCAGGCGCTACGAGGAGGACCTCTGGAACGAGTTCTCATCGGTAATATATATATTGTATTGATAATAAATTAATGTAGGGAAAAAAATAATATATATATATGTATATATATATTTTATACTAGACTTAGACTTTATATATATAGATAAAGTCACTAACAGTAATGCCAATTTCTCTCTCATGGCTGAGATAAACAAGCCGAGTTGCCTTGCCTAGCATCATTTCTTGGAAAATATTAGTTTATTGTATTAAAGGCAATTAATTTGTTTATATGTCGGTTCGTGTTCCGCGCGTTATACACACTATTGTATGTGTTTTATCATCAGTCGCACAGCACGCCGCAGTACCGCACGGTGTCGGTGATCAGCCGCGAGCAGTTCGAGGCCGCGGCGCCCGCCCACCAGCACAGGAACCCCGAGACGCCGCCCCCGCCCCCGCCCAGGCCGACTGTGGTGAGACCGGCCAGGATACACAACATACACATGTCCCAATGATCCAAGACTTTAGCTAGTATTGATTTAAATTAAACTAATATTTTTCTGATTTTGATCGAGTCTGAGTGATGTAGCGTATGTTAATAACATACAGACTATAAAATAAAAAAAAATATACAATAAACGATATGAAGTTAAACATTGTATGAAAATTCGTGTCACAGACTATACTCGGCTGTCCGTCGGTGACCAAATCTTATCAATTAATTCCTAACTGAAGTCGCGAGCTTTCACTGGTGATATTAAAAAAAAATTAATAGTTTTACATATATGGAGTTTGTTTAAGTAATAACAAATAAAATATAGCTGATGGTTTTCATTGAATTTGAGAAATCTCACCACGGCTGCTGAGAGGCGACCGAACCGTGGAGTGTGCGGTTAGTATCATAAAAACGCGTAGTAAATGAGAAAAATATTAGTTTTATTCCAATGTATACAAGTCTTAGATCTCTTTAATATCAATTAATTATATTTTGTCCATTATATATATATATATATATATATATATATGACACTTAAAACTATCCACAGCCGAACGAGCAAAAGCCAGAGGGCGGCGGTAAGGCAGCCCGCAGACGAACGGCGCGCTTCTACGCGGCCAGCAAGGATCCGCACGCTACGGACGTTATGTAAGACATATATACACAAATGACAATGTTTAAGATGTGTAGGATGCCTTATATATATATATATATATATATATATATATATATATATATGGGCTAAAACAATTAACTTTAATGTTTACATCAGTTTACCAACCTGCAATATGAAAACACTATAACCGTCGGCCTGATGTAATGTGTATATCAACAGAAGCAGCAGGAAGCACAAGACGCGGCACAGCCTGAACCCGCCGGTGGAGCACCACGTGGGGTGGATCATGGACGTGCGCGAGCACAGGAGACAGCACAGGGACAGCACGGGGTGAGCGGATGAGGGGGCAGGCACACACACACACACACACATACACACACATACATACATAATATTGAACATCAATCTTATACAGAAGGATCCATAGTAATTAGTCTAGTGTAGGGGATCGGTACTCTAACGAATCCCTAATACTGGCAGTGATTTAAACACGTGGTTTATATGTCTTTATGGTGTTCAGATCGTCCCTGGGAACGTCACCCACCCTGGGCTCGTCCTGCGGCTCCGTCCCTCAGTCCCTGCCGGCCTTCCATCACCCCAGCCACGGGCTGCTGAGAGAGAACCACTTCACACAGCAGGCCTACCACAAGTATCACTCGAGATGTCTTAAAGGTAAAGACAAACACACACACACATAGTATCTTTATATATATATATATATGTTGCTATATCTATATATATATGTTTCAGAACGCAAGAAGCTGGGCATAGGCCAGTCCCAGGAGATGAATACTCTCTTCAGATTCTGGTCCTTCTTCCTCAGAGATCACTTCAACAGGACTATGTATAATGAGTTTAGGTAAAAATACTGTTACATACATACATACATACATACATCAAAGATCTATAAAAATATGTTGCCTTTGAACAAACTGCTTTGCTCATGAAGTACTTACTGGACTACCTTCCTTAACCACACTCATAAGGGAAGAGTTCAGTATTATATCAATGTTATATAGGAACGATCGGGATCTTTGAGCAAACCAATTATTCTGACAATATTATAAATAACGGGAAAACTAATTGTACATAATGTGTGGGAAATATTCAAAATTGCTAAGACGTATGATGACACTATACATATATACTGAAGCTAGTTTAATGATATATATATATATATGTGTGTGTGTGTGTTTAACTTCCAGGAGCCTAGCTACTGAGGACGCAGCGGCAGGATTCCGCTACGGCCTGGAATGTCTGTTCAGATTCTACTCGTACGGCCTGGAACGCAAGTTCAGACCTGAGCTGTACCAGCACTTCCAGGTGGAGACGCTGGCTGACTATGAGAAAGGTGACACAGCCCAGTCGGATGACTGTACTCGCTATTAACGAATTACGTTTATAATATTATTTGAGGTGTCTTATGTTTGGATTACTACGAACTGTCTGTATGGAGTTAATAATGTCAACTGATAGTAAAGCTATAGTAGCGGCCTATTTAACATAAGAACAATGAGTTATAACTGTGTGTATTAAAATAATATATCCACATGGAAATATTATGTAATTTCCCTATGTATGTTTGTCGATTCCAGGTCAGCTGTACGGCCTGGAGAAGTTCTGGGCGTTCTTGAAGTACTACAAGCACGCGGCGGCACTTAACGTGGAGCCTACACTTAAAGCACACCTCGCTAACTTCAATACCGTGGAGGACTTCCGGGTGCTGGAGGTACGGACAGACAGAGATAGAGAGAGATAAGAGAGAGAGAGATATATATAGATGCATATGACAATAATTTGTAGGACAAATAGCCATTATAATTATATATAAGAGAAGCAATACATGTCAGTGACACGAGCTGGGCTGCTGGACCTGTATAGCCTTTGATAAAACATGACTTGCTCACTATGAGTCCTCGGGGAGCTGCTCGGGTGTATACAGTGAGATGGAATTATTGTATTTATGTGTATGTTTGTCTTTGTCAGCCCCAGCTGAACGAGCTGCTAGCGGCGGGCGGGCCGGGGGCTGGCAGGCCCCACGCCCGCGTGTACGAGAGACATCGCTCCGTGTCCGAGAGCGAGAGGACCAAGGCCTGTCGGAACACGTTCAGGTGACACACACACACACACGCGCGCACACACACTGGTGTCGTGACAGATATTTTTTTTATATTGTTTTATGTTGTAACTTACATATGTTATTTTTGTCCGAGCAGCCGTCCCGCGGCCGCCACCAACCGCGGTCGTGCTGGTTCCTGCGGCGCCCAGGGTACAGTCGCCGCTGAGAGGAGGCGTTAGTACATACTGTATACATAATATAAGCTAGGACGCTATGGCTCAGTCGTTAGGATGGCTGTACTTCATAAACATTACTATTGAGGGGTTCGGTGTCGGAAGATAGAATGACTAATATATATTTTATTCTATGAGATAGTTTATTATTGAGCAATAAAATTTGTTTTTTCAGCGAAAACTAAGCCGAAGGTGGAGGAGTCGAAGCAATAAGTGTATATAGACAGACGATCAGTGCATTTTATATATATATAATACAAGAAGAAAATATTAACAAGACATAGATTATATATAGCGAGGCGAGCGGTTGAGGGCGGCGCGACTGCGAGCCCGAGGTGAGTGGGGCGAGACGCGCCGAGGAAAATATATATATATACCAGTATTGTCTGTTTGTAATACTTAAATTGCAGTATATATAATAAAAAAAGATTTAGTTAATTTTTTTTTGTCATTTCTTCCGCCTGACACATGTAAAGCTAGATCGATTTCAATGCAACTCTAGCTGGCGGATAGACGTTGTAACGGAGAAATTCAGACCTATCTATATAATAATGTCCGCCCGTTTGTCTGTTCAGCTTAACGCATCGACAATAAAGAGCGCTGCAGCCTAGCCGCGGTGGCCGCGAGACTGGAGCCGTGGTCCGGGGCTACGTCGGAGCGGCGCACACCGACACACATACATTAAGACACGCTATTTTATACGTTTATGTAAATTCGAGTGATTTTATTGTATCGTTGTAGCAGCTTGTGAAAGATTAATGTAAAAAAGCTTACTCTAGTTTGCTCGCTCAATACGGATAGTCCACAGGGATTCCCCGTGACGTGACTGAACACTCCGGACTGTCCGTATTCAGTGAACCCAAACCAGCGTTAAGGATGCCGAGGTCAGGTCGGTTAGTGTCCCATGTTCACGAAACTGCCAAAACAACACACAAATCTTCTAGACTATATATTTTTCTCCTGGTTCTGTTCTGTTCGTTTTAATGTGCTGGAGGTCACCGCTCAGCGGGCCGAGTGTAGTGCTTGAGGTAGAGGCGGCCTTATAGTTTAATGGCGATTGCGAATTCAGTCTGTGGATCCAGACTGGTCTAGTCGGTGAGCCTTTAATAGTCTATGGTCTGGGTCCAGCCTGTTGTCTAGGTCCAGTCTACAGCCTGAGTCCAGACCGTAGCCTGGGTCCAGTCTGTAGCCTGAGTCCAGACCGTAGCCTGGGTCCAGTCTGTAGCCTGGGTCCAGTCTGTAGCCTGGGTCCAGTCTGTAGCCTGGGTCCAGTCTGTAGCCTGGGTCCAGTCTGTAGCCTGGGTCCAGTCTGTAGCCTGGGTCCAGTCTGTAGCCTGGGTCCAGTCTGTAGCCTGGGTCCAGTCTGTAGCCTGGGTCCAGTCTGTAGCCTGGGTCCAGTCTGTAGCCTGGGTCCAGTCTGTAGCCTGGGTCCAGTCTGTAATCTGGGTCCAGTCTGCAGTCTGGGTCCAGTCTGCAGCCTGGGTCCAGTCTGTAGCCTGGGTCCAGTCTGCAGCCTGGGTCCAGTCTGTAGCCTGAGTCCAGACCGTAGCCTGGGTCCAGTCTGTGGTGTGGATGTAGTCTGTGTCTCGGTCTACTCGTCAGTGTTTCCGTTGTCCGTCAACAACTTGCTCAATGAGCCGGGACGCAGCTGTCGGTATGAGTTAGTTATATATTCTGTTAGGTGTCGTTATGTACATTGCACTAAATAATATGCTAAGGTGTGTCTCTTACTTTTTATTATTATTTTTTTTGTTTTTTTTTTCTAGTTCTAAGTAAGCTTTTTTTCTTAAGGGAACGCGTCGCCGGCAGTAATGCACTATCGTCTCCACCGTCCGCTCGGTGACGGCGACGCCGGTGAGCGCGTTCCTTAGTATAGGTATATTATTATTTTAAGGTAAATTCGTAATGGACTTGCACTCCGCTTGGGTCGCTTCATATCTTTAACGGATAGTTCCTAATAATTTTATGACGACATCGTTTGACACAGGAATCGCTTCAGCGCATACATAGTTTCTTTTTTAATAAAACATAGGTGAAAATGCTAAAAAATATACGATAATTCTGTTAAGTGTGTGGTTTGATGAGGAGCCGGTCGCCGAGGAAGCGGGCCAAGCCGCTCCGGGGCCCGGGCCCGGCGGCCGACGCGGGTTCGCTGTGAACTGAACGCGGACAGCTCGACGGTCAGCGCCGGTGACCGTCCGCGTGTAGGCCTCCCAGGCCCGCGGCCCCGGAGCTCGTGCCGGTGGGTGTCAGTGGACGCGAGGCATGATTTTAATTTTTTCCGTGTGAACGCCAAAGGAGACGACGAGATAACATGGAGATACGATGACCTTGTTGTATAAACGAAAAATGATAAAAAAAAATATATATTAAGCTATTGAAACATGAATTCTTGCTATTAACGTTAGGCGTGAAGCGTGAAGCCGGCGGCGCGCGGGCGGAAACTGGTTGTTGTAATTATAGTCTTGTAATACGTAGGGAGTAGCTCGCCGGTTATTATAGAAGTGGTTCTTTCTGAGCGTGCTTGCGCGGCGTCCGCGTATAGTGTTGGCCGATCGTCGGCCAATGTCGGCCGGGCTCGGTCCGTAGTGGCCGAGCGTGGACCGAAGGTTGGCCCATCGTCGGCCAACAGTCGCCGTGAGTCTGTCACCGGTCCGCGGTACAGGCGCCGGCGAGCGATGTAAGTTATACAATATATACATATTATTATTATTATACTGATTAATAAATTAATTATAAAAAAAAAACACAAACCGGAAGTTTTATTTCAACATTGATATGTGTATTATAAAGTTACGGAACGTTTATTTGGTGTTATCTTAAGTTAATCGAATCTTAATGTGTATGTCATAGGACGTTAGTGAAAAATATATTTTTGCGATTCGAAATTCGTTTTTATTTCCCCCTCCCCCCTCCCCTCCCCACTCGCGGCAGTGCTTTGTTTAGACAACACAATATGTTAGACAAAGCTACCTGAACCGAAATTATATATTTTAAATATCAAAATTTGTCACGAGTTAAAACCTCAACTAATAAGGTCTGCTGAAGCACTCACAGATGGCGCCTGCCTCAATGAACTAAATAATACGTGATTTTTATAAAAAATTAAAAATTAACGGACTACATTTACCCTCTTCACATTGTTGTATCTAAACTTAGTGTTGCTGTAGATTTCAGTTAAAGTTAACTTGACTAGAGTAGAATGATTTATGAGATAGAAAAAAGCTCAAGTTATCTTCGTCAGTGTCGTGAGTTTCGTCTTTATTACTTAACCGTCATTCAAGGAAGGACATTTTTCTCTAAAGCTCCCAGTCCTGAAAGTGTATCTCTATTAAACAAATTGATTTTGTCATATATATACATGGAGGAAATATAATGAGAAATCTATATAAAAACAATGTTTTTATTCAAAATATCTCAACGTGCAGCTTAAAACAGGTCATTAACATTAAAATAACAATTTTATAAAGAACTTCATCAAATACAAGAACGGGAACGAGCGTTCCTTGATATCTCATAACATGTCAATTTATAACTAACTGGCGGCCAACGAGAAAAGATAAGTTATGTAAACAAACATTACACTTCATATAAATTTATATTAATATTACTTAATACGAAACACGGAACTATATTCCTTATTAAGTCCGACACGTTTAAACAACTTAACAATTAAATATACACTGCCTATACTTAGAATTGAACGCTTGTTTACATTTTTTATCTTGTTACGTTGGCCTTATATATATATATATATATATTATATCCAAGGATATAAGACGCCTGTAAACTTGTGAACTATTTGTAAATTCATTGATTTAATATATCATACAGCGTGTGACTGGAGGGAAACATCGAGACGAAGAAGATGGAACGCCTTGTAAGAGGAATGTCAGTGATCAGGGAGTAGGGAGAGGATTTAGAAAAAGATTTACAACATACATGAGGTTACCACACGCTCACCTTGAAGAAGATCACATCTCTACATACTGAGATAACTGTATTAAAAAACAAACACTTAATTTTTACAATTTTTTCAACTAATTTGTATGCATGCAATATGTTTTATTTTTAAATCTAAAGTAAGTCCGTCAATGTATGAACAGTTTCCTTTCTGTATATATCTCATGGCTCAAATCAACTCCGGCAGCCTGTATGCTAGTCGCACACTATAATCTCCTCTTCATCTACTCTGTGGAACACGGGCCTGTACACGTATTTGGCGTCGTGTTCTCTCCTGATGTGGACCTTCACGTCCTGGTACTTCCTGAAGGATTTCTTGCAGATCGGACAATCAGCTATGTACTTCCTCTCCTTATGCTCCTGGGATCGAAAATTATTAAGTTGTATTGATATTTAAACACACCAACAGAATGTATTCAGTGGAAAAATGCTTTAAAAATATACTGGCGACTCAGGTCGTTCATCGAGTCGAGGGTTTGTTCGGTCACCCAGTTATCTGAGGTGGATTTTATGCAAAAATTATGTAAATTGGACTATCAATATCAATTTTATAGCCGGGAAACGGAACAAAAACAGTTCGGTACCGACACGCTGAGGTCGCTACACTTCACATGCACTGACATCTGCATGCGAAGGTCCATCTCCTAGTTTAAATTTCAAGGTTCCCTAGACAAAATTCCTTCAAATACATTTCACTATATAACTGTATAGTACCATTGTCCCATCCCCATCCCCATCCCTATGCCTGTACCCACCAGCCACATGTGATCCCACTTGTCCTTGAGCTTGTTGAACAACACCTTGCAGGCGGGGCATTTGAACCTGTTCTTCCCCAGGCGATGCTTCCTGTACAGCGACGGAGAGTGGAACACCCGCGAGCAGCACTCACACGATATTGGCTTAAGGATCTTGTGTAACTGAAATATTTATATATATAAATATATATACTTATCTGTATAGATATTTAAAAATATATCTGATAAATCATTTCGTTTAAGTCATAGGCTTAATATAATCTAGAACAAAGCATTTACTATTTCTTATTAAATCAGCTGTCTCTAGTGATGGCCCGCCGGAGTTTCAAAGATGAGACAGAACAGACAGACAGACAGAAATAGTTAACTGATATTTAAATATATATATATGTTTGCCATGTTGTCCACTGTATATCACCTCCATGTGCTTGACGAGTATGGCCTTGCAGGTGAACTTCTTCTTGCATATGTCACAGATGACCACGGACATGTTGTGTACTTTCTTGTGCTTGGAGAAGTTACTCGAGTCACTGAAGGTCTTGTCGCAGATCTCACACTTGTAGAGAGGCAGCGAGCCGTGGTCCCGCATGTGACGCTTGTAACTGGCAAAATATTACGGTTATTACTTAGGAGATAATGTTGCCAGGAATAATATATATATATATACATCTAGACATAGCTTTATATCTTTAAATCCTAATATACTAGCATAAATCTATTTTATTCTAGTTTATGAGTTTTAGTAAACACAAACACATACATACACACTCAATAAGAAATCTATATATATATTCAATAACAAAAAAAATCTTGCATAATTTTATTGAACCAGGGACGGACCACAGGGATATAAAATTGATGTGTCAAAAACTGAGCTATAGCGTCTCACTTAAATTTGTAATAAAACAAAAATATTAAATATGTCACATGTATATATCGAGTGACCCATCCGGGTAATGTCTTAACGGGCGCCTATCATGAGGAAGAGCATCATCAGAACAGGTCCATCTCACATGTCCGTCTTGTTGAAGCCGACGCTGCATATCTGGCAGCGGAGACACTCATACTTCTGCCTGTTCCTGTACGCGTCGTTCAGCAGGTGTTCTATGAGGTGGCGCTTCAGGTCGTTCTTCCTGGAGAACAGCTTCAGGCACATGATGCACTGCTTCGGATGCAACTCCTTGGACACGTCCATGGTGTCGCCGAGGAGTAGCGCTGAGGACGTGCTTTACTTTATATACGTATATGTAAAGAACGAGAGATGATTCATTATAAAGGACATGGCCAATAGCAGCGGAATACATTAGGGCAGAGCCCACGAACCTATGAGTTCTTTGAGCAGCGGTTTGTTCTCCACCAGGTCGTTCCTGCCAGCGCTGTCTTCAGTCTTCAGTTCCAGATGCAGCTCCCAGTGCTTGAAGAAGTCACAGAACTGCACCACCTCTCTACACTCCCTGCACTGGTAGCACTTGTTGAAGGTCTTGTCGTTGATGTAGTGGCAGCCGATGAAGGTGTTCTTCACGTGCTGGTACACGTGCGCTATGAGCTGGCTCATCTCCACTGTCCTGATGCATTTGGGGCAGGTGTTCTCCTCGTAGCCGTGCCTCCTGAAGTGAACCAGGTACCTCTTCATCGTCAGGTACGTGGTTTTGCATTTACTGCAGTAGTACTTTGTGCGGTGAAGGCACTTGCTCTTGAGGTGTTCCATATACTCCCGGTGCACACCCTGGAAGAGGCACTTCTTACAGCTGTACAACCTGGAAAATATTAGAGGATTTTTATTGTAAATAATAATATGTCTGTCTGTACACATTAATCTCAGTAACTATATATATATACTTACTTGGTACAGTTGTAAGCCAGGTTTCTTATGTCCAAGAGATATTCGTCGTTGGTAACTTCATCATCATCAGCTGGCTCGGTTTTAATCCCCACATTAATGTCATCGTACTCACACACTTGTATCACATGTTCCACTATCTCCTGTTTGATCACCATCTCATCACCGATCCCATCATAGATCATCAGCTCCTCGGCTTCCTGTTTTATTTCTCTCATCAAGTCATCTTCGTTCAACTCCTTCTTTATTGTGATCACTGGCTCCAGGTTGTACATAGCCTCGTTAGTTTCCAGGTGTTCGGTGTTGTTCTGCTGGGTTTGACCTGGAATTAGATGCAGCGGTTACAAAAATATTAGATGTTTATACAGCTGCATTTTATAATAATTGATATTTGATCATCTTTTTGGTCGAGAGTGATGCGATCTTGTGATATATCTTAAGATGTGTCTCACGCTCGGTTTGCAATGTAATACAAATTTATGTTCGTTTTGAAGGTCACCTGTTGTAGATTTAAATGGACCTAATGAGGTGTTCTAAAGAAAATTTAATTAGCTCTCTTGAGATCCAACAAATATATACTACAAAAATACGTCATGGAGCATGTGTGTTCGTCTATAACAAAAACTGCTGAACCGATTTTCATGAAATTCAACATTATATAACATCAGAATAAGCCTTTTTTTAGAAGAATCTTTGTTAGGATTATTTAAGTATATTTTTTACCCGTATCCCCTACATCTCCCATGGACCCGGCCCCCGCACGGTGCATCCATGGAATGCTGAGAGGTTTCGTCTCATTATTCTGTACTTGTTTAATAGGCTTGAGATGGTCTTTCCGTCTTATCCTTGGTCTGCTGATTAATATCTTCGTTTTGATCAGCGACTTTGGTACAACGACCTATTAGCATTGATTGGACTATAGTACATGATGGTACATAGTTAAGGTACACTGGTACCACTTGTTAGACGAATGACATTATGGGTCTATATGATATAAGGTGAAGTAATTTAGGCGTAAAATATAGCAAAATCTATTAGTCATGATAGCTCAGTTGGTTAAGTGTTTGGGACGCGACTCCTCGAAGGTCACAGGATCAAGTCCTGTTCGTTTTTATGAACTTTTATATATATGATTTAAAGCCAAGTATACAGCTCTGGTATGGAGTCACAATAAGATATTTTATTGACTGAAAAAATTCAAAAAGGAAAGGGAAATTTAACTTAAAAGATATAATTTTAAAAACAAGTTCACTAACTCACTCCACTTACTCGTTAAACTAAACAACTGACCTCGTCAAAGAAATATTTCGTACTATTTTCCTGGTGGTGCGCGTCGTTGTGCTCCTCCAGCATATTCTTCTTGCTGAAGTACACCGGCGAGGGACAGAGCAGACATCTGTATAGATACACAAAGTTGTTGGTGTGCTTCATCAGATGCTTCACTTCCATGCACTGCCCAGGCAGCTGTTCATCGCAGACCTTGCATTTGTACTGGTTTCTGTTGTTTTTCACGTGTATCTGATAGTTTATAGGCCTGTGGAACTTCCTGTCGCACAGCTCACAGCATTTTATATACGGTTGGTTCTTGCATTCGTGCGTCAGGGCGTCACATGGCTGGGAGCAGTGACTGCACTTTTGATGAGTCGCCACTATCGGCAGATCCGATCTCACCGAGTGCCTGTCTTTTATATGAACGGCCAAATCGGTTTGACTGAAGCACTTCACTGGGCAAACATCGCATGGGTGTATCTGAGAGACGTTTTTGCCCAAAGCCTGAAGAGATCTCTTATAGTAGTTACAGCCCCCCACATGATTGGATAATTTCAAACAGGTCGTGAACTTAGCCAGGCAGCCGGAGCAGTCGTATAGCTTCTTGTATCTCCTCTTATTCTGGTGGAAGAGGAAGTCGTTGCCGCAACGCCAGCAGTTTCCGATGACGCTGATGTCGTTCTGTTGTATTTCTTTGCTGTAGGCGAATACGATACATTCCTGGCCGAACTGATCTATATCCAAGTTGAAATCGTCGTGACAGTGGAAATGCTCTCTGAATTCATGGTAATGCCACCAAGATCGACGGCATATATAGCACTTGTACAGGAGAGGAGCGTCTCTATCGTCAGGGTTCATCCTACACCAGGTCTGCCACTTGGCGAAGACCACCAGCAACTTGGCTTCCTTAACCTCGGCATCGACTTTAAAGAAATATCGTCCAAAATAGTTCCTGACGCTCACATCTATGAGCACATCGGCTATATTAGTCATGTTTTTCATTTTGTTCAACTCATCTATAACAGTTGTAGCTTTGAAGTCGTATTCACGGACCAGCAGTTTCGTGTCGGCTGTGTCATCTAGATTCTGTTCTTCATCAGCTGCGCCCAGTGCATCATCGGCTGTGCCCTTCAGACTAACGACAGAACCGATGGTTATGTTCAAATCGTTCGTCTGGTGTTCCTCCACCTCCTCAACTTCAACTTTGACATCAAACTTCAGATTGTCTTCACTTCTCTGATTCAGCTTTTTGAGGATGGAATTTGACGTCATCCGAGCTATGGTCTCCTCTATTTCATCCTGAAATTATCATAACAGTATTATATACCCTACAATTTTTCATATTTATTATCTTTTTACTTGCTTTATGCGTTTCATTATCTGTGGGTAGTTACAAAATTACAAAACACACAGCCCAAACATTACCAACATCGGTTAAAATCGGTCAAATAAAGGAATCTCACGGCTGCGCTGGATTTAAAACACAATATTTGGTAATGTTTCTTCATGTAAAATCAATAGAAGCGAATGTTTTGATTGCTCATCAATTATTCCCTACATCAATAGCAGCGCGGTTACAAGAAATTAAAAATCACATATTAAGGAAATTAAAAACTAAACAAAAATTTGGGAGAAAATTATGATTGGGGGAATGGGATAAACAAAAAAAAAAATTCAAGTATTCTATTTTTTTTCTTTAATGCTATGTAAATATTATATATACATATTATATATGTATATATAATATATATATATTTATTGTAGAAGTAATATTTCACAGCCGCCAACTCAAATGTTATTTGTAATAAAATATTATATGAAACATGGTGGCATGTGTAAGTTATATCTTTGGCCGAACTCCACTAACTTACTATCTCATCAATATACACACTTGCTAGGTCATTATAAGACAATAGTTACATAGCCCGGCTTTAAATGCAGTCTTATATTATATATCCGACATATATATGTCTGTCTGTCCAGTCCATATAAACTACTAATCGATTTGAACTCGGTACAAACATTAACCAAAGCTTTGCCTTGGATAACTAAAGACCGACTTCACAGTCCTAATTTCATAAACCTTACATGACAGCAACATGATTTGAACGGAAACTGTAGACTGTATGTATTTAGTTAGACAACGCGCACTTGTGGTAATTTAATGTGTGAGTGATTATAAGATTGGTCCCATACAATATCAGTATTGTGGCTCTCTTGAATCCGTTTCCTTTCTCGGTACACTCTGCAGTATTCCTTCCACTTCTGTAGAGCTGTGCTGTGCTCGTTGGGAGTCATGTCCTTGACCAGCTTCCTCAAACCTGTCTGCTTCCTCCTTTCATAGTTCACATTTTGTTTCACCCTCATCTCCTCTCGTTTCTGCGGGTCATTTTTTCTTCTGTAGTACCTCACACGCTCTGCCTCTCTCTTCTTCTTCAATACTTCCTCTCGGGATTGTTTGATTTTGGGAGCCATCTTATTTGTATGATCAGTCTGCGTAAAATAATTAAAATTTATAAAATAATACAAATGAATTGATAAATAAGTGATATTGGCTTTAATAAATTCGGCAACTGAGTCGTGTGTTCATAATTTAAAAAATAATAGTCACAAATAAAAAATATTATATATTTTATGCTAACCACAAGTTTGTATGGTGTACCAACACTTAAAGCGTTTTTATTTCATTAGGTTTTTCATTCCAAAAATTTCGCATATTAGTATCACGGTAGATTAACGAATAAAAAACTGAAAACGCCTCGTATTTAGTTTAACCGTACTAACTTGTGGTAAGGGTACTTTCATATTAAAAAACAATGATTCATTATCAGGCGAAAAGCACCAGGGGACTGTACATTTTCATAAAATTTTAAAATTTCTACTAAATCGATACAAAATAGTATTAAATTTTACCGATTAATTTAAACAAAGTTAACATATTAGCTAATTATATGTAGAAATTATTACAGCACGTAAAAGAAATGTCATTACTTACCAGGGGACTGTTTGTGGTACCTTGCAAACTTTGTGGTACTTCTCAAACCCGTTTTTTCACCTTACAAATATTGCTGTCACTAAACAAAATGGCGTCTTCCCGCCGCCCTCTGCAAGGATGCCAACTTGACAACAATTGCGTTTCGTTTCACAAATACATTTTATAAACATTAAATTTATTTCTATCGTGATTTAATTTTATTTTAAAGGAACTTAAAGGAAATGACGCTATATATGAATAAAATACGCAAGCGGACATCGTTTTACAAAAAAAAATATTGCAATTATTTTATTACATAAATATTGTACGAAATAACATTTGGTTAATGAGATCTAAGATTTTCGCGAGTATTCATTTAAATGAAACTAGTGTTATTCGGATTTACTACGCGGATTTTATTATTTAAAAACTACATAATCCCGAAGTTTCGGTTACTTTGCAGCAACCGTGATCACGGGTACACACCTCGTCTGCCCGTCTGTCTGAAACGTCGGGATTATGTAGTTTTTAAATAATAAAATCCGCGTAGTAAATCCGAATAACACTAGTTTCATTTAAACATTTGGTCAATTTTAAGCTTAGAATACACTAGTGGTTACAGTTTGTTCTGACTGCTGACTGTGTTTAAGAAGCACAATCTTTTATTTCTTTAGGAGCATCTTTTTAACTATAAGAAAAAATATAAAATAGGTCTAGGCTTAAAAACAACGGTCCACTGAAGTTTCATAAAGGGTCATTATATTAAATAATAAAGTGACGTTGGACAGAAGATAGTTTACAGGGAACAGCCCTGAAATATTTTCTCACATGACAGAACGAATTTTGATATATATAGAAAAACTGAAAACTATATGTTTTGAGTTTGAAAATGTCAACTAGTGGTAAGGCTTGTGTATGTATAGCTATTAAATTTCGTTATAAATAGGCACATTACGTCAAATTAGTAATTACTATCAGTGATATAACTTAACTAGAGTTAAGGCGGACCTAGAAAGTCTATTTGATATTAACGTATTTATTATAATGATTAAAATTTCTGTCTTTAATGACGCATTTTTTTATGAACGCATTTTACAGATTGTAAGAATATTGTTTTTGGACTCGGATACATTTACAGGGACTTCGCGAGTACCTCGAGGTTCTGGTTTTTATAGTATTTGGACTATCTCTTAGTGATATACCTGACTGTTTCAAATGCCGTAGTTTTCATTTCTACGTATATATCTCTCAATAAAAACTATTCAGTGTAAATAAATCACTTTAAATGCTGATTACCCTCAGTTTACAGAAAATTAACTTCATCTTGGTAAATAAAAAATCAAACCAAATAACAAAGGAATTAGTCTGAATCGTAAACTATAGATGATAATATTAAAAAAATATTTTCATTGTATATTATATCCCATCTTTATACTATTTTTTCTACTTTTCTTAAAATACCTGGTAGCTAGCTCATTGGCATTAAGTTCGACTATTACGTGGTATGTTGGATTGTGGCGTGGGAAAATTGGATCGAAAAATATGAGTAAAGTTAAATAAATTTACAAACTGAAAATTGGTGAGATCGTTCAGAATATAATTATATATAAAATTTGAAACTTTCCAATCTTTCCCCTGTATCGAAAAAAATTAATTATATTCAGGGTCAATGGTAATACATTTGATTATTTTGCAATTTTCAGCAAAACGGTACGTTTTATTATAAAAATAAATCAGACAAAACTTGTAGATCGTAAAATTGTCTGTGAAAATATATTAAAACTTTTTTTCTACGAGCCACTGTTTCGGAGGTAGAACGATTCAAAAATTCTGAACTTGTATCTTTCTGATCAGAGTGTTTTAGTAAGATGGGGTAAAGGTACCGAAAAAACTTACTGTATCTGCGGAGATGCAGTTGGAACTGCTAAGCATTTGCTGGTGGGATGTAGGTTACTCCTGGATAGCGGTCAATACTCGCGTCGTCACGATAGGGTTTTGGAAATGATACGTCAAGCGGTTAGTCTTTCGGTAGCCAGATCGCAAATAAAAATAACCACAAACGAACGATCAATAGTTTTTGTAAAGGCACAAACGTCAAGTCTTATTTTATCGTTAAAGCGGCGCAGATTGCACAATAATGATGGATACGTATGAGAAACAATATAAAATCCCAGAGGATATTTGTGCAAATGCGTCCAGACTAGGCATATTTCTGTATTCGTAATTTTTTGAGCGCGTGGTGTTAACAGAGCTCACGATTCTTTTGGAAACTGACACCCCCAAAGACCATGTCATCAAGGTCAATAAGTATTACGAGCTCACTAAAAATATGTTCGTCGTGAAGTGGGAGCGAGAGATGTAACAGCTAGACCTGCAAAAACACTTGAGCATCTCCAGAACTAAAAATGAATTCATTCTCAGAACGTACTTCGGAGGCGGCCCTAGAAGCTTCTTTCCGATTTGGTTACGTAGAGAGAGGAGCTTGGACAGTGGAGGTGAGCGTTTAACGCGTTAGATAGGACCCTTAAACCTACACCTGGGTCAAGTCCCAGGCGCTGTTGAAGCTCCTCTCCCTGCAACGCGATAGACCCAGCAACCGCACGGTGCATCCATGGAATGCTGAGGAGTTTCGTCTTTAAGCGATCTCACAAATTTTCAGCTTGTTGTAAAATTATGTAACTTGAAATATCTAAATTTACCGGACTATAAATTAATCCACTTGAAATTGTTAGGACATCTTTAAAAGCTACAGAGCTAAGAGCATATAAAAATATCTTCAAACAAAATTGCACTTTGAATACATATAACTAAGATTTAAACTTACATTTTCCATAGAATTTAAAATCATATATACAATGTATTTATAGACAACGGCAAAATTTTTCATATATTTCAACTTAAATTGACAAAGTCCTATAGCAAATATACGTCAGCATTGTTGAAACTATATCACACTACACTATCTTATTATAGCAAATTAATACATCTGTATAACTTTATTTAATTGCAGCTTTATCAATACTCCATTAAAATTAATCGATCTGGCAACACCGATATATCAAATATAATTTCAGGAAGAGATTGCTATGGCAACATCGGGTGATAGACCACAAGCGTGAAAGAACGTAAAAAAAAAATTTCTTCTCCATCTTATAGTTAGAAAGATAGTCATAAATCCCGTTATCATCTTAAATGAGATATCTTTACTTCGTTTATTGAAAATTTATCTACATTAATCATGAGCATCGGAAGAGGTCATCGTATGTTTTTACTGTTACCATTATATTATCGGTTACATCATAGCATTACTGGTCGATATCACTGAGAGTGAGATAACTTTGTCTTATATATATATATATATGTGGTGTACCATTCCTATATGTAAGAATTTTTCAAAATAAGGATGTAAATAGTAAACATTAATTATCATTATTTATCAATAAATAATAACATATAGGCCATTTCGATAGAAACCTTAATTGGTAATAAATATAGTATATCCTGTCATTTGTAAGTTAATTAAAAGATTTGAATCTTGTTATAAATAACATCTTAAACAATTTTTTGCACCATTTTTTTTAAATATATACATATATATATATATTATAAAGAAGGAAATCTCAAATTAAGAGCAATTGTCCGTTTAATTGAACTACAAGCAAGTTTAAAACTATCTAATCTAGAAATAAACGTGAACTTTAAGCCGTTTAAACAACTTCTAAATATATTTTCAAATAAGACTTATATTTTTTTTAAGATAAAATCTATGGTAGCGTTGAATAAATTATTAAAACTAGTCGCTATCTGTTATCTTACCCACTGATATATAGCCTAAAGATTATTAGAATAATTATTTGAAGTAAAATTTTATTATTTTCAGAATATTTTAGACAAAAAGGTTTTATTATTATTAGAAAATTGTAATTTATATTGAGGAAATAAAGGTAACATAATGAATTTGAGACTAGCAAACTATATATATATTTAAGTAGATTTAAATATTCATAAATTTTTTGCAGAATATATTAAATAAAATTATTTAAAAAAATTAAAAAATATACTTATTGTATATCTGCAGTTAAAAATAGGTTAAGTGATGAAGGTTTTATATATTTTTTTTTCATAAAAATAAGCTTATTGTTTATCAACACGTCGTGGTTACGACTGACGTTTTTGGATGTTCTATAAATATTAAATAAGTGCCATCAAAAATCAAATCTACCCACAGAAAAAAAAGGAAGTTTTTTTATATCAAAATAGGTGTTAAATTATATCATGTAAGCCTGATAATATATTAATAAGTTGTTAAGCGCATATGCGGTTTCATTTCATAATACATAAAGCCTTTGCTTTCAAAATGGTCGCCTACCTGCATAACTGCTATATATTCGTCATCGGTATCCAAGCATTCCCGTGGCACCAACCTCGACTTACGACACCTTTTCTTAAAATTATCCTCCATTTTATAACAAATTCCACACAAAATAAAACTCAAACAGGCCACTACATTCTATGTCAACTTTGGAATTAACTAAACTAAATACCTACGACCATTAAAACTTGAATCTTGCGAACAATCAACTTTGTGATTTATAATACTATTATTTTAAATGCACATAATGTTTATATCCTGTCTTTGTCTAACTTTAGCTTGTGATAACTAAAATGCGGTTTGACATATTTCTGTCGTACCCTTTTAAAATGGTTGACTTATCTTTACATCAGACGGGTAGTTCGTGAGTATTTTAAGATCGTTCGGAAATTAATTATTTTAAAAAATTATAAAATTTTAAATTATAATTTAAAATTTATTTAACTGATATTTATATAATTATTTTTCAAGGTGTAAATAGACTATTTTTCTTCTAAATATAAACTTATAATTTGGATTTCATAAGTTTAAATAATTATTTACTACATAAATTTCTATTACATAAAAAATAAAATTATAAGTATATTTTATTTATTTAAGATATGAGAATTTTATTTACAACACACATAGTTTAATTTTTAATACATATTTTGACAGTTGCTATTTAACACAGGTGACACAAAAATACACTTCAATATAACCTAAAATTAAGGTACAAACGATTGAATAATAATGTTTATTTAAAGTAAATTAGACACAGAATTTTACCTTAATAAGTGAAAATGAGTTTATTTATTCGTAATTACAAGCCGGGTAGCGTGTACAACGCTCAGATAATATGGCGTTACCACTCAAATAAAGTTGAAATGGCCAAGAAAGAGGATGAAGAAGAGTTCAGAGTATTGGACATCCTGAAGACTAGAACGAGATTACAAAGGAAAGTGACCAGGAGAGCTGACATACAGCCGGATAGATCGGAAAAAATGAAGACAGATCAGGTTATTCTCGTGATATATATATATTGCTTAAAATAATGTTACGATCGGCAAAAACATCAATTCTATCTGAACCAAGTACGATTTCAGTTACTGATATACTTTGATTAGATCAAATATTTAACAATCATATTATTTGTTAAATATCATATAATAAATTTACTTGGTGATACAGAAATTTGAAACGCAATGATTTACTCTGTCACTAGCATCCGAAAGCAGTGGCTTCGATATCAATTTGATATGGCCATAATTATATAGGCCTATGTCTAAATAAATTCTATGTAGGTCAATCAGTGTAAGACCTTTAGTATAATAAATAAAATATATACAGTACAAAAATAATTTGATGACAGCTGTAAGTTTTAAAACTAACTTTTTTATAATATATTTAAAAATTCAAATTTACTCTTTGATACATTAATTATCAAAGCTAGAGTAAATGTTGATTTTATTAATTTAAAGCCCGTTTATATGTTGTTGGAGTTTTGATACTAAGTAGTAATTGTAGCTGTTCATGCAAGAAAGACCTGGTCAGTCTGGGTTATCGGTTACCCAAGCATGGCATGTTCACCGAGTATTGATTAGGGTACGACTGACGACTCGATACCTTGGCAAAGTTAGCAGTTGTCTTATAGTTATCAATGTAATACACGTCGTATTAATTTCTTAGAAAACTTTCAAGGAATAATATTTTTCAATCGTTTTCAGAATTGGGGTAACGTGTGGCCGGGCCCGAGATCATTCCACCCATCATCGGTCCCGCTGCCACTGAGGCAAGGATATGTCCCGAAAGGCCAGGCCCCACCCGGAAAAAAAGCCAACGCCGAACTAATGAAAGTCCCCAACTTCCTTCACCTAACGCCTCCGGTGATAAAAATGCAATGTGAAGCTATAAAAAAATTCTGCACACCCTGGCCCGAACTGCTGAACAATGAGGAAGCTATCGAACAGAACTACCCGGTAGAAATCATCACATCAGATTACTGTCATGCGAGCCCAACTATACGGAATCCATTATCAAGAATAGCGACTCTCAGGGTCAAATTGTCTGATCTCAAGTTAGATAACCACGCCAGAGACAAATTCCTAAGATTGGTCGGTGATAAATATAATGAGGGTACCGATTTGGTGACCATCACAGCCGATAGATGTCCGGTTAGGAAACAGAATTTGGATTACGTCAACTATCTACTGACAGCGTGTTATTATGAGAGCTGGAACGTTGAAGATTGGGAGAAAGATAAGGCTCTAGAGGATATGGAGTATTATGATTTTGATCAGAATCCATCTAAAGCTAATCTGGTTGCCTGGTTTATGAGGGTGTCGAAGAAAGGTGACCTGACTGATGATGAGGTCAAGGCGTTTGATGTGAATAATATACCGAACGGCCCAGAATATAAGAAGGCCGTCTCTGATTTGTTCAATAACTCAGAAAGTGATCAAACACTTGAAGATTATGATGCTGCAGTCAGGAAATTGCTTGGTCTGCCTGAGAAGAAAGTACTACAATGATCAATTATACATATATAGCTGTTGTATTGTTTTATTTACTTTAAATACGAACTCCTTGCTGGTGTTTCTGGCTGTATATTATTAAATCGGATTATTTATAAGTATATTTGTGGAAGAAAAAATACTAAAGTTATGATCTAAATGTTCAAACTCATTAATCTTACCTACTATTATCATAAATGAGACAATTTATGAAGAATTATGATTTTCGGGTTTTTCGTTGTCGTTTCACGCAAAAATTATTTAGCATATTGTGATCAAACTTCACAATAATATGATATGTCAAACAATAGGCACAACTACTCGGTGCTTATTTTCCATACGAAAATTCTCAAGGACGATCTACAAATCTCGTGTTGTATGAGAAATTATTTGCATGGTGTGTGCGAAAATCTATGCATGTGTTGTATTCGAGAAGCACTGCTTCCTTTTTTCGTTTAAAATGTCGTAGAAAGTCCGTTAATTGTCAAATGAAACGCGGCTCTCTGATTGGTCGGTGAACTGTTCATATATTTTTGCCGCCATTTTGTTATTATTGAATATTGTCATTTGTCTTTCTAAGCGCAAGTGAATAAGTTTTTATTAATTTAATAACGAATTATGGGAAATTACAGCTGTGAGCTCAGTGCTGGTGATGTGTGGTTATCGAAATTAATTACGAGTAAATCTTCAATATTGTCGGTTGAGAATAAAATTAAGATAATTACAAAAGATCATTTTCTTGTCTCAAAAGCATTCATACATATTTAAGAAACACCCAGGGTCAAAGTAGACTGACAGACTTGTCTTTAATTGCAATTGAAAAAGAAGTTATCACTGTTTTGAAACGATCTTGTCATTTTTACGAAGACTATACAAAATTATTTAATAAAATATAGGCGCGTTGATTTAGTTTATAAAGAGTACGGGATTATTTATTCATGTGTGCAAAGTAATCATTCTTAACATCCCACGGCCTTTGTTAAGGCTCCTTTGTCACTTAAATGGCTTGTTTTACCATCAATCGTGTATTTTGATATTCATGGTGGCCCCAAACGAACATCAAATGATCGAATTCCTAGCCAGCAGTTGAACTAATTTATGATTAGAAGGTACTGAAATTATGCTGAAAATTGGTAAGTTTTTTTTTCAATCATATATTCCGCTTACCCTGCCCCAAATCTGTTATATACAAGTGAAAAATGATTCCTTAAACCTAACATAAAATCAATATACAGTTATACATTACATAGTCACTCAATATTATTAATTTTCTATATTATCTTAATATTTATACGTGCATGTACATTATGCAATACAAAATCAGTACAAGTCAAATAATAATGTCTAAGACTATTCATTTAAATACATCGTAAAAGTAACCGAAACGTCAGGGGGGTGTGTAGTTTTTTTTTTTAATAATAAATTACGCGTAGGCGTAGGCGTATAATCCCAAAAATATTAGTTTTATTTAGTATAAGTATTTTAGTGATCACGATATTGGAAAATCAAGTTATTTAAGTATTTTGTGGAAAAAAAAGTACCCCTCAAGTACTATCTGTACCTATACAAAATAATCTATGTTCATATATAAAGTAATTTAAATTTCCATTTTGTATAAGTAAGTTTTCCATTTACCGTTATGCTATGAAAGAAAAAATGTCAAGTCAGGTTATGAGAGCTCATATGAAAAAACAGCTACAATTTTATAATCCGGAGTTCGCTGGTTTAAAACTTTCTCCCCTCAATGACTTCTTCATATCATATTGTCTGTTTGAATTTCAGTTAAAGTTATTTACGTAACATTGCATTAATGTTTACATCAAAATTATATATATAGATGTAGCATTTTAAATACGTTACTTATAGTATACAAAACGTCGAGAATATTCCCTACAACATTTTATGACTTGTGACAATCTATGGAGAATGCAAAAATAATGCTATGTTTTTTATTAACTGGATACCGGTTGGATATCATTCTGCCTGCGGGTAGGCGGAAGTGAAGTCGAAGTTAGAAAATGCACGGTTATAGTCTTAGTAAGTGAAAAAATACGGATGTTGTGATCCTGTAACGTGGTCATGAAGATGAAGAAGGGTATACCTTCATTCAGATCCAAGGAAAATCAACAAGGTGAATTATTTATGCACATACAAAAATATAGGCCGCCATTTTGATTTGCGCGATACCAATGCGGTCGGTTACAAGAATATGTCAAATAATAGCGAAAAAAAAAATCAAATTCTAATCTAAATATTATTGAACACGTCGATAAACTTTATCAAAATCATAAAATTTTAATAATACCAATACGTTTGAGAGTTAGATAGGAAAATGGCGGCGCGAATATTTCTGTTACTTTATATTTTTAAATCTATTATAATTGTGCCATCTGTATCTGAAGTTGTTAAAAAAAATGTGTGTAAGTATTGATGAGGTATTTTTTTTTAATACGGTAATAAATCATTTTTTTTTAAGTAAAGTTGAAAAAAAAGTCTTAATAGATGTCTATATGAATAAAATGTTAGTTGTCATGGCACACGCATCACGACGATCGTTGGATAGATGTCAATAAGATTTTACAAGTATTAGTCATTACACGATTAGGCATAAAATTTTCCCCACGCACTTTTACAATATTGATATAATTCCTTCTTCAAATAAAAACATTGACCTTGGCTGAATATTCCACAATTTCGGTGTGAATGAAGTCGTAGCTTAGAAAAAATTGGGCGTATCAGATATTAAGAGATCTGAAAATAAAGCTATACTTGTACTGTCAGATGTATTTTTTTGGAAAAACAATTTTATTCAAACGTACGAAGCCCCGGGTATTAGTTAGTTAAGATAATTATTATTTAGTATTTATAACATTATATCGATATAAATTGCGCTCAGTTAAGGAACACGGAATTTCAGAAGCATGATGTAAACCTTTGCCTAATTTCAAAAGCGTGTGACCCTAAATAAAAAAAAAAAGAAAGTCTAACTTTTGTAGCGTTCTAAGCCATCATATAGAATCGTATAAAATATTATTACATTAAACATTCTTAATACAGACTATTTTTATGTTCATTAAAGATATCGTAAATATTTCAAAAGATATAATTTTCATGGCTTCATTAAAAGACATTGGCAGTATACCGATTCAAATCTGTCACTTCACTCTTCTGTTTTCCCGCCTTTTTACCCACAGAGCGAAAGTCTACGATCGCATCCATTCATTTTAATATTATTATTATAAGTCCCTTTCAAATAGGAATCTTTTAAAAAATCTATTTCATTGTCTTTTTTTTTATTGTATCTTTACAGTCACTGTTCAACTTCAGAATTTCGTTTATTGGCCGAATGGTACAATACCATTTTATATCAACCCGTATCATTTTGGTGAGTTATCTGTGTTGTAAGCTATTGAATGTACGACGGACGCCTGGGGAGATATTATAGCAACCAAACACTATGAAGTGTAAAATAAAACGTCTCTTGAAGGATTGGTTGAAAACTAAGAGAGAACTGAAGTTATTTAGTTTAAAAGTAACGTACTGATTTTGATGAGATTGCGTATAAAAATGTATTATTTACCAACATTTAAATGAGAATCGTCAAAATCATTTAAACTTAGTGTTATTATATATATACGATTGTTTAGATTTACGCAAGCAGTAGAGGTGTGAGTGTTCGGATGTTGACGTACGGTTGTTCGTATGTACGGAATACGGATGTTACGTTTTACGGTTGAACGAATGATGTACGGTTGCGTCCATGTTTATATGGAGCGGAATGTTGCAAACACCTTCGTGTTTTCTTCACACGGTATTCAAAATATAATTCTTTTAATAAATAAAAACTTTGACATTGGCGAAATATCACACATTTTCAGTCTGAATGAAGCCATAACATAATAATTACAGTGGGCCGTTCCGTGCATATGCACGACTGTGACACAGATTATAAATTATTTGACAGACAAAGAACAAATGTTAGCGATAATGTCTTCTCTATCGCTATACGCGTTCAAGACCTGCCTTCAATTCAACCCGGTCATGGCGGAACCAGGTCTCAACCAACATGTCTTGGTGTTTGAGAATCCAAATGGCGTCCGGAAGTGCGTCATCAGTATGGAGGGACATGGGAAGGATGAGCCGCATGTGCGGATTTTATTAAATAATAATTTATTTATTAAGAAGTATAGTGTGTTAAAACAATACACCTGTCATGAAGTATTCCTAGGAACTACACGGACTGAAGATACATTATATGCTATATGCTATTATAATGTATGAGATATATTAATGTATAGTTTCATTAAAATCTGTTGAATATTTATACGATCAAGAAACACCCACACGTCCCCATAAACTTTCGGATTTATATCATTATATAAGGTTTGTCAGCGAATTGCAATAAAGTAGTTAATATCTAACAAATACTAGTGAAACGGTGAGGCGACTTGCTTGTTACGAAGTACATTTCATAATGAGGCACGATTTTTGATATTGACAGCTGTCAGTGTCAGTGTCAGTTATAATAAGTTATTAAGCCATAGCTTATATATATATATATATATATATATATATATATATATATGTATATGTATGTAGCACAACAATCTTAAGTTGAAATTATCTAACATATATAATTTAAAATTGTTGTGTTGCTATATTAAAAAAAATTAAATTGCTATGAAATTCTTACTACCTATACTAGACATCATATAAATTTAAATCAATAATATCGTGTTGTGATATAATTTAAAAATCGTAAGTCCTTGTTATTTTAAACGGTACAGCGTCTGACGCTCGGTTACGAGTGTTTGCGGAGTCCGAATATAGACATGATGATCATGAAGACTCTGGGATTCCCCTTCGAACATAACAGAGCCAGCAGGGACCTGTTCGTGGACGTGCAGTTTGAAAACATCGAGAGCGGTGAGATATAACATATTCTATTATATTAAAATTAACTTATATTAGAGTAACTTCTTACGCGAATTTCAACATGGTTGCGTTAAACGTTTAACGAATCGGGGTGGGGATGGGGGTTTTTTAAAAAGTCACGGAGCGAGAGGGAATGCGTGGCGCTCGAACGCATGCAGGCTATCAATCGTGACTTGTACAAAAGTAATGTTTATGAAGTTTGTATTAAAGAAACTCTAAAAATTCCTTAAAAATCAATTTCCACCCGTTCCTTTGTTCATTTGGACATTACGAAGTTTCACTTCCACGGCGCGGAGGGACTTCACGGACACTAAGGTTTTTTTATTGTTTATAACAAGACAATCCCGATTTTTTCGGTTCTATACCGCAACTTTCATCACTAAAACGAGATGTCTGAAGTTAAAATGATTGGACTTGAATTCCTTATTGGTACCATCTTATTAATTTACAGTTAATTCTTGGGAATTTGAACATGAAAACTTTTATCCACTAGATGGCGCTAAAAAATTTTCCATTCGACGTTATAAAACATAACAAATAACATACAATATTACATTCCAATAAAATTTCCTAGCAACAATATGATAAATTTTATTGAATATATGTATTCAAGGTACCCCTTGTTTTGATTGTAATTTAACTTACATACTAAACATAAATCATGCAATATCTGTCTGCTTATCTGATAACGAATAAAATAATTAGCGAGGGCAATTGGTAATAATATCAGTTGCGGGTCTGAACGGATGTCGTGATGTCGCCGTTTAAATTGTACGAGAATATTTTTATTGAGACGAATCTTTTATCCTCGGACTATGACGGCGTTATCCTCATACTGTATCCCAGGGACATGAATGTGGCGTTGCCCAGGCATGTGTCGAGCTTCATAGACAAAATCTTTATCCTGGATAAGAGTATTTACAAGACGCCCAGCGTTTGGAACTGTGATTACGTTTCTGGAGGGCGGTTGGTGCTGTCGCCCGTCGGTAATGTAACTCCTTACCATGACGTTACCGTGGTGAGAGAAGCCGCGAAGAGGGGAATGCTGCGAGCAATGGAAGCCGGTATGACCAAACCGTTGCTGATCGTTGAAAACGTAGTCCATTACCCCGACGGGCAATTAGTCTGCATTCTGGGGGCTCTGGAATCCTTGTATATTCCGATACAGATAAGGGAGATAAAACCCCAGAAGCAGGTGTACAGAATCGGTCTGCATGCTGAGGAAAAAGCAACTGAGTCATTTGAAAAGATAGTTAGAAACGCTATCGCATTGGAGCGAGCTAGGATCGTAGCTAGAGATATCGCTGGCGGGGATCCCGAGAGAATGGCTCCCGGGAGGATAGCTGATTATGTAGTCAAAGTGTTCGCCGAAGATCCTTGTATATCCATCAAAATTATTGACAACGATGATATTATAGCGCAGAAATATCCACTGCTGGCAGCTGTATCGCGGGCAGCGAATAACGTGGAGAGACACAAGGCTAGAGTCGTTTTACTGGAGTACAATTCATCTAACCCGGTCAGGGTGACAGAAACCATAATGTTGGTTGGCAAAGGGGTGACGTACGACACTGGCGGCGCTGATATAAAGATATCTGGCAAGATGGCCGGCATGTCCAGGGATAAATGCGGGGCAGCGGCTGTAGCTGGGTTTTTGAAGGCCTGCTCCATACTGAAACCTCCACATCTGAAGGTCATTGGGGTTATGTGTTTGTGTCGCAATTCTATCGGCTCAGATTCCTATGTGTCTGATGAATTGCTTACATCCAGTAGCGGAAAACTCGTCAGGGTTACCAACACGGATGCGGAGGGTAGGCTAGCTATGGCAGATTCTCTTTACATGCTGGCCAATATGGCGGAAAAAGAGCTCAACCCACATCTTTACACCATAGCGACTTTGACCGGACACGCCAGAGCCTGCTACGGTAATTATACAGCAGCTATGGACAATCACAGCGCCAAGGGCACCAACCATTCGAGCAAATTGCAGTTCAGCGGGTCAAGACTCGGAGAAGGATTCGAGATATCTACCGTGAGGGCCGAGGATTTGGCTGTAAATGATGGGAAATGTAGCGGAGATGATCTCGTTCAATATGATACTGACGCGAAATACCGCAACCACCAGCTAGCTGCAGGGTTTCTGATCAGGGTTGCCGGTTTGGAAGACAAGAATATAAAATACACGCATCTCGATATAGCTGGAGCGGCGGGATGTCCTCCGGAAAAGCCGACAGCGACGCCTGTCTTATCTTTGTGTCACTTACACAAAGTGTTATTGTAACGTTCAATCGAAATTAGTGTGCCTATTTTTTTTTAAATTCACCTTCATATAGAATCTTTTTACTGTCACATAAGGAAAGAAAATGTCAAGTATATAAATGTTTATAATATTTTTGCGGGTACACGTAAATAAAATTTTTTTGTTTTAGAGTATCGCTCGCTTTATTATTTTAATTGTTTTTATTAATCCAGGACAGCTGTAAAGTTATCGAGACGTCGGGTAAAATGCAAAAAAAAAAAAAAATGTCAACTGTCAGTTGTCATGTTTTTTATTTTTTATTTGGTCATGTATTTGGTCGACATTAAACTGCTTTCTGTTTTGAGTATTATTAGTGTAAATACTATTCTTTGTTCGAAGTGTATCTAGAGATATTACTTAGTTATCGTCCAAATAAACACAGCGCCGATTAGATGAGTAAACATGATAAGACTGATGGATACGGTATTAATGACAGTTGCCAGCAAGATATTGATAATTATTATTTGATTACTTAGTGTCAAACGTTCGTAAACTTTATATTATTATTTATTATAAAATTTCAATGTTTTTTTTTTATTCAGTCATAAGTTTCGGATTTAATTAGAGATTTTTTTTTTTGACGACATTTCGATTTTTGATTGAAAATAATTGCAGTCGTTAATCTCAAATATAATGCCAATATTATTAATATAATACTTAACACTTTATATCGGTTTTATTACAAATTAAATTATTTATTAGGGATTCGAATGTATGATATATGTATGGCTATTGAAACTTAAAATCAAATTACGCAAAAAAAAAAGTTTTTAGTGAATCAACATTCTTAAGACCTAAACTTTCAAACTGCTCGTTTTCTTTCCAAACTAAACACGGACAGTTTTTAGTTCTTGGTTATGTAATTTCCACATACGACAATGCGCACGTTTATGAATGATACAGGGGATGGTTCGTATTTAGTGATGAGGCAAACTTGTGTTAAGTAAAGCTATTGACGTAAATATATAACTAACTCCGATCATACTCAGCCTATCGGAGCCCGCTGCTGAGCAAAGCCTCTTCTCACACGGAGAAGGTTAGAGCATTAATCACAACGCTCGCTCAAGGCGTATTGGCGAGTACAAACTTATAATCTGAAATTATAAGTCCAGGTTTCCTCACGATGTTTCCTTCACCGTCCGTCAGTGGTGTCTAAATACTCACAGAAAGTACATATGACTCGGAAAAAACGCATTGGTACATGCCAGGTTTCGAACCCGCACCCTCGTGCATTCGAGGCAGGCCTTTAACCTCTAGTGACCACGTTAACTGATTACGATTATTTTCGTTAATTTTTGGCAACAGTTAAGACTTTTTTTAACAAACAAAAAAAAAACAACGATATGCTCTTTATAAAATTTCTCCAAAAGCATCTATAATATAAATTACATGTGATTCAAAGAAGGAATATGTATTTGGAAATGTCTTTATCTTTGTACGTATATCTGGATAGCATTAACTCATCGGATAATTCTGATCATTGCGACATGTTATCGCATACGATAAGAGAATTAAATAAAATTATTATTTATAACAAGATATTGTAATACGCCCCCAAAGGTTTGGATATGTATTTGTACTGAAAAAATAGACATTTCATTATAAAATGAAACTAAGGTTCTCGTAAGCTACTTGCTTTTTATTATTTCATATGTACATAATCATGGCGTCTCGGTTCCTTTATAGTCTTTCCAAAAGTGGGTTACGACGGCCCCTTGTGGGCTGTGGGCCTAAAGGGGGCGGTAAGAGACACAGAAAAAAAAAATTGGGGACGTTGTGTAGAGGCCTGGGTGATTTATTATGTCATTTAGCTGGGATACCTAAGTTAAAGGGGTTTTTCAGTAAATTAAATAATGAAGGCGCTATAAAAATAATGTACTATATAAGTGGGTAGGACGCAAAATAAGTTTGGGAAGCTCTGATTTACAGTAACCGTGATCACGAGGACGAGTTGAAAGTGTCTGTAAGTCTTGTTACTATAATAACACATATATACTCGTATATGCTGTTTATCTTTGTAGGCTCAATTCCGTTATTTACCAAAGAGAAGATACTTCCTCTAGAGCTACGAGCTCTGCCGTATGACGTCGACAGTGTCATGCATTTCAATGAAAGGGATTTCAGCAAGAACGGTCACAGAACTTTATTATTCAAGGTAAATATTTATTAATATAATTAATGAAGTTTCTAGAGAAAAAAAAATGTATGTATTTTTTTTATATGTATGAAAATCTCGGCAATGGTCGGGTTTACTCAGCCTTAATGAGAAGAATTAATAACATTTGTCGTATTTACAGTTATAGATGATACGAAGACAGTATTTTATCTATCTGTTTATTTACTCACAAACTGTAACAAATGATTTGTATAAATTAAATAAAATAACTAATTAATGTTTAAACATAATACAATAATGCTATCAATTGAATAAAAATCGTTTAAGGTCTTTCTTATTTTAGATGTCTTCTAAGAAATCATTCTTTATTTTATTTATCAAACTACCCCTGTGTAACATTGCACATATCACGAAAAAATCCTTAAAATGTCTATTTATAATTCAAATTTCATTAATATAGTAAATAATGCAATTTATATATTTAGAACGACAAGACTCCACAGAAAAGAATCGGTCTATCTAAAACCGACTTAAAAAAGATAGAATTAGTTTATGGGCCAGAATGTTTGAAACGAGAGCGACAAGCAAAAATCGATATTTGTAGAAACTTCCCAGCTGTTAGGAGAAAGCGAGAAATCGATTTTGCAACAGTCGGAAGCCTTAGAGTCAATCCGGAAATAACCCCGCCGCCGGATACAAACAATCAGGAGAATCTGACAGACGAATTGACAAATAATCTAAAAGAACTCGGCATAGAAGAAGAGGTGCAGCTACTGATAGAGCAAATACACAAAGTTACGGCTACAGCGCTGACGAACGCTAAACTAAAGCACTGTAACACCACAAAGAATGGCAGCGGAGATAACAAGAAAGCGGATTTAAAGGAAATAATATATAAAGTCAATGAATACGCCAGAGCTGTGGTCCAGAACGCGTTGACAAACATGACTGTGTTCTGCGATGACGCCAATTCCATGGAGAAATTCCAAATTGGGAGGTGCCAATGGGGTCCTAACAGTAGATGTCCCGTGTACTTCAGATCGACTATGCCTGGGCCTGTCAAATATTCCACACAGCACCGTCCATTGATCCGACAATCGACAAAGCATGAGGGTAGAGGGATAAAACATCAGTATGTCCCATGGCTGAGGTCCCAGAATGGAACGGAAGAGAAAAACTTGACGAGGGCAAAGCGTGACGTGAATCAGACAAACTCTGGACCAGCCAACGAGACTGTCAAAGAGGTCTTGAGAATGGCGACAAGGATAATGACTGACAAGAAGGTTGACTTTGCACCTGTCAGACGCAGCTACCAAAGTGTTGGGTGAGTTATTTCTGGTACGACACACAGTTCCGGATGCTCTATCTGACTTTAAATTACCAGCGACAGTTGTCATATAAGATCTAAGACTCTCGCGAGTATTCATTTAAATGAAACTAATATTTTGGAATTTACTCGTTGTTTTCTTTTTCATTATTTTAACAGCATACCCTCGATATCTCGGGTACATAGCAACAGCCGTGATCATGGACACGAGATGAGGACATAATATTCTGCTAAACCGAAAATATTAGTTTCATTTAAATCAATTGTCATCATGATTTAGATGCTGTAATGATGGAATATTTAAATTTATAATATCTCATCGTATAGGACAAAATAACACTGTAATCGGCGCCAGGTTACCATTATTTCAGCTAATGAGGTTACCCTAACTGGTACTTAAATACACACAAGAAATTTGTTACAATCAGTCACTACACGTACTCAAGATATTACAATGATATAAAATATATTTGCTACTGAAAGTGGGCCTGAGAAAAATATTTATTTAGAATGAGAGGTCAACGACCCGAGTCAGAATTATATATTAGTATTTGGTACATTTGTCGTCCATGTCTCTGTAATTAATATAGTTTGAAATTATTCTTTCTCTTCTTAACTCAATTAATAAATCTTCTGCTAGATGTAAACGAGTTATAGAAGTTGAACATAAAGTTTTTTATTCAAACAATTATTGCTTCATTGCTTTAGTACGGGCTATTGAATAGGCGTTGTATATACTTTAACTGTCATATTGCATGTCTACCACAAGTTTACAGTCACTACTTACGAAGCGTTTCACGTTCCTCATACAACAGTTTGGAAGAATAAACAAAATAAATTATTAACTCCGTTGCTATCCGTCCGCGGCGCCACTGTTGTGCGCGTTTTCAATGTCCATTGCCTGTTTGATTACCTCGTTATTTAAAGTATTGTGATCTTTCCAATACATAGTTTGGCTTTATTTTCACTACTACGTTAATAGTATGTGATAAAATTTACTAATGAAATACTGTTAACTCTACGTGTGTAGTGACGATACGAACTAAGACTAAGCATCAGAAATCTGATGTCATTTATATTAAGATTTTCTTGTGATGTCATAGTTATTATATATATGTATATATATGGTAGGAAAGATCGCGAAGATTCCGATACTCCCGTGAAGCCAAGGAAGAAGAAGCTTAAACCACGACACCGACCAGAAGAGAAGAGAGTTACGACCTTCGATGAAGACGGAGATAAAACGAAGCAGAATATAGAAGAACGCGTTGAGAGATATAAAGAAGAAAGGTGATTTATCTTTATCTTTTATATTGACTTACTTTATTTTACTTCACACATAAAAAAAATATATGCACAGATTGCAAATTGTCTATGGCCTATAGATAATCTGTTACCACATTAAGCCTACTGTGAATATTAATGATTTGAGGGTAGTTAAAAAATACGAGAATACACTTACATATATATACTATACAGAAAATGTCAGTATATATTTTATAATTATTGTCATCGAATAAGAAATTGGACTAATTTTAATTATTTTCCGTTATCAAGAATTACTCCGACGTATTTATCCGTGTAGTTATAGCGATTAATTAAAGCTATTACCTATTACAGACCCAGAGAGAAGAAGAAAGATAGGAAAGAGAGAAAGGAGAGAAAGTTATTCCGTGTACCTAAAACAGTGCAGCTCTCGAAGGAGAACATAGAGTTCTACGCGGAGAGAATATGGCCGGATGGCGTCGTCAACTATGTCATAAAAGACGATGTGAACTGTACGTATTGTGAGAAATAACAATACGTTCCTTAAATCTGTCTATAGTTCTTATGTTAAAAATGTTTTGACGTTTAAACTCACTAGCAAAACTCGTTAAGGAATTTTTAATTCAATATCAAAAATCTATGCCGTATATATAACATTATAATTTAAAAAAAAACAACTTCATACCAACAACCTCCTTAGGGCGCATTTTCATTGGTCGATAAGGCCCGCATTCGGGGTGCGGGAGATTTCTGTAACGCATGCCATAGGGCCCGCAAAGAGTTTATCGTTTTCACTGGTCGTCAGAGCCCGCATACGGGGTGCGGGTGATCTCTATAACGCATGCGAATTCCGTTATTCCGGAATGCGGATATCACCCGCACACGTTTAATCGACCGAGTTATCGACCAGTGGATTTCATTGGTTGTTAGCTCGCATGCGGGTACTCCCCGAAATCGGGCTAACTACCGACTTAGCGACCAATGAAAATGCGCCTTTAGTGAGAATTTTCGAATATGGAATTCATATAAAAAAAATATCGGCAGACGATTCGAACAAAGTCCGCGAACGCCTGGCGGAGGTGAATAGGATATTACGCCGGCGGACTTGTGTGAGATTGAACGAAATGAGCGAGGAGGGAGCGAGACGGCTGACAGACTATCTCGTTCTAGACACCGGCAGGGATTACGTCACGGGGCGGGTCGGCGGGAAGCAGGTGACGGTTACATCAAAACACGCTACACTAGCGAGTGACTGCGGATTCGCTCGCATACTAAACTCTATAGATGTCATTCATGTAGGTTTCTTACGCTTTCTCGATGATTCTTGAAATTGTGCAATCAAATCGTGACTTGGTGTCCATAAAGTCGTCTTTGAAGTCGGTTAAAAAGTTACCTAAGTTACACTTTATGATATCACATTACCTACCTGATACGTCATAGTGAAATTGAAGTCAAACTCAAACAGACGGCCAGACATTTCAAACATTATAATTTGAAATTACTAACTGGCACATAGACTTCATTCATAAGTATAGATAAAAAAAATATTGGGTTTGACTTTTTCATCCAAGAAGGTTGTAGTGTTTTTAATAAATATGTATTTTTCAGTGAAAAAAAATAAAATTAATAAAATATTATCGTTACAAATTTGAGCATTTTTAAAAAAATTATACAACGATTCAATATATCAAGTAGCAAAAAATTTAATTATTTTAATCTATTCATTTTCTTTCCCGTGATAATATTATGGGCGGTAAAACTTATAGCGTTAATAATTGATTGTGTTGTCAGTATATATAAATAATTTAAACCAAGCATATATACATTAAATATGGCGCAATGTTGACAGATAGTGATATTTCCCGCCATTTTTGCTAAATTTATTTTTATATTCAAAAAATCATTTTGGTTATTTACAGGTTGTAATTTTAAAAAAAGAATCTTTTAATTATCATACCCTAAGTCTGCATCGACACTACAAACGCAGCGTTAACAGTTTTTAATTCATAATCTCACCTATTATGTAGTTACATAAGATTACTACATACTATAAACTAAGCATAACAATTCCCTTTTAAGACATTTTGTTCAAATTAAGCCTATATTTATTATATTGGTTTGAAATTTTTTTGACATTAATAGATCCGATATAGGAGAGAGATACAAATACAACAAAAGATATGATCTTGTATAAGTTAGTAAGGGATAGCAAACATCGTGACGTCAATCCCTATCATAGGCTTGTGTTGCAAGCATTAAGAAATATCCCTGTTCGATAGGTGAAATAATTTTAATAATTTTATTTTCAATTAACATAAGGCGATGAAACCAGTTTTTTTAATTACATAAGTATGTTAATGATCCCATAGTATTTTTTTTTTAATATAATAGTTTAAAATTTAATACTATTTTCGTATTATCATGTGTTTGTATTTTTGTTGTGGATGGTATTTCTTATATTATCTTTATATCAAGAGATATTTTTTTTATAAACTAAACTGTTGTACATTTCGAGCCAAGTATATAAGTTTTTTTATCCGTAAAATAAATATCTTGTTGTTCTGATGTAGTAATTTACGGATAAGTTTGATGTATAGAATCTGGTAACACATTTCTAGAAGTATCTATTCATAGTGTGCTCTGATTGGTTGATTATTTCTCGAAAATTCTGTGTTCCCATTGGCTGGTATATAAGCGATCGCGGCAAGTCTGGCGTTTTTGAAACTGTCAGAGAAGTTGGTTATCTGAATTAATGTTTGTCAAACAAAATGGTGGCCGTGGGTATAGACTTAGGCACGTCTTCATCCTGTGTGGCCGTGTGGCGGAACGGGTCCGTCGAAGTCATACCGAATGAGGAAGGCAATAAGACGACTCCGTCATACGTAGCATTCTCTGCCAGCGGTCGCGTTGTCGGCGAAACCGCGAAAAATCAAGCATCCGTCAACGCAACGAATACGATTTATGGCGCGAAACGTTTGATCGGGCGGAACTACGACGATATCGGCTTACAGACGGACCTCCGCCACTTCCCGTACGCGGTGATCAATAAGAATGGTAAGCCATATATAATTGTTAACTATGAGGGCCAAAAATGTTTTGCGCCGGAGGAAATAAGTGCTATGATTCTTTTCAGGATGAAGGGGTTGGCGGAGGCTTGGTTAGGTACTAGTGTTGGTAGGGCCGTGGTTACTGTGCCGGCTTATTTCAACGATTCTCAGAGACAGGCCACCAAGCTGGCGGGCCGTATCGCTGGCTTGGACGTCATTAGGATAATAAACGAACCTACCGCAGCGGCTTTCGCTTACGGGTTTCTTAAAAACATCAATTCGGATAGAAATATTTTAGTCTATGACCTTGGCGGCGGGACTTTCGATGTATCAGTTCTGAAGATAGGTCGAGGCTGTGTGTATGAAGTGAAAGCCACAGCTGGCAACACCAGGCTTGGGGGTGAAGACATTGACAACCGTCTGGTGGCGTATTTCCTTGAGGACATCCGTAAACGATATAAGACGGAAGTAAGGAGCGCACGGTCTATGAGGAGGTTGAAGTTTGCTGCTGAGAAAGCCAAAAAGGCTCTGACCTCGTCGAACCACGCTGAAGTGTTTATAGAAGCTCTGTGCGGTATCAACTATATTGGTAAAATATCACGTTCTATATTCGAGCATCTGTGCCTCGATCTGTTCAAAGATACCCTCAAACCGATAGATCAGGCGTTGATGGATGCCAGTATGACCAAGGATGATTTACACGAGGTCATATTAGTCGGAGGCAGCACCAGGATTCCTATAGTGCGGAGGATTCTAAAGGAATATTTTGGCTCTAGGAAGATATCTAGTGCGATAAACCCAGACGAGGCTGTAGCTTGCGGCGCAGCGATCCAAGCCGCCATATTGTCCGGCGAAACTCACGAGAGGATACAGGAGCTGTTACTAGTGGATGTTGTGCCATTGTCCCTGGGCCTGGAAACAGCCAGGGGCTTAATGTTCAAGGTAATAGAACGAAACACGCCGATACCCTGCCGGGTTGTTAAGGAAATAACTACGTTGGAGGACTATCAGAACGCTATGACCATAGAAATATTTGAAGGTGAACGTACTCTCACCAAAGATAATCACTGCTTGGGTGTATTCGAAATGCAGAACATCCCGCCAGTGCCACGAGGAGTCGCAAAATTGGATGTGATTTTCGAAGTGGATGCAAATGGTATCCTGACGGTATCAACTGTGGACAGAACCACCGGTAACAGCAACAGTATCACCATCGAGAACATCAGTAGGTTGCGGCAGCAGGAGATCAGCAGAATGATATCCAATGCTGATAGATTCAAGGAAGAAGACATGGAGAACAAGAGACGCCTGGAAGTGAGAAATCAGCTGGAGTCTTATATATATAACGTTAAGAGATCTGTCGTTGAGAATCTGGACAGTTTAAGCGGGGAGGAGTTCAGAGATATGATTGGTGAATGCGAGGACGCGCTTACCTGGCTCGATGAGAACGAGGATTGCTTGAGAGAGGAGTATGAGAGGAAGATGTCGGAGTTGCTGCAGCGTTGGTCGTGTGATATACGGAAGCTGGACGCCGCGCACAGAGCTAAAAGGCACAGAGGAGAGTCAGTCTGTGACCAGACAGCTATTATAGAAGAACTGTCCGAGGAGCGCTGAAAGAAGAATACGGTGAGTATTGTTCTTGATACCATTATACTGTCTTCTATGACTCTACCAGAAACGGAAGTCGAATAATTGGTGACCGATTTTCAGGTTATTCTAATTATATTCAGCACTGATGAATTTCAAACGTTTTTTTCGCGCACCACGCCATGAAACGCGCATTATAATATCAAATGTTCTAGAACAGTCTCCATATCATTGGCATTCAGAGAGCCTTGTCAAATATTTATGTCGAAAGCTATTCAGAAATTACAATTAGGCTAACACCACGGAATTCGTTAGAATATTTCAAACTACCTTCGTCGTTGAATAATAAACTAATGAAAAAATGATGTGGTGTTTTTATTTACATAACCACTTATAGCGCGACTTCCAAAGAGGTTGCGTTATACGTTCAACGCTCTGGAGGGGGGATAGACAGAGACGGAGCGAGAGTGAACGGGTGGGGCTATTGGGAATTGTAGGCAATGTTTATAAGGTTTGCCTTGAAACAATGAGTTGTCTAAAAATTGTTTTCTACCCCTTGTAATTTTCATTTCCACGTTACGAAGTTACACTTATTCCACGTGGAGGGAATCTAAGCACTATTTGTTGTGAACAGAATAAATAGTGCCAGTACTAATAAGAATGAGGGCAAAATATTGTCTTGTATATAGATCAAGTCACGGCCAGCCAAAAGAAAAACTACGAAATTTCCTTATATGTATATTATAATAAGAATTACATATTAAAACTTATCATCATCAACAACGGTGAAGGAAAACATCGTGAGGGAAACCTGGTCTTATAATTTCCAATTATAAGATTGAAATCGCCAACCCGTCTTGAGCGAGCGTGGTGATTAATGCTCTAACCTTCTCCATGTGAGAAGAGGCCTTTGCTCAGCAGTGGGCTTCGATAGGCTCATGATGATGATGATGATGATGATGATCATCAACAATCATGTATGTCTTAGGTATAGGTTATACCTAAGACTACATGATTGCCCCGATGTTAGGACAGCAATCCCATTCCATAGCTTGTGTTGTATCAGGAATTTTCTGGTTCACACAATCAGTTCCTCGTTTTTCAGAGTTATAATATTTTATCTATACAATGTTGTTGTCCCAGCGGTGTTCGTTAAATGTTTAGTACGTTACGCTTACGTAACACGTATTGCGATTTAGAGTTATCACTTGATAATATTTTTATCTGTATGTCATTTCACCAATGAGTTTTTAATTTAAAATAATTATTAAGTCATATATATCATTAATATTAATTTAATATTCTTTTATAAGTTGAATCTTGTTGTATTTGTATGTTATTGTTACATTAATTACAAAACACAACCGACATTTTAAAGAGAATAATGAAAATATTACGACATCTTAATAAGTCACTTGTTTATTTCCAATTTCCACAGAATAATGAATGATTACATCCAGACATGCTCTTTAAATAATCTCTCCTCTCCCCTCCACAACTCGCCCGCCACAAACCTTTCCCTTAGTCAATACAGCTTCTCTTTATTTTTGTTACATTACATGTATTTAAAACAAATACCAATAACACCAATACATAAAGCGGAAAACAATTCTAAGATCACAGATTTTAATTCAAATCGTGTAAATATTTTTTTATTTTATGGGTAATGTATAATAATTTTTATTATAAATGTATTAATGGTAAACATATATATATATATATATATATGTTTACCATTATAAAATATATATATATTTCTAATACCATAATTTCACTCAATAAAATACACTACAAAAATAATTCAAAACGACCAGTCAGTTGGACTATTGAATCTTAATTTATTCTGACTCATCTTTTAGCGTCTCAAATACCCAGCTACAACTACCTCATTCGAGGGTAGGTTTAGTTTTCACGTGATGGGTGTCAAAACATTACCTTCTGAATATACGTTACAATTAAATAAGTATTTTGTTGTATTTATGTAACATATTGTATTATTTTGTAGAATTTCGGTAGTCTAGAGCTGTTCGAGGGTGGTCAACATAGACAGCACGCTGCTATGATGGTAATGGCTATGCTCGGCTTCTACTTCGAGGTCTCGCGCCACGACAGAGACAAGTATATACGAGTGCACAACAGACACGTACGACCAGGTGCGGGGCTGTGTGTGTAACCATATATATATGTATATATGTGTGCGTATTTTAAATCACACACACACATATATGTATATATGTATATATATATATATATATTTTTGATAATAGCACTTGTATCATGTGTTTCCTACTTTGTTGTAAATAGGATTGAATTTTAATTTTTCTTACACACATTCGATATTAACACATTAGCAATAATAACGTAAGTAAATGTATGCAACGAGAATGTAATTATAGATAATAATCAGTTTGGAACTACCCGCAGTAGCTATACTTAACCTATTTGAATGAATTGAAATATTATACTACCTCCAGTATTCTTTGCCAACATAGTAATATAAAAAAAAAAAAAAACAAAGAATGCGTTACCAAAATCATAAAAAGTCGAGTTATAAATACAAACAAACAGACAAACTGCATCACTTCGAGAAGATACGTGCTGAAGCGACCCTCCCCCTGCCTTATGACTACGCCAGCGCCACGCATCCCGCCTGGCAGTATTGGAGGGTAGTCGGCAAAACGGGCATATCGACGGTCGCCACTTATAAGGAACAGGTAGGATACAGGCAAAGACTGGAGTAACACTAGTATGTACGAACTACACAGACTACTAAGCAATTATATTACTAACACTATAACCTCTTCATCTCGTGTAATTCCCTTTGGGTCAATTTATTTGTTTGTTGTATGAGACGACATAAGTTTGTTTAGTGTATGAGACGACAGATGTCGCTGACAGTTAAAGTACTATTTCCTTAAAAGAATTAATCTCGTTTTAAATATAAATCGCAATATATGTTGCGAGTAATATTAAATTTAACATTAGAAAAGAGAAAAATTCTTACTGTAAAATACTCAACAATACAAATATTATTAAGATTAATAAATTCATATTAAAACCTTTTTTCTCTATGAATCAACCTCCCCAGGACCCCGACGGCTCTATAATGAAGTCCTTGGGGCAGAACACGAAGTTACTGTCAGATACTGACATTATGAAAATAAACAGTGTCTATGGTATTAAATGTTTTAAGAGTCAACGACGAATGAAGATACGATACACGAGGACTGTGGAATAAAACCTTTATAAAAAAAATTGGTGATTTCATTTACAATAAATATTATATGCAGCCCTCCTCTCTGATTTATTAAAGTACCCTCCAACTGATTAGTTTTATAAAGATAAAAAGATCTGTAGTCCTGTATCGAGTCTTGTCTATTGCTCGTGAGCCGTCGGAACAGTCGGACGTCTGTCAATTCGGTAGCGTGAGTCATTTTATAATCACATTGTTAGATTCTGTGAGGCAACAATCATCATTGTGTATTGGTGTCATTAAAAAACCTATTGCTATAGTTATTTCATGAATTTGTAAGAATTATTAAAATCTTCGGTTGTAATTAGTATGTTTTTTTTCGGTTATTTATTCTATCGAACCTAAAAATATATTAAACAAAATAAACAATGTTAATAAAAATTTTGCTGTTACTTGTCCATAAAGCGTAGTGCAGATTGAAGTGTGCTGCCATAATGATGTTTCTATACACGTGAAAAGGGTACTTTATAAGTAACAAAGCACACGAACTTATTTTATTTAAATCTAACCAATTTTCGTCTGGAGACAAATAGTTAATTTGATTTTAATAATTATTTATGCTTTTTGCATAACTATTGGCGATTTCTTAACTTATTTTATTAAAATTCATCCACAAAAATAATAGGGCATTGTATTTATGTTTATTAGAAAAATGTTATGAAAATGTGATTTCAATTTTTATTAACGAATAAAGTGAAGTCACAGATCATATATCCCGTTTTTAATAGAACTTTATTAAAAAATTCACGTATATATTTGTTAGATAATATTAGAAAGTTTGCTTCAAACTTATATCACTCTTGCTGATGATGTCATAAATAATAACATTTTCTGGATATTGCCGCTTTTTTACAAGGCACTTTTCCACACTTATCATTATACTAACGGCTGAAAATGTTAAGCAAATTAATAATATTTTTTTCTTCTCCAAAGATTTATAAATAAATCCTTCGATTTTAACGACATTGTAATATTATAGAAGGGAAATCTCTAAGCCTGTATAAAATATAGCTTAGCTTACAGGTTTATTACAAAAAGTTCCCATCTAAATGCTGAATGCTACTAAATAAGTGCCATTTACAAGTTCACCTGGTCTCTGTACGGTGGTGAATACGGTCCTTTCAATTTTATGCTCCTGTTTCCAATGGAAAAACATTTTCTTTATGATCGCCATCACCAGTGCTATCATAAATAAACTCATCCCGAATAGAATTGTGTAAAGTGCCATCAATAATTTTTTTAGAAATCATTTTTTACGTCCTAATGTTTATTTAGATGTCATTTTTAGTGACAACAAAAATATGTCAAATAAATAAAACCCTTTGCATAACGTTTTAATATTCTTACATTATCTGTATCATGTTAAAAAAGTTTTGAAATCTGTACACGAAAAGAACTTAAAAAAGTGGCGCGAAGTGTAATCATATTTCTTAATAGTAATAAATCTGCGTCCCTTAACTGTACTATTATTATGGATTTAATGATAAAAATTAATGTTTATATCAAAGTAATTTTATGAAAAATTATCATCGAAAATGAATTTCGATGGTTACGGTAAGTTTAAGGTTCTTAAAAGTCGTTTTCCTGTTGCTGGTCTTTTAAGTAAACTTAAATTTCTACTTCTTTCAGCGAAATATTTTTTAAATTATTAATTATAACTTTTACACGGTATTCAGCTTTGTTTAGTTAAAATTTATTAATTATTAGTAAACGAAGATACCATAAAAAACCAGAATAGCTATAAAATATAGCTAACAGTGTTTCGTATAGAGTTCATATTATTTCAAATTCGCAAAGATTTTTCTAGTTACATATAAAAACCATTTAAATAAATAGTCTTGGAGTTTTGCTTACGTCGCTTGAACTCTATAGTTTACTTAATTATAGGGACTTAATATGAATTACGTAAATGTTAAACTATAACGCCCATTTAAAATCAAGATAAAGCGTCGTACATCATTTCAGCTCAGTATATGCAACAAAAATATCGCCTAGCCATTACACTAGCCGTCATCAAGACCAAACCAAGTGGCACACACCTAAATGATCACGTAAATTCTATAATAAATAATTTAAGTGATTTTACAACGTTGGATGACGGTGTATGTGAGGAAGATTTCAATTACAACGATAATGAACCCGATATTCAAGATTTCAATGATTCAGACGACAGTGTAACCATTTTAAAGGACTTTGTTCAGAATAACGAAGCTATTGATCAATACAAGGATGGAAATACGTTTTTTAACGACGAAATCAACATCGACACACGAAACGAGGTATTTTTTAAAAGATATGTTTGTATTAATTTATTTTCCTGTTTTTAATAGAACGAAATATATACGTTTTTAATTAAATGAGTAAGTAAAACATAATTTTAACTGCCGTTAGACTATTTTTGTAGAATAATATGCTAATTGCTTCAATATAATTTATTACTTTAACAAAAATTTTTTTTTTAATTATTTATTTATATAAATCTTCATATCTCCTTTATGTATACAAAAAGAATATTTTAAGTCCATATATATTGTTTTTTAAGTAAATAATATTTCATTTAAATACAATTCTCATTAAACATATCTTACATTACAGGATGAAAAACATAGTTCAGTCGATGAGACACAATGTAAGCAAGATTTGTTAAGTGACTGCACAGATAATGACAAAACTTTCTGTGAGTCTGATGATTTCATGGAAGCTGAGGATGACATCATCGATGATTCCCAAATTAATGATGTACCCAAAAATCAAATCGATTCCCAAGCAACTGTTTTATACACTGTACATGACACAAACACACATATAAGCCAGAGTGAGGAGAACATTGTTGTTAAAAAAATATATTTTAATGCAAAGAAAGATAAAACAGTAGAAGATAATGATACAGAGAATTTAGAACAAACCCATGAGAGAGCACAGATTGTAAATAATTTAAATGATTTTGTAATCTGTGGACAAGATAACAGTGGAATTGATGATTTAAATCATACAAGAGAGAATTTAATTTGTTTAAATTCCCAAATACATGGATTGAATGATGAATCAAAAATGACTGTGTCAATGGATTGTAGTGGACAGAATAATATGGATAAGACGGACACACCAAGAAGTTTGACTTCATTAACACAAAATAGCTTTTCATTGAACGAACATGAGTATTGTTCAGATAAAAGATTGGACAATAAGAGATTGTACAGTGAAATCGATGGGAGCATCTTGAAAAATCACCAAGATCCATCAGCACCTGACGATGAATCAGCCGATGACGGCTTAACAGAATCACAAGCGGAGATGGTCTCCTTCAAGGTGTTGGAGGAATTAAGTAGAATAAAGAGCTATTTAAATAAGGCTGATAACAAGTTGTCCGAGGATTCTGGATATAGGAGTTGGAAGAATAAAAGTTCTAGAAGTGGTGAGGCTATATATATATATATATATTAGTAAAGTTTGTATGTGTGTTTGTTACACTGATGCAAAAACTACTGAATGTATCTTAATGTAGTATGTAAATATACATAAATATATGTCATACATTATAATAGCATATAGCATATAATGTATCCTTCAGTCCGTGTAGCCCCGGGAACACTTCATGACAGTTGTATTGTGTGAAGTAACGCGACACGCGATAGATGGCGCTGACGGTTGGCGCACATATATTATATTAACACATGATTATAGTTAAAAGGCAGTTTTTTTTTATTTTACACATAGACAGTACAATATAGATAGATGTGTGTGTGTGTGTATGTTTGTTCCAACAAAATGTATATAATAACAGTATTAATTCCAGTGTCCCAGTCGAGTTGCTTAAACGAATCTGCTTACTGTTTGATGAGCTTCCTTAAGAGTTGTCCACTGGCTGTAAACATTATGGATATTGTTGAAGAGATTTCAAAGGTAATATATATATATATATGTGTGTGTGTGTGTGTGTGTGTTGTGTATGGTAGCGCCATCTATAAGATTTTGAAAAAAATATTAAGTTGGCCTATATCAATAATCTGCCTTTTCTCATAATGAATTTCCACTAAATCATATCCTTGTTTGTAAATAATTTTTAATTGTAAAATATCTTAATAAGTTTTTTATTCGAGTAGTGATTCAACATTGCTCTCATACGTACAATTATATATATATATATATATATATATATATATATATATATATATATAGTATGTTAGTAGTATATATATATATATATATATATTTATATATATACTACTAACATACTACTGACTTATGAAAACTCATACTAATAGTGATACCTGTAATTCATATACATTAAAAGTGTTTGTAATAAAATGCATAGCTTAATTTCGCTAACGCAAATATTATGCTGTCGCGCCGGCTTAAATGTTGTTGTGTTCTCGACATTTAGCGACAGCGCCATCTCGCGGCGAGTGGACGAACTATCAGCTACACGTTTACTAGAACACTCCTAATGTCAATGTAAACAAGCAGTAATATTAGCGAGAATGTTTAGGAATGTTCTGGTAGTCGGATCGTCGCTAAAGCGCCGCCGGGTCGGTTTGGAGTCGAGCGACGTTACCGGCGACTATAGCGAAGTTAATATTCGTGTCTTCTATTAACTACCGTCTGTATATTGATAACCAAACCCTGGCTGCTAACAGTAGTATGATAAGAACTAATTTTAAGGTGCACATGCGTACAAGTATTATTGTATGGCTCTCCCGTAATGATTGTATGTGTGTTTATTCTGTGCAATAACTATGGAACAAGTATTATATTTTATAGTTAAAATCGCTGCAATTGGTTTAAATATGTAACATTTTTGTATTCTTTTAGGTGTTGGGAAGGTTTGTGGACAAACTTCACGATGCGGAGACGTATCCAAAGTTCTTGGACGATATGTTGGACAGTGTTGGAGGCTTGGTTAATGACTTATATGAATCTAGTGTGGATGGGGATTTGGTAATATATATAAACATATTTCTCACTTAATTTCATAAATACTATAACACAGATTAATATAATCAGGCAAGCTGGTCTCTGATAGATAATTAAAAACGCAAAAGTTACATCAAAATCTGCACTTCCATTACAGATGTTGGAAGTAGATGAGAAAATACAAAGAATATTCCTACTAAACAGATCGCATCACATAATGAGGTACACTATAGAGTTGATCACAGGCAAATTGGAAAAGTTACACACAAAACTGTGTGATTCTATTGAAATCACACAGACGGCAACCACTGAGAACCTGTGCTATATGTTACACATACTGGAAATATTACTCAGAAGATACACAGCTATAGATAACGTGAGCCAGTCCAGCGTAGACTCACAGGGGAGTGTGTTGAGGAAAAACTCACTCACAGACATATGGAGGAGGAAGTGGAACTTGAGTGATAGTGACGTCAGAGTGAGTGAAAAAACATGCATAGTCACTGAATGTAGGCGTGTACTTAATAAAATACTAGTTCAAGCTATAGATAATTACAGCTTGATATCGTTTAGCGCTTTACAGTGCTTGAATATCATACAGAAGTAAGCTGCTACTGCTAAACGAGCGCTTTGTAGACAAAGCAAAAAATTTGTCGAACTACCTTCATTTTACTTAAATCAATACTTGACTGACAATTGAAAGTTACATTAAAATCTGCTTAATCCATCCAAAGATAAAGATAAAGATAAAGACTGAAATAAAGATACTATAATATTATAATGGCTAAATAAATATTGTATTAAAAAAAAATGACCCAAAATTTCATTAAATAAGTATTTATTCGTAACTATTTGTCGCTTCTTCAGCTTTCGCCTTCTCGCAGACGTCTCTTAGGTGTCTGTTGAGTTTGTTATTGCCCTGAAATATATAATGAACGGTATATATATATATATATATATATATATATGTGAGTTATTTAAGTCAAAATGTCTAATGTGAATATATTAAAAAAAATCAGTAAACAAAATATCGCATATCGTTATTCTTGAATATGATATGTATAGCATAACCGCAAATAATTTTAAAGCACATGTGAAAATTGCTAGTTTATATAAAAATATACACAGTGAACAAATAAAAATACATTCACGGGAAATGAACTGACGAAAAACTACTTAGAGCTATCGTTATAACATCTAAACGGAATATTTCTGAATATTATCATTAACTGAATAGAGTGTATTGTTTAATTATTATTTAGTATGTAAAAATATATAATCTGTTGTATGTGTTCCTATTATTCAATTTCATTTAAGCGAAAATCTTTCTTCATAAAGTATCAAACCTATAGGACAGCCTTAAGTGGCGCTAGTACGCAAAAGCCAAGCGTACCATGTATTTAAAACTAGTATTGATACAATATCAAAAAAATACAATTATATTGAATTTTAATTACTTTATAACTATTTTTTTCCTTATTTAAACCTATCTAATAAAATACTATAAATAACTATACCACATTCACGGTTTATGTGTTTTACGTAAAAACGAAATTTAAAATAGTGCATCCCAGATAACCCAGGATATAAATACAAACAATTTACCTAATGAACAAAATTACTTGCAAATAAAAATAACTCAACCCCCACATAAAATAACTCAACCCCCACATAAAATAACTCAACCCACACATAAAATAACTCAACACACACATAAAATAACTCAACACCCACACATAAAATAACTCAACACACACATAAAATAACTCAACACACACATAAAATAACTCAACACACACATAAAATAACTCAACACACACATAAAATAACTCAACACACACATAAAATAACTCTCAAATAAAACGCTCCATACATATAACCCGTAATGGCCGACCTTGAAACAGTTCCCGCACAGGTGACACACAGCCAGCGGCCCGCCTGTGCTGTTCCTGTGCGTTCCGACGTGTCTGACGAGCGACTTCCTGCTAGTGTAGCTGGAGCTGCACATGGAACAGCTGTACTCCTTGCTGGACGAGTGGACGGCCTGGATGTGTGAGGCCAGCGCTCGCTGGTTGGGACACACTCGACCACATATCGGACACTCGAAGCTGTGAGTCGAATTTTAGATAATATCTTCGGCTTAAAGATACATTCATTGTTATATTATTATATATTGAAAAATTAAGTCTCAATAGAATTTCGTATAATTTTTTTTTTTGAGTATTGAATATAAAATTAAGATCCTACTTTAAAAAAAAACATTTTAACTTGGTTTCGACAATAATCTATAAAATGTCTTTTTTTTTTGGTTTTTACACAAAAATACGTGTAATCACTAAAAACGAGTAAATAAGAGGTTCTTATAAATTATTAAAAATGTCTTAAAGCTATATATATATATTATTTTTTCTCCAAATCAATTCTTTTTATTTGTTAATAATATATCCCAAATTTAATTTGTAAAAAAATTATTGACTAGTAAATTTTTTATGACCAAAAATACCGCAGATCAGTGATTCCCAACCGGTGGTCCGCGAACGAACTCAAAACTCTTTTAAATCTTATTAATGTCTACGAAAAGACAACAAAGTGGTCCCTAGCCGAGAAAAGGTTGGGAACCACTGCTGTAGACTCTACATACAAAAATATCGTCAGCTTTTTTTGACATATCAATTAGTTAGAATATTTTGCTTCCCCATGTTACTTTTATCATAACATAATTTTGTTTTTAATATACATGTACATATACTAACAGGGTCTGTTGGTGTTTGAGCGTGTTCCGTCTATGAGCCATCAGCCCCTTCCTGGAGGTGAAGCTGACGTTGCAGGTCTCGCAGTAGTATGTCTCCGACACCTGGTTGTGGGTCTTCATGTGCTGGTTCAGGGTGTACGGACTGCTGTACACCGACGGGCACAGCTCACACGGGAATTTTCGTTTTATATGTTTACTGTAACATATGTGTATATATATATATATATATGTGTGTGTGTGTGTGTGTGTGTGTGTGTATTTGATTGTCATTCTACATGAAGGTAGTCAGAGATATTAGTTTTATTGAAGTCATCTTACCGTAATTTGTCTAACTGACTGTTTATATGAGATACTCCATTAATATTATATTATTTAATGTTCAATGTGAGCTGTTACGTCTCTATGTATCACTATTTTCAACATAGTTTCATGTTTTTTACTACTTAAAGCTAATTACGTTTGTTTGCAACAACTTCACTATGCCCGGGCGCTCGTGCGCGTGTGTGTGTGTGTGCGCGCGTGTGTAACTTACATCATATGCGTCCTCAGAGCCGCCTGCGTGTTGTAAGTCTCGCCACAGACGGTACAGGTGTGGAGTCTGCCGCTGGTCTTGCTGGTGTGGACTCGTTTTAAATGTTGTTGGAGACCACTCGCGTCCCTGTTCACAATATGTATAGTGGGAATGTGTGAGTGTGGGGGAGGGGAGACCACATATAACCAGTCGCCAGGAGATCAGGACTCTGCTCGCTGGTAACAGCTCGTAGACTGTGTGATTTAGATCTCTCGTTTGTGTTATATTCAGATCTCATCTCGATGAGTTTAAAACGAGACAGTTGATTATTAATTCAGACGTAGTTTTTAGTTGAGTGAAATCGTACAGAATATAATTTTTAAAAAAAGTCAATACTAATCTCGTTTCTAAGATATATATAGGAAAAATTATAGTAGGAACATTAAAATCCAATGTCACAAGTCGCTTTGCATGTAGTGTACTCACGTGAACAGTCTAGCGCACATGTGGCAGGGCAGGGACCTGGTCCTCGTGTGCTTACAAACGTGGTGCCTGCCGGGGACTCGAACCCCGCACCTCACGCACACGGAGCGCTCCGCGTGACGGGAGGCGTGGACGCGGAGCAGCGTTAGAGACGACACGCGGAGGGTGCATATGGGACACGAGTATTGACCGTTAGACTGGAAGGGTATTTCCGGTTATTTTGTGCGGGCATTCCGAGTTACTTTTGTGTGGGCATTCCGAGTTACTTTTGTGTGGGCATTCCAAGTTACTTTTGTGTGGTCATTCCAAGTTACTTTTGTGTGGGCATTCCGAGTTACTTTTGTGTGGGCATTCCGAGTTACTTTTGTGTGAGCATTCCGATATAGTTATTTATTCTCGGAACATTTTGATTTATCATCTGTTTGACCATTCATAATCTGATAGAAAAACTATTTTCACTGAAGCTAATTCAATCCCAAATTTTTTAACCGATATTAATCGACGTGTTTATTTGGCTTTATGTGTAAATATTGAGGATCCTAATAATATTTTTTTAACCTTCACCGATATGAATACGAGTTGGACAAATATGTTTAAGAACCATATTTGCCCAGGTGTGTCACACAGACGAACGAGCTGGTCACCGCCACAACTCGGGTTATATTAAATTATATTATCGCAAATTGCTGGGATACATTAAAATTAAACTAAGTTTCTCTTAACGAGGAGGGAGGGTATCCACGAAATGTGACATCCTGTGACAAGAGCCATTGGGGATCGATAGTTTTGTGACGTCACATATCAAAATTTAAACCACTGAGTTTTTATTTAATTCAGAATAAGTAAAAAACTTTAGTAGCTGTTTTCTATCGATTATTTTTAAATACATACGTAAATTTTAAAAATGTGTGACGTCACATCAGGAGGGGCGGGGGTTACAAAAATGTAACAATCTGGGACGAGGAAGGGGGAGGGGTTCAAAAGTCCTAAAATTCGTGTGACGTAAGTTTTGGATGGCCTCATAATGGGCGGTTTTATAATTTTAATCTACATGATCCCGACGCATCTTTCCCTTTACAGCGACCGTGGCCAGGGACAGATGAAAGTATCCGTCTGTTAGTCTTATTATATATATAATAATAATAATAATAATAAACGAATATTATACGAAATACTTACTTTCATTTGTTCTACAACTTACTGTTTAATCATTAAAATCTTAAAAAGTTCCAAAAAATTACAAAGTTACCTTAAAAGGTTTATATATTGTCACATAAATTTAAATTATATGAATTAATAATGAAATTCAACATCGCCGGTATTTTTACACAGACACGACGGTTCAGTTTGCTAAACGACTAGGACGAGACACCGTCACAGTCGTAGGTTCATTCCAAGTGCTGAATTTTTTAAATATATATATATATATACGACTATATAGGTCTTGGAAACATAGCCTTAACATATATATATATATATTTAAGATATTCTTTAACAAAAACTAAGGTCATAACCAAGGTCATATATATATATATATATACTCACCTCTTCGTGACGCATCATATGCGCCTGGTAAGTATCCTTGAACAGGAATCCTATGGCACAATTATAGCACTTGAACTCAGCCTCTGTGTACTTCTTTTCCTTCCTCTTCGCTTCTAGTTCAGCTCTCTGTTCTTCAACTGTCAGAGTTATCTTCATAAGTCCCCTTCTTTTTGATTTCTTTAATCTATTCTTTCTCATTTTCCTCCCATCGGTCACTTTAACATCATCCTTGTTAATTACATCATGATTCCGGTCATCATTATCATCATTATCATCATTACTATCATTTCTATCATCTTCGTTAACATCATTATTTAATGTATCCTCCAACACGACATCTTCTTTCAAACCCACCTCTGTATGTCCTCCATTTTGTTTTCCATCCTCATTGCCATGATAAGCATCACTAATGTTATATTCGTAGTAATTAATGTCACCATTATTATCATCATCTGTGCCGTACCCGTTAATATCCTCATCAGAACCAATATCTTTGTTATTCCCACATAGATTTTCATCGTAGTTGTCATTGTAATTCTTTATATCTACCTTAAGTCGTTCACAGCATTCATCATCGCAAATCGTTTGTGTCTTTACTTCGGTTATATGTAATCTTAGTATATCTTTTTCGCTGGAACATTAAAAATATATATATATATATATATATATATATATATATATATATATATATATTTTTTTTATCTATCATATTAGTAGCCAAAGACGACAAGCCTACTATCTCATATATTCACACTATAGTAATTCAGATAAATAGAATTATCTGAGACCTATACATTTAGCCTAATACACCCACTCAAAGTATTCTAAGCTGAAATATTTCTACGGTATAAATATATATATATGATAATTATTTAATAATAGGAAAATGTTATTTTATTAACATTAGCATATTTATATATATACCTAAATATAGGATAGTCTGTGCTCCTTTTAAGACATAGCGATTTGAAAATGCACATCTTATTGAGTATGTGACAGCAAACGTAGCACAGCTGGGATTCCGGACACAGCTGCAATAGTTAAACAAAAAAAATTGTTTTTTTTTTAATTTTATAAAGCGATAGTTGTTTGATTATAATAAAACAGTATAAAGCTATGAATAACACTAAGTACATTAATTATATAATGGCTGTGGCCCGAGTTTGTCCGAATATGTATATTTTTATTTAATGAGATTAGACGGCACAGACAGACAAGCGAAAATTGAAAAAATACTATCTAGTTATATATATATAATTAATTGTTAAGCAAAGTAGTAACATTGTAATGTTTATCTGATATTTTATATTATTGTAAGATATCTCTGGTTATCCTTTTTAGTTGAGGAGCAGAGTCCCGTTTTATAGTTGCCTTTTCTATTATTATATCGTTTAATTCTACACACTTCTCAATACATATTGAAATTTCATCATCATCATCAGCCTATCGGCGCTGACTGCTGAGCAAAGCCTCGTCTCACATAGAGAAGGTTAGAGAATAAATCACCACCACCTCAAGACGGGTTGGCAATTTCAAACTTATTAATTGAATTTATAAGACCAGGTTTCCTCACGATGTTTTCCTTCACCGTCCATCAGTGGTGTCTAAATACTCTTAGAAAGTACATATGACTCAGAAAAGATCACATTGGTACTTGCCAGGTCTCGAACCGGCGCCCTCATGCATGAGAGGCGGGCCTTAACCTCTAACTAGGCCACCACAACTTATATTGAGATTAGATTTTGTTAATTTTATTTTACATCAAGTGTACATACTGCGCACTAGTATTATTTGGTTAAGTTAGCAACATCAAAATATAAAAATATCAATTTCAATCACGCTAAACAAGTATTATATTTTAAATGTAAATAATTATGTGTATCTAAGTAAAATTCAGAGTAAACATACGCTAATGCCGACGAAGTCGCGATATTTAGCTCGTGTTCCGTCACTGATATCCGAATGAACTGTGCCGTAGCATACAAAACACAAGACGTTGGACATTTTTGTTTCAATAATTCATAAGTAGCAAGTGTAGCTTTTTATTATATCACATATCTCAAGATCTGAGTGACATTTATTTATCATCAAACTATAACTTTAATATGACAATGGAAAGAATTATTGTTTAACTTATAACATTGTTTTGAAAACAAATACATATTTCAATTTATAATTTGAAAATGACAAATGTCATTCGACTTTGTTTTGACTTTTGAGATTTGTATTTATACGATGCGTTCTAAAACTAATTTCTTACTATCATTATAAGAGCGAACTTCAAAATAATAGATTCACATTTAATGGAATGGGATTTGTTCTTTAAACATAAATTTTATAGTAAATACAATATAATAATTCGAAATTTTAAGTCATAATTCAGTAGTTAAAATTACATAACTTGACAAAAGTTTACTGTGGCCATTTCCATAGCAAATAACGATAGTTAATTTATTATATAAATAAATGTTTACTTTGATTCTGTGTGGATAAAATATTTAAATTCTTTTAATAATCAGACGGAAATGAGAATCTTATAAGTCAGTTTCTTAATTAATATCTATTTTTGAAAAATATGCTTTCCTCTAGTTTAATTTTAATTATATTAATAAAGCAGAATGTAAAAGTTTCTTTTATACAAATCAATCCATAATTTATCCTAAATTAATTTTAATAGATGTTTGTGGGTTTTTTAATTCATATTTCGTTGTTGCTCATAATATCCAAAGAATTAAAAACCTGAAGATAAATGAAAACTATTTTTTAATAAAAAGCTAATAGTTTTATAATTTTATTTTTAAATATTCGGTAAGTCACGTTATAATCTTTATTTATCGATGAATTTATTTCGATACTGCCAACATCGCTCGACGGATTGTCGTTTGTTACATTGTGCTTCACGTATCTAACGCACTTATGTCGTACTCGCGTCAGATATTATAATTTTTGTGCCTTGAAGCATAAAATTAATAAAACATTTAGTTTCAACATCTTTGGACGCACACATCGGGTGTTGAATTTAGGACAATAACTTTGGAGAACTTAAAAACCGTGTGTACTGTGTCGGTGACTGTGGTGTTATTAAAGACTAAAGTCGCATCTAAATAATAGTGTTTAATAATATAATTAGGTAACTCGGCTGTTTGTGTCCACTTTGGGTGTATTGTGGTGACAATTAAAAAAAAAAAACAAAATATAACCTTTAAGACTGCATCCTGAACCGGTGCAAATTTGCAAATGTACATAAATTTAAATTCATGAGCGAAACGGAATCCATCGGCTGCGAAATATCTGGTATGTAAAAGGTTGTTTTCAATATATCACGTAATAAGTTGTATATAATCTAATTAGGTGTAAAGTGGGGGTGTTAAAACATTGTAATAAACTAAATTAACAGCCAATGGCACTCGGCTTTAAGTACGAAAGAGATTCTAATAAGACTGCAAATAATAATACGATATTTTTATCTTCATTATTCGTGGGGATGTTCTTCCGTTATATTTAGTAGATAATTCAAAGGGAACTTTTTGCTGAATAAAAAAGTATACAGGCATATATAAATTTAAAGCTAAATACAATCGGCTTGTTATCAAATTTATTTTATTTTTATTTATTAATATTGTAATTAAATATGAGAGAGATTTTATTTGGTTTAGAAATTATTACGAACAAATAACAGGACTTGATTTGTTAAAATTATATGTGAATACAGTTTTTTTTATTACACTGAGTATGATTTTATATATAAAATTTTTGACAGAGATATGATTTAATTGATTTTAATTCAAACCGTGCATGTTATAACACAAAATTTTTATATAAGAAATTTTAAATTCTTGTGTATTTGTTTGAATATATAAATGGTTTAGTTGAAGTTTTAAAAACGTATATAGAAATGATCGATTGAAATAAAAATTGATTATTTTTTTTCGATAATCAATATATGTATATGTGAAATGGCAATCATTTATAGCTCAAATTTGTTCTTGCTCCACAGTACCTTGACATAGTTTCAAAATATCACTATATATATATATATATATATATATATGTAATTATTTTATTTAAAATTACCTCACTCCAAGGCATATTGTGTTGAATTTTCTACTGTTATTTAAATAAGACTGTCTCAAACATTTCTTTGTATTTAAATACAATGTTATTTTAAAAGTACTGACATTGTGTTGCGTTTATGCTGTGAGGTATGGTATGCTATTGTCAGCTATATTTTTGAATATATCAGACATGAAGCGGATGGTTGTTTGGATGGATACCGGTTAACGAATATTTGGAGAGCTGGGTTGGTAGATATTCAGCTTTTTCAGAAATTTACTTAAAGACATATCACACCTACTTGGTGACGACATATTTGGTGGTTAGATAGTTAAATTCAACACCTACAGCTGTCAAGGTTTGCCAGGATTTATCTTTCAGCACCCGGCATCAGAGATCGGTTTACAGAGAAAGGCTGTTTTCATTGTCGGGTCATATATACGAGGCCGAGTCGAGTCATCTGCTACCAACGAATGCGGCCCTTGGTATTAATTTACAACAATTTCCTGTTGTCAATTTTGTGTTGTTTCATACCTATTGTATTATGATTTTCTTTATGTAAAACAATGTGTTTTTAATTTTACTATCTGGTGTCTGGACGTCTAGTAAAAAGAAGTCTGGATAGGTTATATATATATATATATACTATTATGTTATATACAGCACATATGCATTACGTATTTATTTAAAAGCGCCCATTACAATGTCGCCAGCATACTTTATAATAGTATTAATTTTGTTTCACTTATGTATTTTTCATCACGGCTCATGATATTTTAGCCAAATATAAAAGTTACCAGTCAGTGATAATATATGAATTAAGTATTGTGAGGTACTTAGGATGCTTTAAAAATTTACCAAGTTTATACAATAATTAGATAAATTATAGTAAATAAGAGTTATTTTTCTGTATGAAAGCACAAGTTTGGATCTTAAAGCAATGCCCCATAGTTATTATTCTTGTTGGTTATACAAATGTCTGTGAATGGTATGGTTAGTACAGTGGTCCCCAACCGGTGGTTCGCGGACAGCCAGTGGTCTGCGGGATTCAAAAATCTTTAAATTTTTTATTAATGTTTAAATTACATATTTTTGTTCACTTCTCGTCTGACCGTGATCACGGTTGCTGAAAAGTAACAGAAACGTCTCGTCGGGAGTATTTAGTTTCTTACAAAAATAAATCACGCGTGGTTTATCCGAAATATATTAGTTTCTTTTAAATATTTTTGTTTTTATTAAAGTTTATTTTCTTAGTCGTTCACTTTATCTTTCTTTTACATTCGGTCCCACGCGAACAACAAAACACAAAGTGGTCCTAGTCAAGAAAAGGTTGAGAACCGCTGGGTTAGTATAATAACATTATAACTACATACGAAGCGTTTCAATAACCTGCGTTAATACTATGCGCGTTACAGAGCTTCATCAGCTAACCATAGCTGGAGCCTTAGAGCCCATGTCAATACGGCTTGCGGGTACAAGCTCAAAGTACCTCCTGGCTTGGAGTAAAGGAAAGTACGGGAGGTTTTTAGTCGGTAGGAGTCTGAAACCAGCTCTTGTCCCACCCAACAAGTGCTTGTTTAATTATATGATCTTTCATATCATGACATATCGTATGACTAAAAAACTGTCAACGCTTGCGTGACGACGTGCGCTTGGATGTGTGATACCGATGTATAGGGTCTGAATTGAATGGTATCAAATAAGCGAGTTCCAGTCACACGGAAGACGTAAAGAAAAATTAATAAGATGTCTCATAAACAAATAATTTTGTCAGTTTTGTTAAAAGACCAATATTATAGCTATATTTGCGTTACCTTTCTAATAATTTGGTTCATGATTTTTGTTTTGTGGGACCTGTGGTATATATATATAGGATTTATTAGATATGACCTCTTGGCTGCAGTATAGTCCTTTAAACTATGGTCGCTTATCAGCACCAGAACTGTTTGTTTGGGAAAATTATTTCATGCATTACTGAGGCATGCATGTATGGATGATTGATGCTAAATTACTGTGGTGTTCAGATCGAGACTTCCTCTCTAAGATTGACCACGAATCACAATCCAGAGCATTGCGACGTCTTCAGCTTTGACGAAATCCAAAACGTTTGGTTCTAGCCAAGGATCTCCAACTCTATGACCTGATGCCCAGCCTCACTTAATATATCGTTCTTGGATATTGAACCTGATTTAGATAAGACTTGACTACCTTCTCAAAGTAGTGCCTTGATGATCTTTTCGCGATGTTTAGGCACATTCACCATAGCAATCCCTCGCTAGGTCCTTCACAGCTAACAATCTGTTAGACCATCACTGGAATAATATGCCCTGGTTGTACTCTGTCCACTTATTGTGAAGTTTCTTAAGAGCTTTTACCATAAACCACCATATATATATATACATATATATTTAAATATCCGTCGTTTGGTTATCGTTGCAACGTTGCTCATTTATCTTTAACAGTAGGGTCATGGTAGGTGGTTGGCTTCACGCGATAAGTTTATCTGAAATTAATTTATTATTTAACTCAATATAAAGTAATAATTTTATTTTTATTTGCATTAGCATCTATGATAAGCATAAAAAGTTATGTTGCATGCATATGCAATGATAGAGTGCATGCTGAACTCGCAACGAAGCTTTCATAGATTTGGAATAAAATGTATGAATTTATGTACATATACTCTGTAGGTTATGTTAGAATTAAAATTATTATCCTTCATGTGCACTAATTTCTTAGTAAAAATGTGACTTATTTTGAATGATTTTTCGTGTTAATTCCTTTAATAAATCATTATTTGTCGACCTATATATAATAATAGGTTGCCAAATATCTCCCACCCGCCTTTTTGTCTTTTGAATTTGGCGGGTATGCACAAAGCGCTGCACAGGTCGTATCTGGCAATACTATATATCGTTTGACGGGTCTTGACATAACCTACAAAACGACGCTATGAATGAATAGTTTGGATATTGCGTTCAAGATTTAGGGACGTGTAAACATGGAGTTGACTACCTGAATAAAAAGTAACGAACTAAATTCGAGCTATTTTAAAGTTTTCCTTCGTTAAAGGCACATTCGCTAGAGAAACGTTCCGTGAGATTAATGGTGTTTTGGGGGATGGTACTTCAGTTCGAACGGCGGAAGAGTGGTTTCGATGATTCGGAGCTGGTGAAGACGACACCATGGATAAGCCAGCCGGCGGAAGACCTGTGACGACGAATACCGATCAAAACATGGAAAACATCGAGTTAGACCGGCATGTGGCATCTCGTGACATCGCCCAGGAGATGGGAATCAGTCACCAAACCGTTTTAAACCATCTGAAGAAGGCTGGATACAAAAAAAGTTTGATGTTTGGGTGCCGCATGATTTGACGCAAAAAACCCTTCTTGGCGGAATCAACGCCTGCGATATGATGCTAAAATGGAACGAACTCGACCCATTTTTGAAGTGAATGGTGACTGCCGGTGAAAAATGGATCAAATATGACAATATCACGCGAAAACGGTCGTGGTCGAACCGGTGAATCATCCCAAACAGTGGCCAAGCCGGGATTGACGGCCAGGAAGGTTTTGCTGTGTGTTTGGTGGGGTTGGAAGGGAATCATCCACTATGAGCTGCTCCCAAATGGCCAGACGTTTAATTCTACCATCTACTGTGATCAACTGGACCGTTTCAAGTAGACGGTCGTCCAGAAGCGTCCAGAATTGGCCAACAGGAAGGATGTTGTGTTCCACCAGGACGACGCCAGACCACACGCTTCGTTGATGACTCGTCAGAAGCTGCGGGAGATCTGATGGGAGGTTTTATTGTATCCACCATATAGCCCGAACCTAGCGCCAAGTGATCACCACCTGTCCCTGTCCATGGCGTACTCCTTTGGTGGAGTAATGTTGAACGCAAAAGAGGCTTGTGAAAACCAACGAGAGGGATATTATGAAGTTGCCTTAATGGAATCAGATTATCAAACAAAACGGTGCACATTTGAATTAAATCCGATCACTGTAACACTTTTTATAAAGCATTGAATAAAGAGCAAAAAAGCGGGAGGGAGTTATTTGACAATCCCTTATATTATGTCAGAATTTTTTTATAATATAAATATGTACAATAAATATACTGCCAATTTTTTTTTGTTGGCAATAATATTTACGTGTCAAATACAACTGCCTGAAGAACGTTCACCTGTCCGACGTGGACAGGTTTATTTTAAATATTAAGACTGAGAGAGACTGAGAGAATGTAGGAAGCTTTTGTATTGATACCTATTCTGCGAGCTGTGCATCTCACATGATCCTCTGCTATGTTTGTTAGACTAACACTCGAAAATTACTCAATAGATTTTGATGTAACTTTACATTAATATAGCTCTCATGCATAAGAACGACACATAGTATATAATGTGTCCTTCAGTCCGTGTAATTCCCGGGAACACTTCGTGACAGTTGTATTGTGTGAAGTAACGCGACATAGACGATAGATGGCGCTGACTGTTGGTAAATATATATATATATATATATATACATTGTTTATCTTTAAATCGTTCCTCAGGAGTTTCACATTTTTCATGAGGATATAATTGATAAATTCTACAGAGTTTTCTTTCAAGATATTAAATAAATGCAGTCTTACTACACACAAAATTTCCCATTTCCCATCCAATAATTTATTTATAAATGAAAATTTATTAAAGCTCAATATACAGCATACAAAGTTGCGGTGAGCGTACTGGCTCATAAAATTATATGAAGATATTTTGATAGCTCCCTAAATCTCTATTCCAGTCTAGGATCGAAAATCAATTCTAAAACTATCAATCAAACAAAAATACCTCTTTTTAATTATAACTATAATTCTCATATTTTCAGCAATGTTTTTTTTTAATTCTAATAAGGATGTCATGGTTACACGATCTGTTTAGTCTCAGCCGGTTATATTTTTGTCAATTTTAATGTCCATTAAAAATTATTTCGAACATAAAATTCTCATTGAAGTCTTCTCAATATTTGGTTTAGTGTAAACACTCTTTGATGTTAGTTGATTTTGATCTCTTAAGGAAATTTATCTGCAGATTTAATAGCTTTTTAATAATTCTACCGACTGCGAAATGGGAGGTCCCTTGTTGAATCTGAATGCACGTATGATTGAAGTTTTCTCCGAAACTAAAGACCAAATTGGGCGTTTTGGGACAATTATTAGGTAATAAGGCATGTATTATGTGTACTTATACGAAACGTTTGGGATTTTGCTGTATAATGTATTTGAAAACTCATTTGAGAACTTATTTTTAATAAAAACACAAATAAAATGAAACTAATATACTAGTATAACCGTGGTCACGGTTGCTGCAAAGTAACCGAAACGTCGGGAGTATGTAGTTTTTTACAAAAATAAATCACGCGTAGTTCATCCGAAAAATACTAGTTTCATTTAAATGAATACTCGCGAAAATCTTAGATCTCATTATGAAAAACACAAATCTCTGATAATATTATGGCGTATGTGTACCACAAGTTTGTGTAGACACGATATACGAAGCGTTTAACGTTTGTATTCAGTAACTTAAAAGTGTTAAACTCTGTCTTTCAAATTACGGTTAAGTTAAAATTTTGGTTAAAATTGAATAGCTGTTATCGCTAGTGAGTTTAAATTTGTGTGCGACCGATTCACGCTCAGCTGATTATCTAGAGGACGTCCGATTTTATTCAAATATCCGCTAACGCAAGATATTAGTCGGTGAAGCAACATCTGTATAAATTACTAAAGTTTCCTTGCGCTTAGATGTTAATAGGAAAACTAAAATCGCAATATTGTAACACATAAAAAAAATGTTTAAGGTTGTATGTATGTTTGTTGCTCTGTTTCGCAAAAACGACTTAACGGATTTTGGTTAAACTTTACAGTAATGTAGTTTAGATATCAGAATGTGACATAGGATATAATTTATCCCTTCATCCCGTGTAGTTCCCGGGAACACTTCGCAACAGTTGTATTGTGTGAAGTAACGCGACACGCGATAGATGGCGTTGACGGTTGGTTCACACATATCCAGTTTTAACACACATTAAGTAATTCCGAAAGTTATAGGCAAAAGATAAATATTTTTACGTTTTATTAATACTTTAGTTCAAAATATAAAATAGGTTAAATGCAATTAACAAAGGCACTATAACAGTTTGCTATTTCAAGTGTGATTGTTTGAGCTGTTTTTTTAGGTCGGATGAGTTTGACTTGCTAATTATTTGACACGTTTGGTGAGTTTGTTGAACTATTTATAACTTACCACTAGTTTGATTTGAACTAAATACGTACAGTTTCGAGTTTTTTATTTAAATCTGTTCATATTGTAGCTCGTGAAGATTTATGAATGATGACAGTAAATTTAAGTATTTAGTATGTCGGTGTTAACAACTAGGAATACTGGATACGGATAGTTTTAACGTATCTCACACATGAACTTATTATACTAAGGATATATGCATACGAAAGTGCGGAAATGGTAATGCTTGAGCCAACACTATATATATATATATATATATATATATATATGTATAGATAAGTGGAAACATTACCCGAATCGTCACAGCCCTTTCTTATAACGAATCTAACGAACGAGCAGACAATCATTCTAAAATAGCAATCGTATAAATTCTCTTAAAAACATTATCTCTCATACTACATTTTATACCTACAAACGTACGTATTAGATACAGTATTTTATTTCCTTAATGTGTATAATCTGACGATGATATGTCTAGGATAATATTACATGACATCGGAGCCCTCTCAACTTTTGTTTTCAATTATTAGGTAACGAAAGAACATACACACGCCAAATTCCTCCCCAAAAACTTGCAATCAATCACCATGTTTATATAATGTGATAAGCTCGCGTTATCAATGTCACAGTCAGTGATAAGGATTTCCGAAAAAGATACACAGGAATGTAAGTGAAAATAAGAAAATAGGAAATCAGTTACTATCGATGAAATCGGTGAACAGATTTTTGGAAATTTTTGTAATTATAACAAATTATTATTCAATTTTAAAAACCACTGGTAATCAATCGTCATTTTTACTATTATACTGACAGTTGTCTGGTTTTAATCGATGTGTCATAGACCAGAAATGCCTTACATCATTTTGGAAGCGCTGATACTCTTAAACTCGGAGGCCGATATGAACCGCACATAGATAAGAACTGCCGCAAAGCAAGTGGCTTTGAAATGGAAAAAATTACATCGAAATCGGTCGATTCGTTTAAAAGATATGATGAAACAAACAGACGCACCCAAACATCTATCTCAAATAAACAACACCCATCTTTTGCATTGAAGTAAAACGATTAATTTGAAGCTTGCACTTTAAATTTTTTTTGATCGAAACAAATTTTTTTTGCCTTTTTTATTATCATTATTATTTAAGAAATTGTTTAAAATATTCTGCATGCTTACTCCAAGTTTCCATCGTTACACTACATACGAATAGTCTCCCGTTTCCCATTCAATAACCTACGTTAATACTATGTGAGAATATTTATAAATGGAACACTATTAACTCTGCGTATGGAGTGACGATGGAAACTTGTCACGTGTGCGTATTTCGATGGAAAAATAAAAAAAACAATACATTTTGCATTCAAATATATGTATCAGCGAAAGTATTGAGACCAAAAAATAATTTAACGAAATTAATTTAATTATATATTTAATTCATAATATTGTATTGAAAAAATACTACTATTAATAATAGTGTCAGGTAAAGCAAAAATTTAGCGCGAGATCCAAAAACAAATGATCAATCCTACGCCAATTTGCTCGTCTCTTACGTTTTACCAAAATTTTTATCATAACTACCTTGAATTTTTCAGTTTTACTAATGTATTAGTGGAAAAATGTGTGGTATGATAGTTGATTCTGTTCATGATCAGGACTGGGTAATATCAATGTTGTATTATATATTATCCGGATATCCGGAAAACGAATGGGTTTCATATCCGTATGTTTTTTTTTTTACGGAAATTATCACTATGTAGGGACAGATAAAATTACATCTACAAGTGTTATTTGAACCTAAAACTTTCTCTTTTGTAACGTAACTTTAAGAAGGAATGAATATTAAATCTAACACAGTCAAAGTTTATATTGAAATGGATTGTACGAAGATATTATTTATGTAAAAAATATTAGGAATAAATTTAATTACCAGTAACCAGACCCGGCTTCGCACGGGCTCTTTACAGAAAATATAAAATAGCCTATTTAATTTTGAGAATTATTTAACTTATATTATGATAACTTTCAAACGGTACGCCCGATTTTAATAATTTAAAAAGTAATTTACAGATACTGATGTAGGCTTGACAACGAAGTATTTTAGTTTGATAAGACTTAATACCGTATTTATGTAAATAGCTTTCCAATAAACGCTTTAGGAATGCCAATTTTTTAAAGATGTAAAATGGATATAGTATGTTATCCTTAAAAGATAGACATATGTAACCGCTGACTTTTCTGTAGACCTATATAAGATACAAAATTCCACCATATATTATTTTGTTATATTTCAAAGGGTTTCGGCAGCGTTTTCGTTCAAAGCTCTCAGACGGCTCATGTTTTCTCGACATCTTAGACAAATATCGTTAATGTACACACAAGTAAATATAAAACTTAACAGATTATATACTAAAACCTTCCTCGAGAATCGCGCTATCGGGTGGTGATAACTGTTTGATGATCGGTTCAGTAGTTTTTCCGTCTATCGCGAACACACAGACAGACAGACGCGGCGAGGGACTTCGTTTTATAATATGTATTGATATACAATAAACATCACACACACATATAATACATCAATCCGTGAACACTCCTCAATGTGCGTGTCGTCACTGAATGTTAAATGTTTATATTATACTATTGAACATGAAATAATCAATTTATTATGGCCTAGTATCAACAGTGAAGATACGTCTAGTTAAAATTAATCTTGCAAGATAGAAAATTGTTATTCAAATACCTAAAGTTATTGACAAAAAATAACGTTCAAATCTTTACAGCGGTCACTACTACTATTTTGAGCTATTTTATAAATTTAAATACAAATATATATAGAATGAAAAATTAATCTACTTGAGCTGTCAGGAGAGTGAGCGAGTGAGGACACGATAGCTCATTTGGGAAAGCAATTTGAAAACATTAGCCCGGAGGTTCCAGGTTCAAATCCAGCTTGGGTCGATGAATATTTCATACTTTTATAATTCTAATATATATATATAGTCTCGCACATCTCAAAAAGATTGGTCATATCAGTATTCTATCGATTTGATAATAGCAATCGGCATTATTTCGGGGCCATTATCTAATAAATTTTATCAATGTCTGCTCGAAACATGTCTTACAACTTTTAAGGAATAGTTTTCTACTTTTAGCCACAATACATCAAACTAAATACTCACAATTTTACGTTCGCACGATGGCATCGACGAAGGTATATCGTGAACAGGAAACTGTCCGGACATAGTGTGACGTTATAACTCGTTTTAAGTGTACAGCTATTATTTTTATTAAATGTAATTGATCTATATATATATTTCTACTGTACGTATAATATAATATGATTTAAATAAATTTTCTTTTACGCATCCGTGGACCCCAGATAGTTTAGATTGATAAATCAGCCCGACAGACGGCGCTGCAGTCTGTATCCAAATTATTTAAAATGATAAAGATGCAACGTAGGTTGCTATATTTATTTATTTGACACGCTTCACACATTGCTCTATGGACGCAACTCTGATGTTCACGCGGGCAGAGTAGCGGGGAATAATATATATATACATGTAATCATTTTAATATTCACTACTATTGGGTATATGTTTTAAAAAAAATATTCGAACTATTTTTTCAATTTACGAAATATTTGGTTGGAATCTAGCTCTTAAAAATTTTATAATAAACATTGCATTTCATATATATATATATATAATAGTGTTTTTATTCTAACATATTCTTATAAAATTTCAGGTTTAAACTTTTCCATTCCCATCCATTCCATAAATACATACAGCTGTGAATATTATTAATATATAATATAATAAATTAAAACATTCCCAAAAAAAATAAATCTTGGAAATATAATGATATTGCCTTCGTAGTGATAATATTAGCTGGTTGATCATATCTGAATACCCGGTCATGATGCTGTAACCTAACCCACCTACAATGAGTTCCTCTCCCGCCATAGAGACTTCGACCCCCACAGCCACACCCTCGTCACCAGCTCTGAGGTCCGCGGAATACCAGTTCCATACGTCAACACCGAATTATCTGAAGGTAAGACTACATTTAGTATGATCAGTTTATGTAGCAGTACATTGCTGGACATAGCCTACCAAAAAATCTTTGAGAGGTTGAAACCTGTCTCATAATCCACTGAAATCTGACCGGATTTTTGGTCCATCTAGTAGACTTCCTGTCTATAATATTTAATTGGCCATTTTCAAGTATTTTAGCTACTCTTTTCAAGACTATAGTATTTACCAAAAAAACTTGTAAAAAGTGGGAATTTCTTTGAGCTGAACCCCACTGTATTTATTACGTTTACCATTCATATATAAATAAACTATTTAGATGTACAAGGTTTACGTTCAAACTGACAGTGTTCAGTTCGGTCACTCCTGCTGTTTAAGTAGTATAAAACTAATACGACCTTCAACCTTAAGATGTGTCCGTACTTCCAGAAACAACACCAGCCACTTAGCGTGGTTCTATCAGCGACCGCGCCGAACACACCTCCGACTTACGGTGAGTTTGATAAGTGATATTGATACATAGAATGATAACGATTCTCCCATTTGTAGAAAATTTATCTAACCGGTGAAAGCGGAATTTAAAACAGTCAAATTTTATATTGTGAAGTGTATAAAAATGTTATCTATGTAAAATGTATTAGAAATATATTAAATTGTAAAAATAAACATCACACAGACTACCACGACTCACACACACACATATAATACATCAATCCGTGAACACTCCTCAATGTGTGTGTCGTCACTGAATGTTAAACATCACACACACTACCACGACTCACACACACATATAATACATCGATCCGTGAACACTCCTCAATGTGTGTGTCGTCACTGAATGTTAAACATCACACACACTACCACTACTCACACACACATATAATACATCAATCCGTGAACACTCCTCAAAGTGTGTCTCGTCACTGAATGTTAAACATCACACACACTACCACTACTCACACACACATATAATACATCAATCCGTGAACACTCCTCAATGTGTGTCTCGTCACTGAATGTTAAACATCACACACACTACCACTACTCACACACACATATAATACATCAATCCGTGAACACTCCTCAATGTGTGTCTCGTCACTGAATGTTAAACATCACACACACTACCACTACTCACACACACATATAATACATCAATCCGTGAACACTCCTCAATGTGTGTGTCGTCACTGAATGTTAAACATCACACACACTACTACGACTCACACACACATATAATACATCGATCCGTGAACACTCCTCAATGTGTGTGTCGTCACTGAATGTTAAACATCACACACACTACCACTACTCACACACACATATAATACATCAATCCGTGAACACTCCTCAATGTGTGTGTCGTCACTGAATGTTAAACATCACACACACTACTACGACTCACACACACATATAATACATCGATCCGTGAACACTCCTCAATGTGTGTGTCGTCGCTGAATGTTAAACATCACACACACTACCACGACTCACACACACATATAATACATCGATCCGTGAACACTCCTCAATGTGTGTGTCGTCGCTGAATGTTAAACATCACACACACTACCACGACTCACACACACATATAATACATCGATCCGTGAACACTCCTCAATGTATGTGTCGTCGCTGAATGTTAAACATCACACACACTACCACGACTCACACACACATATAATACATCGATCCGTGAACACTCCTCAATGTGTGTGTCGTCACTGAATGTTAAACATCACACACACTACCACGACTCACACACACATATAATACATCGATCCGTGAACACTCCTCAATGTATGTGTCGTCGCTGAATGTTAAACATCACACACACTACCACGACTCACACACACATATAATACATCGATCCGTGAACACTCCTCAATGTGTGTGTCGTCACTGAATGTTAAACATCACACACACTACCACGACTCACACACACATATAATACATCGATCCGTGAACACTCCTCAATGTGTGTGACGTCACTGAAGCCCTTAATGTTCTAACTACACGATAGTCTAGTTGGCATAGTGATTGGTTTAGGCTAACACTTCTGTCGCAGATTCGAATAAAGTTCGCCCGAATTTTTTTTCTAATATTTATTAGTTATATGAAATTCAATACATTTATAGTAAATTTTTATTATTCTAACGTTTTTCTTGCGTGAATTTTAATTTCCTCTTAACTGACTGTCCATCAGAAAAAGTTGAATCAATAAAAGTTTAGCCTTTTCCGAGATACAGCGGAACATACAAAAAGACTGACAGAAAAATATCCTCAGATTACAATATTAATTAATCATAGGAATTATAGTTGTATTATTATCCCTGAACCTAGCGGATGTGGTTACTTCAGGCTAAAAAACATCACTTGACTAGTTTGAGCTATAAAGATCAACAAACATACATACATCCTTATGTTATCAAATATAAAAAAATAACGTAAAATTATATAAGTCTAAAAAGATGATAAATTACAGTTTAAGCGAGAAATGAGAAAGAGAAAATAAGTTTATTAAATAGAAAGAAGGTGTATGTTTGTAACTTAGTACTATTAAATACAGTCAATAAAAAATGTTAAAAAAATATCAAAAGCGTAGTCCCCGCCCCCGGGTGGGCTCGAACCACCAACCTTTCGGTTAACAGCCGAACGCGCTAGCCGATTGCGCCACGGAGGCGACGAGAGGCGACGGGGAATAGAGGAATGTATAGCGGCGCTCTGCTTGGTGTATATATATATATATATACTAAATCATCACCATACGTTCCACTATGCCCCATCTCCTATATACATATATACATTTATATATATAGTATGATAATTGTTAGTTTATATATATGTAACTATATTCCCAGGCGAACCTACCCTCACCCCACCGCCGCGATCTCCGGGTGCTCCGCTAGTGCCCCCTGCCCCGGGGTGTGGTGACCGAGCTCACCCCCCGGACGGGACCTCCTCAGACAAGGTAATACCAGCACCTCTCCCCCCCTCCAGCTAGGAACGCCACATTTCATAATAAACCAATCATCGTTCAATAGATCATTTAGTCATTCACACAGACTATCAAACGTGTCAGTAAGTCAGTATTCATAATACACTGGCAGTTATGTTCTGTCAATCACCTGTCAAAATGTTGTGTTTACTTCAACAGATTATAAATATTTAGAATAGAAAAATGCTTTTCCAATCTCTTGTCTTTGATTGGTCATTTACATATAATGATAATTACAACTGACCCCCCCCTCTCCTTGCTTCCAGTCATCAGAAACAGCAGTGGGGGGTGTATCGCGGACCCCAAGCACAGCTCTCACACGAAAAGAGAGTTACAAAGCACAGAGGCAACACTACAGGAAGGAGAAGAAGAGGGCCGCCTCTGCGCTGTTACACTCTATAGAGGATCCGTCTGTTATAGTGCTCGCTGACTGGCTGAAGGTAGGACCCGGCAGGGTACTGTTAATAATGACTAAGATGTTTGTTGCTCATGCAAGCTGAAACTACTTAACGGATTTTAATGAAACTTTACAGTAATGTAGATTAGACGTCAGGATGAGATATAGGGAATCATTCATCCCTTCAGTCCGTTTGGTTACACCAAGATGGAGACGTAGCAGTTGAATGGAGTATTCAGTTTGTAGTAACGTAACGAATGCTATATACATTATCCGAACGAAGCCGTGTGAAAAAACTAGCTGATTGTAAAAACGGGGATGATTTAGACGTGCAATATAAACTTTGTCTTATATATATATCAACATATCATAGTATCCAACACTATCTCCGTGTATCCAGATATCCGTCACTATGTCTTTGTATCTCTATGTCAAAATAGCATTGAGATTTTTTGTTCAACAAATTGTAATACTTAAATTTTATATATATTAATAGTTGTTATAATGTCTAGGTCCGAGGGTCTCTCAAGTCGTGGACGAAGCTATGGTGTGTGCTGAAGCCAGGGTTGCTGCTTCTCTACAAGAGTCCTAAGGCGAAAGTAACTAATTTATACAGATACATGTTACGTATAACAAATTTTTCTTAGTTCATAAATAAATTTTTTTAGAAATGCATACAACTAGCGCCATCTAGTATTAAGTAGGTGAATCATATCTGTAGATCTTAAAGTTATGATCGTTTCGACTCAAATAAGTAGAACATTATTATATCACTGCTGAATATATAACAGTAGCACTATATTTAAGCATATCCATAGCTGGAATGTCCATATGATTCTGTCGTAGCATCCTCTACACAGCCGGCTCATATTTGTGCGTATCCTCTCAGCGCAGTCACTGGGTGGGTACGGTGTTGCTCACGTCGTGCCAGGTCATAGAGCGGCCCAGCAAGAAGGACGGCTTCTGCTTCAAACTCTACCACCCCCTGGAACAGAGCATCTGGGCGCCCAGGGGTCCGCACAACGAGACTATAGGTGTGCACTACGTAATACTTGATGACAGCTAAGACTCGCGCACTGCTATATTTTGTTTTTTTGAAAAGTTCCTATATATATATTCATATCTCCAGTATATATATGTGGTACACCCCCAGGCGCGGTGGTCCAGCCCCTGCCGACCGCTCACCTGATCTTCCGCGCTCCCTCCCCCGCCGCCGGACACTGCTGGCTGGATGGACTGGAACTAGCGCTGAGATGTAGCAATGCTATGCTAAGGTTCATATTAAACTGGCACTCGGGTCAATGAACTTTTCCTCTACGATTTGATGCCAGAACTTTGATTCATATAATTTATGTACAGCGCCATCTATCGTCAAGTTAAGTGATGTGTCGGTGAAGGAGTTCTAAATAGATTTTTTTTTTGTTGGAATCGGATAAGACATTTTGTTAAGGAATCTTGTCCAGGTGTATGTCGGGGAGTATTTGTTGCTTTGTTTGTAGATGTTCTCGCTCTCGGCCGGAACAAGCTGTAGAGGACACGCCGGCGCAGACCAACATCTCGCACGAGGAGCTCGAGAAACACTTCAATGAGCACGGTACTTATATATACATAAAGTCTTTGATTTGTTACTTTGATATATATATATTTAATTTTTTTTATATATATATATATATATACTGATTTTTTCTCAATACATACTTATGTATTTAATTCCATACAACGCACGTATGCTCGTTACAATTTGATGCCCCGATACCCTCATTCGTTCATTCGTTCGTTCATCCGCTCGTTCAGTATTAAAGCTAGCCGAGTCGACTACCGGCTCGCCGTCACCGCTCCTATCCATAGCCGACTACTCACCCAGCAGCATCCGGTCCGAGAGGAAGAAAACTAAATACAGCATCGAATACGACAAAACTAAGAGTTTGACCGCCAGCCCGTTCAGGATAGACTCGAACAGGATACTGAAGTGTTTTGAGCTGCCGAAACTGATGGCCGATAAGAGGGAGCTGTCCTCGCAGCTGGAGGAGGGCATCAAGTTGGTGTTCAAGCGGAGGTCCTCAGCGCCATCTATGTCCAAGAACAGTCTGAAAGTCAAAGCTTTGAGGGAATCCGGGTCCAAGACGGAGTCTGACGAGGAGGAGCAATCGAAGGTGTTGTTCAGCTCGCCGCAAAACTTTCTGATAACTAAAACGGCGCCATCTATAGAGCGTTTCGATCAAAGCGACGGCACCACCACCAGCGATGACGGCAGCGGGTGAGTGGTCGACTGCTCGGGTCAATGGAATGCATTAGACGCCATTTTGTTTAAAAAATCAATTAAATTTAATGGACATTTTGACAATTTGCCAATAGATAGAATGTTCCAAATTTGAATCAGAAACCAGTTTTATTTTAGCTTACCAAGACAGCACATCCACAATGGTGTCTAAATTCTCTGTGAATTAACACAAATAAGGCAACAAACGAGAGTAATTTAAAAAAAAAATGATTATATCATTAATGCGTTGTAGAAATCCGATAGACAAAAAATATTCGCTAATAGACCACAATAACCTGCCGTCGGCCAGCTACGAGGCGGTGATGATGATGAGGAGGGACGAGAGGATGAGTGATCACAGCGTTTATCTCGCTGGGAAGATAGTCGGAGGAGGTAATGCACGGGGGCTGGTTGTGAGCAACCTGCCTATAACGGTTGCATAAATTACGATAGCAACCAATTACGTGGGCTAATGTATAAAATTGTGGACGTAAAACATTTTTTTTTTAATATTTATTATATAGTAACAATCGAAGGCATAAATCTTTAAATGATTCACCCTCCATTTATATTACGGGTTTATCAAGATATAAGGAGTTGTTGTTGAAAATGTAAACAGTATTAAAATATAGGTACTAGATAATGCTGTCAAAACTATCTAGTAGCCTGGCCACGGTCTGGCGTCGCGAACTGAGAGTTCCTAGCTTTCCACTCGTAAACCCACGTTAATGAATTACGTGTGAGAAAAGGAATTTAAATTTGGAAATCCTCGTTCATCTAGCTTGAACGTTGTGTTCCCTGTGGGGGCCTAAGACTACCTCAATTTTAATTGACTTTCTCTCCCTCCCAACTTGGATATCCTAGACCACCTAGCTTGAACGTTGTGTTCCCTGTGGGGGCCTAAGACTTCCTCAATTTTAATTGACTTTCTCTCCCTCCCAACTTGAATATCCTAGTCCACCTAGCTTGAACGTTGTGTTCCCTGTGGGGGCCTAAGACTTCCTCAATTTTAATTGACTTTCTCTCCCTCCCAACTTGAATATCCTCGTTCACCTAGCTTGAACGTTGTGTTCCCTGTGGGGGCCTAAGACTTCCTCAATTTTAATTGACTTTCTCTCCCTCCCAACTTGAATATCCTCGTTCACCTAGCTTGAACGTTGTGTTCCCTGTGGGGGCCTAAGACTTCCTCAATTTTAATTGACTTTCTCTCCCTCCCAACTTGAATATCCTCGTTCACCTAGCTTGAACGTTGTGTTCCCTGTGGGGGCCTAAGACTTCCTCAATTTTAATTGACTTTCTCTCCCTCCCAACTTGAATATCCTAGTCCACCTAGCTTGAACGTTGTGTTCCCTGTGGGGGCCTAAGACTTCCTCAATTTTAATTGACTTTCTCTCCCTCCCAACTTGAATATCCTCGTTCACCTAGCTTGAACGTTGTGTTCCCTGTGGGGGCCTAAGACTTCCTCAATTTTAATTGACTTTCTCTCCCTCCCAACTTGAATATCCTCGTTCACCTAGCTTGAACGTTGTGTTCCCTGTGGGGGCCTAAGACTTCCTCAATTTTAATTGACTTTCTCTCCCTCCCAACTTGAATATCCTCGTTCACCTAGCTTGAACGTTGTGTTCCCTGTGGGGGCCTAAGATTTCCTCAATTTTAATTGACTTTCTCTCCCTCCCAACTTGAATATCCTCGTTCACCTAGCTTGAACGTTGTGTTCCCTGTGGGGGCCTAAGACTTCCTCAATTTTAATTGACTTTCTCTCCCTCCCAACTTGAATATCCTCGTTCACCTAGCTTGAACGTTGTGTTCCCTGTGGGGGCCTAAGACTTTCTCAATTTTAATTGACTTTCTCTCCCTCCCAACTTGAATATCCTCGTTCACCTAGCTTGAACGTTGTGTTCCCTGTGGGGGCCTAAGACTTCCTCAATTTTAATTGACTTTCTCTCCCTCCCAACTTGAATATCCTCGTTCACCTAGCTTGAACGTTGTGTTCCCTGTGGGGGCCTAAGACTTCCTCAATTTTAATTGACTTTCTCTCCCTCCCAACTTGAATATCCTCGTTCACCTAGCTTGAACGTTGTGTTCCCTGTGGGGGCCTAAGACTTCCTCAATTTTAATTGACTTTCTCTCCCTCCCAACTTGAATATCCTCGTTCACCTAGCTTGAACGTTGTGTTCCCTGTGGGGGCCTAAGACTTCCTCAATTTTAATTGACTTTCTCTCCCTCCCAACTTGAATATCCTCGTTCACCTAGCTTGAACGTTGTGTTCCCTGTGGAGGCCTAAGACTTCCTCAATTTTAATTGACTTTCTCTCCCTCCCAACTTGAATATCCTCGTTCACCTAGCTTGAACGTTGTGTTCCCTGTGGAGGCCTAAGACTTCCTCAATTTTAATTGACTTTCTCTCCCTCCCAACTTGAATATCCTCGTTCACCTAGCTTGAACGTTGTGTTCCCTGTGGGGGCCTAAGACTTCCTCAATTTTAATTGACTTTCTCTCCCTCCCAACTTGAATATCCTCGTTCACCTAGCTTGAACGTTGTGTTCCCTGTGGGGGCCTAAGACTTCCTCAATTTTAATTGACTTTCTCTCCCTCCCAACTTGAATATCCTCGTTCACCTAGCTTGAACGTTGTGTTCCCTGTGGGGGCCTAAGACTTCCTCAATTTTAATTGACTTTCTCTCCCTCCCAACTCCAATATCCTCGTTTATCTAGATGGAACGCTTTGTTCCTTGTGGGGGCCCTAATATTATCTTAATTTTAATTGGCTTATTTAAATTATTTACCTCCAATGTCAATTACTTCAATAAAATGTTTGACAAATACATATATATACGAGTTTTGACAGCATTAAACTATCAGCAGGTAGGTTTTCTGTTCGAGTCGCTTTTAAAAATCATTGACAGATAAAAAAACGGGGTCATTAAGATTAATTGTTGGCATCATGGGTATTGGTATTTATTTTGTTAAGTTTTACGCGAACATTATAATGTTTCTTCTTAATACCTAAGCGTGTAATTTTGTTTATAAATACGGAATATTGAACATTAACGCTATTGCTTACAAACAAACGAACATGACTTTTTTATATATCTATAGTAAATTATATCGATAATTTCATAGTCCTACGAGTTTATATATAAATATATATAATATAAAATAAAAATTCACAAGTAAAGCCACACGCGTAACCTAGTACACGCAAAGCCAATACACGTTTAAGGATAATGCACACAAACAAGGCGTTATCAGCACTAGTGTGACAAGGATTCCGCGATATACGGACGTCATGTTAAAATTATATTTCCATAACAATATAAAAATTACAATAGCTATTACGTTAATGTGAAAAAAAAAGGAACGAAGTATGGATAAAGAAGTAGTGTTGACCAGACGCCGGTCCAGCATATTTTCGTTGCTCAAAAGACAGAAAAAGCTCTCAAGACAGCTGTCAGAGCCGGTGCAAGCTAGGAAGTATTCTGTGGATTCAGCCCTGAAAGTGGATCGCAGATTGGAAGCGCTCGCACTACCAAACGACGGTATGACGAACGTACTTTCTGTATCGTCGTGACGAATAACGATTACTAAGACATCGAAATCAAAAGCTTTTCAAATTATGTAAATAGCATAACAATAATGGTTCCAACAAAATTTCGTAAGAATAAAATTCGTAGTTTTTTACGTAACAATCATACATACAGCCAGTGACAAAATCTAGATAATTAGTGCAATAGCATTGAGATCTGTAGAACAAGAAAACGTATAAGAATCGTTGAAATTTAATAAATTTAATTTAGGTGATTGCGTGACACAGACATACATACACAATGCGTTTCACCTATCATATAGTTCTAAGGCTGTACAGCTTAACTGTGTTACCGACGTGAGCGGACCGCCGCGCCGGCGTCATACGTCTAAACCGTTGTGAAGTGACTGCATCAGATAAGATTGTGTATAATATTTAGTGGGTTCAACCTACTTACAATAGTGAAGGTTATGTTGTCCCGTGTGTTTGTATGCGTGTTCGTGTTTAGATAAGTAGATGTCTACTAGTTATGTTCTCATAGCCGACTGTATTATATATGTTTGCTATAATTTCCCTTGCAGTGAAGATACTAATATCTGTTTATCTTAACAAACATACAGACAATTTTTTAGGCTTATTTATTTATATATATACCTATATGTGTGATAATTGTATATAAAACGTATATGCATCTCAACACGGTATGATTTATCACAAAATTTAGACAATGACACTTAAAGTACAACAAATTTAGCTTTGTTTACGTTATCTATCTTGTTTCGTTGGATTTGTTATGATATATATATAAATATTTTTCTGAACTACGTAACTTATGTTTGAGTGTAATGTAGGTATAATTTACATGTTCAGCGATAGTTTGTGTCGAAAATGATGAAGCTAATCGGCTGTGACCTTGACACGAAGGTCACTCAAACGTTTATCACTAGCGAGCCTTGAAGCCTTGAGCCTTGTTCTTTGAAATGCAATTTAACTTAAAGTAGTAGACACTTTATTTCCTAACGATTTTTTATTGTTCATATATATTGAGTTCATAGTGAATCTTTCTGTTTAAAGGCATTTTTATAAAAAGCTATGAGGCCATAAACGTGGTTTTTAATATGCGTGTGTCTCATTCGTGCCGTCAAACGGATCGTCAGATTTCGATGCGGTTCATTCCGTTTGATAGTCACTTTCCTACAAGCGGTTCTTAGATATGTTCGGTTAATATCGGCCACTGAAAAAGTATCGGCTCTTCGAAATCATGTTAGGCATTTTTTGCGTCGGTTAAAACCTTCACGCGAGTCAGTACGATCTTTAAGTGATAATGATAATCAACGCGTAACTTTATTTTAATTTAGTTTTCTCTTAACTAGACGTCATAAAAGAGAGTTATGATAATTTACAACGAAATTATTCTTGTATGTATGTATATATAAATAATTACTCGGCCTTATCATCGGACTAACAGATTTTTTATTATATTCTAGCAAACTCCTTATACATAGATAAGATAATTATGTTTTCATAATATTAATATAAAAAATGTTTGTGCTACCGTCTTTAATGGAACATAAAAGTTACATTAAATTATCTTGCTAAAAATTTCTTAAGTGAAATTCGAAGAATGTATTAATTCATAATATGGTTATATTAAAATTAATTGAAATATCGTAAAAGAAATAAACTTAGCAGAAGATATATACGAATGGACGAGCGAATCATTCCTACATTCATTCATCCGATACAACATTCATGGAATAATCATTGATGCATTCATGACATCACGCATCTGTGTTGGTGCATTCATATATCGCTAGTTGTGTAGCCGCTAACCGCACTCAACAGAGCTAGCCGGTGCTGCCTCCGATACTGATAGCGAAGATCCTGGCATGCAAGACAATCAGGTCAGGGACGAAGTCGTCAGGAAACAGGACATCCTCGAGAGGATTAACAGCCTCTATGTCGAGGATCCGGATAGAGAGATCGGCGTGGTGAGTATATCTGTGACTGAATCACTCATACATTAAAACATTGTATATATAAATAAATGATTTTTACCTAAAAGATTTAGAGAAATATTTTTTTGATGGACAAAAACAGAGTTTTAAAGGATATTACTGTATAAAATATGTCATTTTATTTCATAAATGTGTTTTTTATATCCGACCTTAAATAAAAGGCACGTTCGTTTATACAGACTGCTTTACTTATGTTTGTCTGTTGAAGATATGTATAAGATCAGTCAAAATGTGGTAAAGATAATGAGAATTCAAATAAAATAATATCTATATATGTCTTTAACCCAAAAATACGATATTAAAGCAAATACAAATTCGATTCTTTCTCGCGTAAATTAATTGTCCTTTATATTGTATAGCACTGATTTCAGCCTAACATATATATATGTTAGGGTAACTTATGCAGTAATATATTTTGACCATCACCATCACCAGGCTGGTGAACTGGTCGAGGAAGTCGCTGAGGAGAATAAATCCCTGCTATGGTTCCTGTTGAAGCAAGTCCGCCCCGGCATGGATCTGTCCAAAGTCGTCCTACCCACATTCATATTGGAGCCGAGGTCTTTTCTCGACAAACTGTCCGACAACTACTATCACGCGGATTTACTGAGTCAGTGAGTATTTGATCTTTTGTTTAATAGTCAAAGTTTTACTTTTAGTTCACGAGGCGGTGGAGCCTAGCTGCGGTCAAGTTACTTCAGTCAAGGTCAAGTAACTGAGGCTCAAGGGGTTCACCGTTCACCTAAAAACTAATAGTTTGAACAGTCACATACATAAATCTATACGCTTAACACAAGTTTGCACGTGATACTGATTAGTATCCGTCTCTTTCTCAATAGCCTACATGTAAAGATTTACGACTTAAATACCTACTGTTAACGCTCCGTATGTCGTGTCGGTGTGAACCAGGACTAAGCATACCGATAATTTCGTTCGTATGTACAATATTTGTATGACAAAAGCTTTCTTTCCAAGGTTTCCGTTATCATTCCAATAAGCCGTCTATACATATTATAAATCTTATCAATAACGATTCAATCCAAGGCATTTCTTTAACACAACTTACATATTATCAAGTCAATAGGCCAGCGATTATTCAATAGGGAGATTGTAATCATAAACTAGTCCAGTGTCTTATCAAAGTGACTCACGTTACGATGAACGTGTACAAAATAAAAAATACTATAATAAATAAATAATTTTCAACTAATAAAACTAACATTAGTTTAATTATTTTAAACAGTACTGTCACAATCAAAGAAATATTCACTCAGACATTCATTCATTTGTTCAGTCAATGAAAAATTCATGGATGCATTCAGTGTATTATCGATTCAGGGCTCAGGCTACGGAGGATCCCTATCAGAGGTTCAAGGGTGTGCTGAAGTGGTATCTATCAGGTCTGTACAGGAAGCCCAAGGGGCTGAAGAAGCCTTACAATCCAGTCCTGGGGGAGACGTTCAGATGTTGTTGGCGGCATAGGAACAGTGACACGTATACCTATTATATAGCTGAGCAGGTAATACATACATACAAATATACATATATATATATATATATAATTAAAATGTCTTTTGGTGATTTCAAATAAACAATAATTTACTAAAACCATACGAAAATATATACGATGCGTACATCAAAAACGCAATTTTTTTTGTGTCGGCTAAATTCCAAAACGGCTGGACAGATTTCGATGGAAAATTGACTCGCAGGTAGGCGGTGTGATATGGACCAACTTGGGTACATTTTGATAGAGGTCTAAGTGAGGATGTTCTCAATGCGCCGCCATGTTTGTTTTCTGTTGATCCTTTAATCAAGGAAATATGATTCCCTCAAAGCAGTTACAGTGATCATGTCTTAGAGACAATTACGTTAATGTTAATCTCAAAATATATGAGTATGTTAAAAAGTTCAAATATAAGTTAAATGTTCATTCATTCACTCATTCCTTCATTCATTCACACTCTAGGTGTCCCACCACCCCCCAGTGTCAGCTTTCTACGTGTCCAATAGGAAAGATGGTTTTGTTATCGAAGGAAGTCTCCTGGCCAGATCCAAGTTTTATGGTATATATTTTGATATATATATATGTATATATACATTATTTTAAAGTATGTCTGTATAAATCAAATCAAAAACTAATGATAGTTCAGCTGTCTACATTAATGTGATTAATTTAAAAAAAAGCATGTAGACTCTTATTTATTTAATATATATAAAATATTAAGAGAATTGTTAAAAACAACGATAGCTGTTTCACCTAAATCGGTTCAGTACTTAATGATAATGTTAACATTCACACACATAATGATTGATGGTGGAATGATATATATATATATAGTATTAAATAACTTCTTACAACTCACAGGTAACTCAACATCGGCCATACTAGAAGGCTGTGCTCGCATACATTTACTGAATTGGGGCGAAACCTACATCACCACAGCGCCTTACGCGCATTGTAAGGGACTGGTCATCGGGACACTGAGCATGGAACTCGGTGGAAAGGTGCGTCCAATCAATCAATCAATCAATCATTCATTTAGTAAATCAATCAATCAATCAATCAATGAAACATTCACCGAAGAATTCATTCATTAAACATCATATTATATATTATTATAACTTATATTTATGCCAATATGGTGGTCAATTGAAAAAATAAAATAATATTAAAAATAACAAAATGAAAATTGAATTGCTAAAAACGTGGTCCCGCCCCCGGGTGGGCTCGAACCACCAACCTTTCGGTTAACAGCCGAACGCGCTAGCCGATTGCGCCACGGAGGCGACGAGAGGAGACGGGGAATAGAGGAATGTATGGCGGGCGCTCTGCTTGGTGTATATATATATATATATATATAGGTTCCCATAAAAGTTATAAAGCCAGTATTTTTAAATAACAAATGAAACCTTAACTAGAACAAACTAATTATTAATTTTAAACCAAAATATCTTTAATAACTTAAATTTAACTTACAAACAAACAAGTCGCGTCGACAAATACTTTCCCGCGTAAAAGTGAACCAACCAAACGTCATCGCTGTGACGTCACTTCGGGTGCGTTCGGGAATTTAAAGGATCGGTTCAAATTAAATGTGTGTTCCCTATATATATATATTACGATATATTACGATATATATATGTAATGTATGTTATGTCACCTGAGAAGTAAATATATGTGTCCCGGAGCTGTATACAAGGATATAGAGAAGTCTTAATTTAATACGAAGCCATTAAAGTTTTAAGGATACTATTCTCATGAACGCCAAGTGTTCAGCGACGGATGTTCTTGTATATACGATAGACTTCATCATCAGCCTGTCGGAGCCCACTGATGAGCAAAGGCCTCTTCTCACATGGAGGAGGTTAGAGCATTAATCACCACGCTCGCTCAAGACGGGTTGGCGATTTCAATTTGAAATTATAAGACCAGGTTTCCTCACGATGTTTTCCTTCACCGTTCCTCAGTGGTGTCTAAATACTCTTATAAAGTACATATGACTCGGAAAAGATCACATTGGTACTCGCCAGGTTTCGAACCCGCACCCTCATGTATGAGACGCGGGCCTTTTAGCCTCCGGGCCACCACAGCCTTCATTTACTATAGACTTGTCATCCGTTAATATACAAAGCCAGGGGAAAAGGCTAGTACGTGTACGTGATATGTTTATTTAATTATTCCTATATATTTATTCCAGGTGCATGTTATATGTCAGGAGACTGGATATCAAGCGGATGTGGAGTTCAAATTACGAGTGAGTGTGACGTCATATCCTTCTCCCAGTTCCTATCTGTCTCCCCACTAGATTACATAAAAATCGATACAGCAATGAAGATGTGACTGCAAACAGAGTCACCAAGGCGTCTCTAATATTACTAAACTAATAATATACGTGATAAATTATTTTTTAAATAAATTACATGAAAAAATATAGTTATTATGTCCCGGGTTCGAACCCGGGAATAGTTTATATGTTACAATCTGTTCTAAAAACAAAGAAAATATGATAATTTATATATATATATATATTGTCGTAAAAGTATCGTATTCGTTTGTCAAAGTTTTTCAATCACCGCCTTTATTATCACTGAGCTATCGTGTCTATGGCTTTTCCAGTCGTTTCTCGGCGGCGCTGATCAGACGAATGCTATATCCGGGAGAATAAAGAAGGGCAAGGAGACGGTCGCGTCCCTGGACGGCTACTGGGACGGCAGGATAGACATCAAGGATAAGCGGAGCGGGGTGAGCGAGCTAGTGACAGAGTTGCGTGGTGTGTGTTAAGGTTGGCGGAAGTGATTTCGGAAGGCAATGTGTTTGAATATTGTTATTTAACTTATTTGTTTATATATTATCGGATTTGGTACAAATTCGTTGTTTTTGAAGTGACGTCATCGCTGACGTCACTAATGTCATTTCAGTACGTTCCGTGATGTTTCAGAATGAGACTTCAATTCTCCCCAACGTCCTGGTATTTCTCGAAGGTTCTATATTCGTCAGCGGTCCGCACTCACTGACCTGTCCCGTCGCGCGTCCACACGTCTTATCTACACCGACATCCAAACATAGTTCTATTCTCCTTTAAACTAGTCTCTGATTTCGTTTGACTTTTAACAATAACTATGAACACCAGTAAGGTTTTATACTAACTGACGACAGCCACGAGCTATTGTTACGTCACATCCGTCATTGGTGCTGATATATATACATATATATACTTACTGAGGCCATCGCTTTGGTTTTATATATATTATATCAATAATCTGTGAAATACTGTCGCTGAATGTTTGTAAAACTGATGCTGTGTACGCGCGAGAGGAAAGTCAGACTCAAGCGCCGTAACGCGTTACGTTACGTTACGAAACGGTTTGCCTTCCAATAAGGTCATTCAAAGATATATTTGTACTCAGGCATACCACTGGTGATGACGTCATCTCCGCCTTATTTATGTATGAGGATAATGTAATAAGTTTTGTCACGTCATTTCCGCAATAGGAGGAGTCTAACCTCCTGGACGTGGCTGTGTTGAAAGACCATCGACTTCCTCGGTACCTGGTGAAACTCGAGCGTCAGGGGGTGTGGGAATCACAGAGACTGTGGAGCAAGGTCTCCGAGGCAATACGTAATGAGGACCAGGTAATATTTATTATAATTTACGATTCATATCAAGCGCCTCACAAAAAAATATAGCAAATTCACATTGTGGTGTGTTTGCTGTTGTTATACGCAAGGTTAACTTTATCTTTAATTTATATTGATTTTTATAACGATAATTTTATTTGCGTTCATTATATAGACGTTTTATTTGTCAGTAGATTTAATATAGATGTTTAAATATCAATCAATCAATCATTTAGTCAATCAATCAATAAAAGATTCGTAATAGAATTGATTGATTAAATAATGTTTAGAACATATAATTTATATATTTTTTCTCGTTTTATATTTTAAGTAATTGTATTATAAAAATGATTATGTATAATAAATCCTATACATAATAATATAAAAAAATATAAAAAGCAAAGGTGAAGTAATAATAAATATATATATATAGTTTTCTTTCATTTCACTAAATCATTCGAACTTGTCACTTAAATAATTTCAATTGTCAGTCACTTCACCAGCTGAACCATCGCGTCCATACTGTACAATGGTCTATAGAAAATATTGAAATCGTAATGTTACATGCGGTAGGTGGTGGCGACGGAGGAGAAGACTATCATAGAGGAGGCCCAGCGGGCCCGCGCTCGGAATGTCGCTGTTGTTTGGAGCCCGAGGCTGTTCACGAGGGGCAGCTGGGACCTGCCCGAGGGTGAGTGCTGGCTGGGGGATACACAGGAAAATCAATATATACATATATATATATGTATATACAATTTTTTCGTTTTATTTTATGTAATTTATATTAATATAATATTAATTGTGTCAAAAATACATTCTCATATATATATTATCACCAGGTATAATGGACCAGGGCTGGAGATACTGTCACTCGAACACCAGGTGAGCGATCCTTTAAGATCTGTTAACAGAATATTTATATGAAGTTCTGTAGTACCGGTTACAATCAGTTGGTATATAACAGAACAAACAGAAGAATAGTTCACATCAGCTAAGAATTATATTTTTTACTATAGCTGTACAGATTTTGATGGAGTTTTGAAATAGGGATAGCTAAAGAAATCTATAACAAAGATCATAACATGAAGCAGAAGAATCCAGTAATAATTATTCTTGTAATTCTTCTCGACAGTCCGTGGCAGCCAGAAGAATTGATAGAGTATGAGGAGGAGTTTGTGATAACGTCCCTCAAGAACGTCTCCAGGAGCAGCGACACTCGCCTGAGAGAAATAGCCACGAGATCGGATTCTGACAGTAGGGACGAGCTGGCCAGGAGAACTAAGGCCACTGCGTTAGTATATACATAGGGGTTGGAAGGGGTCGCGTGGGTCGTAACCCCTATTAGATATCCTCGGTAACACAGCTCTGATATAACCCTCTGTCTGTTTGTATTTTGTAGCGTCCGTACATCCGGTGAGTCTAGACTGCGCGAGAGCCGTCGCTCAGACTCGGACAGCCACGACGAACTAGCAAGACGGTCTAAGACCTCCGCGTGAGTGTGCCATCATGAGATGTCATGTTTTTGTCAGATTTACTACTCGTTTATTATAATTTTTATCAGCTATGAGATATAACAAGACCGACAGACAGAATTTCATCTCGTGTCCGTGACCACGGCTGCTGCGAGGCGACCGAAACGTCGGAGTGTGTAGTTTATATAACAACAAAAACAAGTAGTAAACGAGAAAAATATTAGTTTAATTTAAGTTTCCACACAGGTACGAATATATATATATATTCGTACCTGTCTATATATATATATATATATATATATATATGTGTATATACCACAGACGCTGTTTATCAAAATATCTAGCTAATTTTTTTTTTCATGTCGGCTGAATGTCAACTGTGTTTCAGACGTAGCCTCAAGCACACGTTGTCGAGCATAGACTCGACCATCAAAGACCAGACCCTCGCTATAGACAGACTGACGAGGATCGTGGAGAATATAAGCGAGGGTCAGAGGGCGAACGCCTTCAGGCCGCAGAACCTGGGCCGGAGCCCCACGACCTCGCACTCGTGGGACCTGTTCGGGGGCTTCGTGCTGGCTATGGTGTTGCAGTCCCTACTCAACTGGATATTCTACCACAAAGACTGAAACAGAAACTTCTGTCTTATACTAACACATCGACCAAGATAGTTTTTATGGGATGCAGCGTCTGTCTGTCTGTCTGTCTGGCTTTATGTATCGTTTCCAGATAATATTTTTCTATATATGTATATATATATTCGTTGCGAATATTTCTACCATTTTTTTTAGTAGATTTTGGTAGTTTTTTTTTATTATTATTATAATTTATCATTTATTCCCATGGAGAGCGACGGACAGACGATGTGTCAGCACCTAACTTGCCTACGCTTTCACTTATAAGAGTGCCTCTCGTGCGATTCGGTTGCCATGGCAACGGATACGTCCTAAAATAGCAAGCCACCCGATACAACCCTCTCGCCATACGAATAAGGTCCATCTCACGCTGGGCACGCGTCTTAGCTTAATGTAGACTGTTAATTTTTGTTTATTAAAATAAAGACACTCGAATTTTAATCTCATATTTTTCCCTATACAGCCTGCTTTCAGATCGGCGTGCGACGCCGGCTGTATGTCGTATGCCTTCGTCTGAACTGTCAATGTCAGAATGACGTTGACGTTTATTTATTTATTTTCACGATATTTGTGTACATTTTCGTGCCTTATTTAAATAATGGCATATTATTTTCCAGCGGGCTGCTGTTATCATTCCTAGAGTTTAAATCGAGCCATTATCTAATAATTATTTTTAATGATATAAATTACGTAATACGATTGTTCTACCAAAAATTACTTTTTTTCTTTCTTTCTATTCATACATTATAATAAACGCTATTCCCTCAATACAGTCATATATTTTTTTAACAAACACAGTCACTTGCTAATATAATATAATATATTTGAAACGATAAAATTTACCTTTTAATATCTTAAAAGATAGATACGATATCTTGTTATGAAAATTCAATTACGACGATTTTCGTTTCGTATTAAACGAAATTTCCTTGAATAAGTTATTTCCAATAAATATTTTCTGTCTGAATAGTTTTATAATTTTACGTCTTATTACCACGCGGCTGTTTTTGTTTTAAAAATATATAAGTGTTTTTCATCCGTTCCCCATCAATGTGTTGGCGCGGTCACCGGACGCGGTGTTGCCAGTTAAAATGGAATCTCTAAGGTATTATCGTCGAAACTTTTGTTCGTATTCCATCGGTGTTGCCATGTATTGTTTACTATTACTATAATATTATTGTCCTTGAACGTCGTTATGATCTGTTTAAACGCCTTCAGCTGAATCATTAGAGTTGTTGAAATGTTTTGTTGTTTTATCCAGCGAATATATATTTTTTTCAATTTAAAACGTGTTTTATTTTTTTGTATAAATAATTCCTCCTCGGTTGTTACTCTAAGTGGTTATTTTAATCGTTTGATGTAATCACTATAACTAGCTTCGGTTTAACGTCGTGGGATATACGTAATGTTTTAGGAGTACGGCGTCTTATACTGCCCCCAGTACTTGCCCTGGGGTCCGCTAAACCAGTAGTTCCTTAAATCCTTGATGTCGTCCTCATCCCAGTGGTACCTTTTCGGGAAAAAGTTTGGTAGACGGCGTCTTAGTTCGTAGAGTCTTGACGGGGACTGCATGTACATCATCCCATCTTTGGATATTTTTGACTTCTTTTTCCTTTTCCTTTGTTTTATCTCTTCCAAGCTTTCTGACGAGTCGGAATTAGATTTGTCTACTATTTGGAATCTTTTGTTTTTGGCTATCCTTCCTCGGTTGACGTTCTCCAGCGAGGATTCCTCGCTCGAGCCGCTGGACTCGCTGTCGTCGGATTTGTACTTCCTCTTTCTGTTGTCACGTCTGAATTTCGTCAGATCATACGTGAACCTGTCAAATTTATTTGGCTTCAGTACTTTGAAGTTGTAACTTTTCTTATTCTTGTCTTTCTTCGGTACGGGGACCAACTTTTTGTCGGTCCTAAGCAGGTCGTTTATGTCTACGTAATCGTGTGAGAAGTTATTATATCCGTGGAAAGATCGATCCATGTCTTCACCGGAATCACTATCCGCCTGAAATCTGCTCACTTCCGGATTCTTGTACCGCCTTAAGCACGCCTCCCTGCTTTCGTCGATTTTCCCAAAACATTCGTCGAAATCGAGCGTCTGTTTTTCTGTGACCTTAACGAATCTTATCCCGGGCACTATATTGTAAGGGCTCATTTGGTACAGCTGATGTCTATTCGTGTTGGTGTAAACACCGTTCAGGAATAGCCTCGGTCTCCCGACACTGGTGCCCACTGAAAACGATTTCCTTTTAGTTTCCTAGCCGTATATAAACATGTCTCACGTACATACCATACCGTTTGCGAGCAGGTATACGCCGACTAATAAGAAATTAATCATCTTGCTCCATCGATCCTATTTGTCTTAGGATCGTTTTTTCAATTTGCTGCTTTAATCTGAATATTTCCGTCGCTATTTCGTTTGGTAACGTATAATCTTTACAAGTGTGTTGTGTTTATGCATTTGACTGAAAAAATATTAGTAATTGATTTTATAAAAAATTTATGCGTTAGTTTTGGTTGAGAGGAAATTGATTGTTTTTTTAATTGACTTGCCGTTGCGAGTTACGTGTTATTATTGAATATTACATTTCAGTAATTTTTTTCAAATCGATTTTTTCTATTATCAGTGTATTTTTTTTTATAAATTTTCCGTTATATTCTTGGGGGTAACGATTGAGAATAATAAAAAAAATTTTATATATATACGTTAGGGAAATTTATTACAAAAGCATATACAAAATATTTACTAGATACTTAAAGCTACACAAATGTCTAGAAAATTCTATAGCTACGACAATCTTGACGGAGTTCACAGACTTATTATTACGTATTAATTTACACGGAATAAAAACTAACCTAACACAATAACACTCGTGGGATGGCAACCCCGAAGTGTCGAGAAACCAATTCTAAGCCGCTACTGGTCGAAATATTAATTTAGAAAATTTCGTTTATAAAAATCCACCCGATTAGTTTTATTCATACAAAAATATATTAATTTTTCATAAATTGGTCGAACTCCACGTTTTTGGATGATCCAATGACAGTGACATTTCTATACATAAAAAAAAAAAAAATTGCTAGAGAAACAAGATTTACGTTAGATATTTCGCTTCGCCTCAGATTTAACTGCGAACCTAACTTTTGTGATTATCTTTATAGTGACCAAGTTAAATAAAAATAAATTAATGAATATCTACAAATAATATTAAATAAGTAAATGCGGGACGTTACTGATGACAACTAACTGATATGTCCTTAATTATACGAGTGCGTGAATAACTGTGATAGTTCATGTTTTATAACGAGTGCTATGTTATGGAGGTTACAAAAATTATTAATAGAATCTACTAAACTAGTAGATTTTGGTAGTTTTTTAAGACCTACGCGACAGTCTGACTTCGATTGTTAAGGTACCGCTACAAATGGCCTTTGTGTCAAATAAAAAAAAATCATAAATATATATGTGTAGCAATGTTTAGATAAAAAAATTTGCGAATTCTAAATTTTTTTTAAGACATACAATATTAGATTTTCACTATGTCAGTAAGTATAAAGATATATTTTGGCTAAGTAATATTTTAACAAAAATTTTAGGTACTTAACAAACACAAACGTAGACATCTACGTTATATTTAAATAAAATTTCCCCTTCAAATGAAGCCAATAACACAAATTTGCTACTTAATTATCTGTGCCAATTCAAATTCAGGTTACAGACGTTTTCTCCAAACAGATTATACAATTTCTACTCGAAACTAGATATGCAAGGAGTATACAGAAATTATACGCTGAGAACATTAAAAATATCGCAAAAAAATACACTCAAATATACGCAGATCTCCTCAAAGTTCATCTAAGAGACAATCATTGTATCAGTCCGAGTAGATGTGGTCGCCGAATATCAGGAAACAGGTGTACAATAGTATGAAATGTCCCAAAGCGTGGTTATATTCACTCCTCAGCAATATCAGAGCTATCTGCAACACCAGGAGGCCTCGCAGCAGGGAGTACAAAATCGATTTCAGCGGCCGTATCTTAACAATCGATCATTCGTTTTGTTTTATCGAGTTGAAATACGCGACCAAATCAGCGTCGGCCTTCGCGACCCACGCTGTGTTCAAGGCTATGATGTCCAAGGCCGACGCCGCGCCTTTCTGATCGCCGAATAGTTCCTTGAACTGAAATAAATATTATAGACAAATCTTATATATACGGAATGAAATAAATTACGTGTGAGAGAGAAGGGACATGTGCATCTGCATCCATCTCTCTCTAATGTAAATCTCGCTCGATCACACTTACCGTGACGCTCTCGTCACACAAAGGGCGCATTTTCATTGGTCGATAAGGCCCGCATTCGGGGTGCGGGAGATTTCTGTAACGCATGCCATAGGGCCCGCAAAGAGTTTATCGTTTTCACTGGTCGTCAGAGCCCGCATACGGGGTGCGGGTGATTTCTATAACGCATGCGAATTCCGTTATTCCGGAATGCGGATATCACCCGCACACGTTTAATCGACCGAGTTATCGACCAGTGGATTTCATTGGTTGTTAGCTCGCATGCGGGTACTCCCCGCAATCGGGCTAACTACCGACTTATCGACCAATGAAAATGCGCCTAAACACATGTCCTAATCGAATAAATTTAATCAGAACAATGTTTCAAGCAATCATTACACAGAGTAAGGAAAAGAGTTTCGACGAGCGCTTCGTTTGGTGGAAGTTTTTACTTACACTACTCTGTCCTAGAGACGAAAACTTTAATTGTATATATATATATATATATATTCACCCTATAATAGTCCGTGGGTTGATGCATGCAGCGCGCGGCGGCGGCGAGCGCCCGCGGCGGCAGCGCGCCCGCGACTAGCGCGCGCCACACCACGGACGGACCGCGCCATCTACACACGGGACACATACACTGCAGCTACTCATAATATTTTCTCACTATTCTATTAATTTTTCTTATCTTTTACCTTTAAATGTTATATTATAATCTTTTATAAGTTTGTTTGTGAATAAAATATAATCAGTTATGTAAGTTTATGGGTCGTAAATGTTATAGAGAATACGTATATAATACTTTAATATATTTAGATAGTTGTATATATATATATATATATATATATATATATATATATATATAAGTTACTAACCTGCAAAGGCCCTCATAAAGTGCGGTCACCCACATATCCCAATCTCGACCTTTCTGAGCCTCGCTTGACAGCACCGTGTACGCGAATCTTAATAAATTTAAAATAATATATAATGTGTACACCAACCGTCAGCGCCATCTATCGCATGTCGCGTTACTTCACACAATACAACTGTCATGAAGCGTTCCCGGGGCTACGCGGACTGAAGGACACATTATATACTATGTGTTATTGTAATATCAGCTCCACTTTTGCATTTTTCATTAAAACCTCTTTATTAGTTTCCCGCAAATTTTTCATTATATATAATCTACTGACGAAGCCGGTCTCCATTAACGTCCTACGTCCATAGTTTAAGTACATATCGTAATTTGTAACTCAACAGTGAAAAAACCTTCTGTATTATATAGAATAATAAAAACTTTTTTAAATCATGAAAATCTTACTTAAAATACCCGTATATCATACCAGTGTGTAAACTAGGTCCTGGTTAAAAATATATTTAGGTAAGAAAATAACAAAATTTCGCTTTTAGGTAAGTATATAATATTTTTTATAATTTAATTGAATATTCCTCATACAACTCACCGATACACAAGCCAGTCGTCATCGGGGGCGCTGAGGGCCGCTAGCAGAGCCCTGTGCGAGTACAGAGGCCGGGGGGCGGAGGCCGAGGCGATCAGGGCTCGCCAGCAGGCCGACCAGGCCGGGGCCCCGTGCGCGCGGACACCAGCTATGAATGCTGCCTGCGACAGACAAATACTCATAGATAATGCTAATACTATTTAAATTATAGGTATTCCACTGACAAATTATGAAATTTCAGTAATTGATAAAGATTTTTCTTCCATGAGATCAAACTGTCTCTATTCAAAAACTCTCACTGTGACTTGAAATTTCACATCTCTATATCTGTTCTAAGTGCCTTCGAAGCTTCGGTCACGCCTACACCGCCTTACTCGCAACACCCACAACATCTTTTGGGTCTGAAGCTCTCGTGTAAACTGACCGATTTTGATGTTCCCAAACGATTTCGCTAGCAAAATTTATTGGAAATCATTTTGACTAGCATATTCACCTCCTGGTATATCTCGGGTATGGTCTCGTTGTCGTTTGTCCAGCCGTCGAACAGCGTCAGAGCCTGTTGCGTCACGTTCTCGTTGCCCCACTCCACGCCGGCCGTCAGGAGGGCGCCACTCAACCACCTTCAGACACAGCAGAAACTCGGTAAATCGTTGGTAACAAGTTGAAAACTTCCTAATCTTGAAAAATTTTGTTTTGTTACTTTCCCTTCAAACACCATTAACATGCATGAGAGGGATAAGACGAATGATCAAATACACGGCAATCGAAACTCACAGCTGATCTTCGCTGACGGCGGCGTCTGCTATATCCTGAGAGGTGTAAAGTGGGAGTGTGGGTGGTAGGGTGCTGAGGAGGCTTAGCAGATGCGGTGCTGATGAAGACACCCTCAGCAGTTCCCGCCACCACGACAGGTGGGACACCACCACACGCCACACGGCCCAATGGCGCTCCGTGGACAGGTGGGCTGGCGGGGAATGGGACGTGTTTAGCAAAATTATGTGTCGGAAAAAAAACATCGAATTTCTTTTTGATAGATAGATAATTTTGGTCCACTTTAGCCGAAGAATACTTACTGAGGAAGCTATAAATACATTGTTTGGTATACATGTATTATTTTTAAACTAAGATACTCGACGACTGAGTAGTTTAATTTATATTTATTAGACTAATGTGAGGAAGGTAACCATCTGTAGTCATGAGCTTATGCACTCGATTTTGTTCGCGTGTCCGCCTAAATAGTGTCCAGAGAGTGACGTATGTGTGTCAGTATACAGTCAGCGCCATCTATCGTCAGTGTCGCGTTACTTCACACTATACAACTGTCATGAAGTGTTCCCGGGAACTACACGGACTGAAGGACACATTATATACAAATATGAGATATATCAATGTGAAGTTTGGTAAAAATTTCAGTAGTTTTCAGCGTCACATTAACCTGTATTAAAACTTTTCTATACAATATTTATATTAATTTTATTGTATAAGCCATAAGTGGGTCTCACCGGCGGCCGCGATCGCTACGCTAGCTGGTAACCGCCTCGCTCTGCTTAACACGAACGCGTCGTCTAATAAGAGCGCTCTCTCGGCCGGCGCTCCGCTGGAGTACAAATCTGACGCTCGTCTAGCTGCCGCCTCAGCCGTCTATAGAGTAAGGACAAATTAAATCTAAAGAATTATATATATAGCTTTAATATTAAATTTAAACGCAAAAATCTGAAAATATTTACGTAATTTAAATAATTATCTATATAATAGGCTTTTAATGTTTGAGTATTGATAAAATTAAAAATTCATAACATACTTATAAACAAATTCATGTATTAAATTCGAAAGTAAGAGCATAAATAAATATTGATTTATTATAAAAATAAATTAAATTAATATGCCACAGATTAAATAATTATTAGATCCTTCATGTAATTAATCAATGTATTGAGGAATAATTCAACTCTTTACATGGAATATGTTTTTATGTCTTACGAAGACATATTTTAATGTTTTATTATCATACCTCGTTCAGATGTCTGTCTTGTGGCGCGACGCGGTAGAGGCCGCGAGCACCGACGTTGTACCTCACCCACTTGTGTTTACCCAAATCCGGTATCACCACTGTTAGGGGAGGGATAATGTTATTATATATACTATACGTGGTAGTGTGTGGGATGTTTAACATTCAGTGACGACACACACACTGAGGAGTGTTCACGGATCGATGTATTATGTGTGTGTGTGAGTTGTGGTAGGGTGTGGGATGTTTAACATTCAGTGACGACACACACATTGAGGAGTGTTCACGGATCGATGTATTATATGTGTGTGTGAGTTGTGGTAGGGTGTGGGATGTTTAACATTCAGTGACGACACACACACTGAGGAGTGTTCACGGATCGATGTATTATGTGTGTGTGTGAGTTGTGGTAGGGTGTGGGATGTTTAACATTCAGTGACGACACACACATTGAGGAGTGTTCACGGATCGATGTATTATATGTGTGTGTGAGTTGTGGTAGGGTGTGGGATGTTTAACATTCAGTGACGACACACACACTGAGGAGTGTTCACGGATCGATGTATTATGTGTGTGTGTGAGTCGTGGTAGTGTGTGTGATGTTTAACATTCAGTGACGACACACACACTGAGGAGTGTTCACGGATTGATGTGTTATATGTGTGTGTGAGTCGTGGTAGGGTGTGGGATGTTTAACATTCAGTGACGACACACACACTGAGGAGTGTTCACGGATCGATGTATTATGTGTGTGTGTGAGTCGTGGTAGTGTGTGTGATGTTTAACATTCAGTGACGACACACACACTGAGGAGTGTTCACGGATCGATGTATTATGTGTGTGTGTGAGTCGTGGTAGTGTGTGTGATGTTTAACATTCAGTGACGACGCACACATTGAGGAGTGTTCACGGATCGATGTATTATATGTGTGTGTGAGTCGTGGTAGTGTGTGTGATGTTTAACATTCAGTGACGACACACACATTGAGGAGTGTTCACGGATCGATGTATTATATGTGTGTGTGAGTCGTGGTAGTGTGTGTGATGTTTAACATTCAGTGACGACGCACACATTGAGGAGTGTTCACGGATCGATGTATTATATGTGTGTGTGAGTCCTGGTAGTGTGTGTGATGTTTAACATTCAGTGACGACACACACATTGAGGAGTGTTCACGGATTGATGTGTTATATGTGTGTGTGAGTCGTAGTAGTGTGTGTGATGTTTAACATTCAGTGACGACACGCACATTGAGGAGTCTTCACGGATCGATGTATTATATGTGTGTGTGAGTCGTGGTAGTGTGTGTGATGTTTAACATTCAGTGTCGACACACACATTGAGGAGTGTTCACGGATCGATGTATTATATGTGTGTGTGAGTCCTGGTAGTGTGTGTGATGTTTAACATTCAGTGACGACACACACATTGAGGAGTGTTCACGGATCGATGTATTATATGTGTGTGTGAGTCCTGGTAGTGTGTGTGATGTTTAACATTCAGTGACGACACACACATTGAGGAGTGTTCACGGATTGTTGTATTATATGTGTGTGTGAGTCGTGGTAGTGTGTGTGATGTTTAACATTCAGTGACGACACACACATTGAGGAGTGTTCACGGATTGATGTATTATATGTGTGTGTGAGTCGTGGTAGTGTGTGTGATGTTTAACATTCAGTGACGACACACACATTGAGGAGTGTTCACGGATTGATGTGTTATATGTGTGTGTGAGTCGTAGTAGTGTGTGTGATGTTTAACATTCAGTGACGACACGCACATTGAGGAGTCTTCACGGATCGATGTATTATATGTGCGTGTGAGTCGTGGTAGTGTGTGTGATGTTTAACATTCAGTGACGACACGCACATTGAGGAGTCTTCACGGATTGATGTGTTATATGTGTGTGTGAGTCGTAGTAGTGTGTGTGATGTTTAACATTCAGTGACGACACGCACATTGAGGAGTCTTCACGGATCGATGTATTATATGTGTGTGTGATGTTAATTTTATATAAAGAATATATAAAATATGATTATTTTTTACATATAAAACTTATTTACTCACTCTCAGTGTCATTCATCCATAGCAGATAAGTTACATTCTCGGACCATTTTGACGAGCGCTTTGTGTCGTTTAAGATGTCGTACCTATAATGAAAAGCAGAATATTTGGATTTTTTGTGCCTGTTTTTTCCCACTTAACTCTGTAACAGCTGCATTGATTTTGATGGAACTTACTCTGGGATATAGCCGGTATAATACAGAGCGATTTAGTATACTTTATAAATGTTAAAAAAAAAATGTGCAAAGTCGAGGACTTAAATAGTGAGAAGTGTAGAGCACATATTATTTTCTAAGTAAAGAATTCTCACCAGGTGCCATTCTGGATGTTCTCCGTGGAGTTCTTCCATAGCTTCGTTATATTCTCCATCTCCTCCTCCTCTATGAGGGGTCCCACGGTGAAGGTGACTGGTATCACCCATTTGGGTGCTGGTGGTAGTTTCGTGGGTTTGGTTGTGGGTTTCTCCGTGGTGGTCGTGGTTGGCGCTGGTGTGGTAGATGTGCTATTTATGTCCTCCTCGATTATCTCCGTGTAATTTTCTGGAATGTATCATCATCATCAGCCTAACGGAGCCCACTGCTGGCCTCCCCTCACATGGAGAAAGTTAGAGCATTTATCACCACGCTCGCTCAAGGCGGATTGGCGATTTCAATCTTAAATTTTTGAAATTATAAGTCCAGGTTACCTCACGATGTTTTCCTTCACCGTCCGTCAGTGGTATCTATATCTATGGCATTACCACTTTGTTATATAAACGTATATAACCAAGTGGTAATGCCATTACAATAACAACAACCACAAAAATTACGTTAATCATATGAAAAACTCCTTAAATATTACTTTCATTCTCATTTTAAGCGTCCATTTTTAAATCGTCTATATTATCCGTCTGTGAAAATGTCACTATCTGTCAAGGTTCACGGTATACAGCCTGGTAGCAGACAAGCAGATTGACGGACGTCAAAAATTACTTAAAACTACCAATTTTTTAATATAAATTATCATAAATAAAAAAAAATAAGCTCACACGAATAAAATGCAATTAATAAATTAATTCTACTTTGAGATCTAAGATTTTCGCGAGTATTCATTTAAATAAAACTAGTATTATTCGGATTTACTACGCGGATTTTATTATTTAAAAACTACATAATCCCGACGTTTCGGTTACTTTGCAGCAACCGTGATCACGGACAGACGAGGTGGCAGTAACCGAAACGTCGGGATTATGTAGTTTTTAAATAATAAAATCCGCGTAGTAAATCCGAATAATACTAGTTTTATTTTAATTCTATTTTATTACTGAGAAAGTATATTGAGTTTTTTTTGTTTGTTTCAAAACGAAAACATTTCTGTCAGGAACGGAGTCGTTCTGACAGTATACACACATACGACTGTTACGCGCCATCTTATTTACATACTTTACCAACCAACGGCACTCAGTATATAAATTAGTTTAATTATAAAGTGTGCAATTATTGCAAGTATATATATATATATATATATATACCAAAAACATCACATCTCACCAGGTTCATAGAACAGCTCTTCAAGTTCCGACCTCAGGTCGCGTGTTAGCAGGTCATTCAGCATAACCGGTTGTGGCTCAGGCGGCGGCGCTGACATTATGAACCTGCAATAATAACTCGATAGACGATACACTTACCATTAGTTCGCATAACTACCCACGAACAGTATAAAGTTTAATAAGTTCCATCATACGATAGGTCACCATAGCTCAGTTGGAAATTTCAAAGGTCTTGGTTTGGAAGCCAGCTCGTGTCAACCATTTTTTTTTTTATTATATTTTTTTTTATGTCAAAAAAGTTACTGCGCGTGTGTTATTGTTAGTGAGGTACCTCTCCTGTCGCAACACTATATCCGCGTCCACTTGTGTGGCACATAGTAGCGGATATCCTGGCCTTTCACACCAACCGTCCCACGCGTGGGGCGGAGCGGTAGACGAGTGTTGCAGCGCCCTCCAAAGGTCTCTGTTCGTGGAATATATATATAGTTAAAAATTCTCTCACAGAACCCAACAGTCATAAATATTAAATTTAAATTTTCTTCAGTTTTATTTACTTGGCATCAGCGCTGGCTGTGCGATGATCTTTCAGTAATCTGGCTAGAGCGGCTCGACCCACGTCCACACCGGCCGCCTCTATCGCCATACTAACTATAGCCGCCCCCTGGAAACATTATATATTTAGTACACACATTCAATTTGAACCGATCCTTTAAATTCCCGAACGCACCCGAAGCGACGTCACAGCGATGACGTTTGGTTGGATCACTTTTACGCGGGAAATTATTTGTCGACGCGACTTGTTTGTTTGTAAATTGAATTTAAGTTATTAAAGGTGTTTTGTTTTAATAATTAGTTTGTTCTAGTTAAGGTTTCATTTGTTATTTAGAAATAGTGGCTTTATAAGACAGCTATATTCCTTAATGATTTTGTTAGAATTCTATATATATATGTTTATACTAGGGACCAGCCCTACTTCGCACGGGCTCTTTGCAAAAAAACTAAAGTAGCCTATTTAATTTTGAGAAATATTAAACTTATATTATGATAACTTTCAAACGGTACGCTCGATTTAAATGATTTAAAAACTAATTTACAGATACTGATGTAGGCTTGAAAACGAGGTAATTTATTTTGATAAGACTTAGTACCGTATTTATGTAAATAGCTTTCCAATAAACGCTTTTGTAATGCCATTTTTTAAAGATGTAAAATGGATATAGTATGTTATCCTTAAAAGATAGACATATGCAACCGCTGACTTTTCTGTAGACCTATATAAGATACACAATTCCACCATATATTATTTTGTTATATTTCAAAGGGTTTCGGCAGCGTTTTCGTTCAAAGCTCTCAGACGGGTCATGTTTTCCCGACATCTTCAACAAATATCGTTAATGTACACACAAGTAAATATAAAACTTAACAAATTATATACTAAAACCTTCCTCGAGAATCACGCTATCGACTGGTGATAACTGTTTGATGATCGGTGCAGTAGTTTTTCCGTTTATCGCGAACACACAGACAGACAGACGCGGCGAGGGACTTCGTTTTATAATATGTATTGATATTGATTGATTGATTAAATTATTAGTAAAGTAAGCTGAGAATACATAATAGTATTCTTATTCTTCTTACTTGTGTGTATACTCACCTTATGTAACGATAACTCGTCGGTAGCAGACTCTATGTCTGATTTTTCAAGTCTCGGTGAGGCGACAGCACGCACCGAGTTACTGGAATCTAGTCTGCATATGAAAATATATATATATATACATATATATGTGTATGTGTATGTCGTTTTTAAAGTTAACGATAAAAAAATGTCTTTAAAAATAATTCAATCTTGTACAGAATTCATTAGTTTGTGTGAGAGAGAGAGAATCATACTTTTTTATTCAAAATTTATTTAGTAAAAATCAAAGAATATTTTATACGAGTATAAAGAATCAGTTAATGATTAAAATTAAAAAAAAAAATTCGTGTCGAAATTATAATGAGAATCTTTTTGAAAAAAAAAATATTTTTTCATATTTAGTAACATTTCGAGATTGTTCTAAGTATTTTTTTGGAAAATTAATTAAATAAGAAACTCACAATTAATTTTATTTTAATTACAAAAGATAATATTAGCTATATATAGATGTTGTAAATAACTAACCTCAGAGCTGGCAACACATGATCTAACAACAACGCGTCCTGTTGCCTCTCGGCGGGGAGTCCCCCTAAAGCGGGGGCCTTCTCACCCAGCACTGAAGTTAGGGCCTCCAACAACCACTGGGAACTCCACCAGCGAGGGGACACGAGGCCCCCGAACCACTGACGTGAGAGGACATTGATATTACTTTTATATACATATAAAATTGACGGACACTAACAACTTAAAAAATGGATTAGTGCCTATTTCATATAGTAGGGGAGCCCAAGCGGGGATTTCGAGATTTCTTGAAGCGCGGCAGATTAATATACAGGGGGATCTCGTACCCGGTGAAGGACCTCCACCAGACATCAGCCCCATATTTAAGGCCGCCCGTGAAGGAAACAGGATCAGGGTAGTAAAAATGAAATTGACCTTCAGAAATTCTTTGCCCGTCAGATAAAGGTAGGGCGAGTTCATTGCATCCCAAAAAGTGAATATTCCACTAATCTGACAATTTGGGAGTGACGTAAAGGAAGGGGAGGGCGGCAAAGTTGTAGAAAAAAACGTCGTCTCGAGCGTAGTTCATTTTTTTTTTATTTTGAAGGAAATGTTATATATATATATAACATTTTTTTTCTTCTTATCATCTAAGTTTCGCTACCCATTAGGTCTCTATAACGCTCGAGTATTTAGCATTGTGCTCCCCTACCATGACAATCTCATGAAAATGGGATCAGTAAGTGTTTTCTATGTCACAACATTCGCGTGTGTGTGCGTGTGTGTGTGTGCGTGTGTGTGTGTGTGTGTGTGTGCGTGTGCGTGCGTCACCTGTTGCGCCAGCAGTCTAGCGATGACCTTGGTGTCAGTGAGAAGCGAGGGTGACAGCGTAATGAGACCCCAGCCCTCGGAGTACGAACCACCACCGTCAACTACCACAATGTCTTAAAAAAAATATCCAAAAAATATTAAACAAAAATTCTTTATATATCCACAATTCGACGAAATTTCAATATTGTATAATTTTTTTACCGAATTTAGGTAGCGGGTAGGACGTGTTCAGTTCGTAAGCGAACAACTGAATCGTTTTTTGCACCCACTCCAGTAGCGGTCTGAAACAGAAATGTATTGTTACGGACGGAATTACAAACACACACATATATGTATATATACACGAGAGGTAGATCTGTATTGTCGCGTGTATATTTGTATAATATCCCACTAAACCTCCTAAACCTATCAGCTGACACACAGTACAAGTATATTCTGCTAAACCTTATACTGTTTAGGAAAATATATATATATATATATATATATATATATACAAGAGTTGTATTAGTCGATATAACTTTGTCCGCACGTGTCTTGTATTCAGTTTGTCAGATAAATAAACATGTATTTTAAAAGTTTATTTCGTTCCTCAAAGCGCCATCTGTCGCCTGTTACGTGACAACATAAAATACAACCTTCAAATTCCTTAGTAAATTTATAGATAAGTTTTTTTAATAATGACATATACGTTATTCTGATGTCCAAACTAAATCAATGGGAAGTTACATTAAAATCCGCTCAGCATATTATTATACTATAAAAAAAATCGTTTTTACATTGATAGATGGCACTTTCAACAAATCGCGAATCAAATACATTTTAAATGTCTGTAAACATTCGTATTCCGTAACGTATGACTAAAAGTAAACAATATAGGCTCAGTCGTTTTATGGGTAGGGTATGTAGGCTTGTTTGCATCTATGGGGATGTGATGTCCACTCACCCTGACTCGTCCAGTATGACCTGCTGGTCGCTGTACAGACTTATCTCGGGGGCTGCCTCCGGTGGTGCTTCCGTGGTGTCCGCGGTCGGCACCGGGAGTGGCACCGCGCCGCGCCGCTGGAGACGGCACACAGCCAGCGACATCATGTGAGGGGACATCGGAGGCGACAACGCGAACTCGTCTTGTAGCTGAGCATAGAGAGTGTCAGTTAGTTACGAAGTTAAGCGAGTGAAAAAATAAAAAAAAAACGTGAGGGTAGTTTGATATTGGTCTATCGATTTAGTGGATTATTGATTGAAATACAAAATTAATTTTAAATATATACATATATATCAAAAATTCATATATTCTCTTAATTACTTACTTAAATTATATATCCCTTACCAGTCTGTGTCCTAAATAAAAACCAGCCTCCTCGGTTGCGACTATCGGCATGTTAGTCAGTGACACGTGGAACCTAGAATTAAAGAACGTATTTTTGGTAACCGTAGCTTTGAACTCTAAACGCTTACGTCGAAAAAATTATCTTCAGATCACATATATATAAAAAAATATTAAGCCAGGATTTGAACTTGTCATTTGTTGTGATATTTTCAATTCCTTTCCCAACCGCGCTATCGTGTCCTATGTTACGAGTGACAGCGTCTGAGCCGTACTAATCATAGCATACTTAGATGAGATCTGAGACTTTCGCGAGTTTTATTCATTTAAAGAAACTAATATTTTTCGGATTTTTATTATTTTTAAAAAACTACATTTTCGTTTCACAATTCACAATCCGTGATCACGGCTGCTGAAAAGTAACCGAAACTTCGGGATTATGTAGTTTTTTAAATAATAAAAATCACGCGTAGTTTATCCGAAAAATATTAGTTTCGTTTAAATGTTTAGATGTTTTTTTATGACAGATTATAATTAATTACACTGAAACATTATAAATTTATGGCAGAATCAGCCGTTTTGTAGGATATTACTGAAATAAACGAAAGTATTATCAATTGTCAAAAGTATATCATCTAGAGGTTGTCTCACCGATCTCTGACTATGGTTAGTTTGAAGGTGGCCCTCAGATGCGGTTCGTCTAGACAGGGGAAGGCCGAGCGAGCGTGGGTCAGCCAAAACCTGGATATAGCGCAACGCCTGGAAACATCACACTGTTAGGACCTCGTAAAATGAGGACAGGTTATGGCTGCTATTTATATATTATAATAAAAATGTTGAACACATATATATGTATGTATCTGTGGTGCTCGGACCGTGGACATGATTGGTGAATGTTGAAAATAGGACAGTATTTCCAGGTTTTTGCCACACGGATTCAATATGCTGGGTGTTACAACTGTCAGCTTGGAGACGCTGGTTTTAATTATATAAGAATGAGGAATTCTTATTATTTACTTACATTAACCTAATGAGATCTAAGATTTTCGCGAGTTTTATTAATTTAAATGAAACTAGTACTTTTCGGATGAACTACGCGTGATTTATTTTTGTAAAAAACTACATACCCTCGACGTTTCGGTTACTTTTCAGCAACCGTGATCACGTTCATCCGAAAAATACTAGTTTCATTTAAATTCCATTAACCTAACCTATTTTTAACGGTTGTAACGTACGCGCTACATATTATAAAATAAATGAGCATCGCCGGGGAAATATCGTTGTATGGATAAAATATATAACGAGTGACGCCGCTGACTCCGCGGAACACTAAGCCGCGTGAACCAGAAGATTCCTGATACCACACAAGCTACGGAATGGCATTGCTGTCCTAACATCGGGGCGATCATAGTCTAAGGTATAGGTTATGAGTTTTAATATGTAATTCTTATTATAATATACATATAAGTAAGTTTCGTGGTTTTATGGAACCTCCGGTTGCCACCTTAATTCATTTACAAATCTTAGGTTTAAATGGGAATTCTTCGGATGTATCGCAGATTGAGCTCTCAATGAAACGAGCCCGCACATGTCGCACGCGGTTTGTGTATGTCTGTCTGATTGTAAACTATCGTCATTGTAAACAATTATAACATTAGCAGCTCATATTGTAAATTTCCGCGGGAAATTTTCTTGTTTTAGGTTAGGTTAGGTCCATGTTTACAACATGCCGACGCCATCTTGTTATATATATATATATATATATATAATATTAGAAGCTGAAGACGGCGCAGTTTGCTGTTATGCCCTAATAACCTTATAACGAGTTTTTCTCGTGTAACTAACAGTCAGCAGTTAGCTATTTCATGAATATCTGCTGTTCTATGAATGAAAAACTATTGATCTTATTTTTGTTTTTACGTGAAAAACTTTCTATAAGGTTACGAGACTATTCGTCTGTTTACTTGAATATTATTAGATTTATACAACGGATCTAAACTATACTGATGTTAATTTAAATTATATTATATAATACTTACTGTCTGTGTGTACCAGCTATGAAAAAACCTCTCTGACGATCGCTCCTGTCCAGTTTAGTTATGAAACGCAGACTGAGCGTGTAGTTGTATTTGCGCCTTAACTTCTCCTGGAACAATCGTGTGTATATTAAAAATTAACATTAAGAAAATGAGCTGTTCTGTTAATAGTTATGTAGAAATAAATCACTATGATTCTCCTAGCAAATATCATTGATAAATTAACAAAATCTTTTAAGTGATTACGTCTAAAAGATTACCGAAAATTACCTTAAACTCGATGTAGGTTTGATCGGCGGGTGGGTAATCAAGGCTTTTCGCAACCTTGGGCCCCAAAGAACCTCCGGCCTTAAACAGAGCGCGCTCGGTGACGTTCATGTCTCTAAGATTGAGGACCACAAATGTCGTGTCTCTGTCCACTTTGAAGTCTATAGATACTTCACCTGTTGAAGTGAAGTGAAGTGAAGTGAACTTCACGAAGTTTATACAACGATTTTGATTGAATAACGACCAAGTTTAATTACAAAAAAAAAATTGTATTACTTATTATAAATACTACAAGTACGTAGTCTTAGGTGCTGTCAGTTATGATGTGTTTGTCTGTACTGAGTTATCTCAAAAACTACTGATAGTTATACGTAGTTGTAGAAGTAAAAAGACTTTTGATTTAAAATTTGCTTGTGTTAGTATATCGTACAAAGAAAGGTTTTGCAGACTTTATTATAGTTGACGGGGTGACTTATTTTTTCTTTATTACATTAATGGAGAAAGTAAATAAAAATATTTTTAAATTCATTTTAGGAATCTATTTTGTGGTTATTTTTTATTATACATCATCATCAGCCTATCGGAGCCCACTGTTGAGCAAAGGCCTCCTCTCACATGGAGAAGGTTAGAACATTAATCACCGCGCTCGCTCAAGACGGGTTGGCGATTTCAATCTTATAATATGATTATAAGGCCAGGTTTCCTCACGATGTTTCCTTCACCGTCCGTCGGTGGTGTCTAAATACTCTTAGAAAGTACATATGACTCGGAAAAGATCACATTGGTACTCGCCAGGTTTCGAACCCGCGCCCTCACGTGAGAGGCGGGCCTTTAACTCCCAGGCCACCATAACTTTTATGGTCATATAATGATATATATTTAAAGAAAAATATGAATCAATCCAAGAACCATTTCAGGTTAAAATACTTCAGATTCAAATCCACAAAATAATCAGAAAAAATATCAAGCTGATAATATTAAAAATTACGAATTCCTTAGAAAATTCAAAAACAACAAAATTAGACGTTTTATTCGTTTCATGTTGTTTCGTATTTACCTCTCAGCTCGCCTGTGGTTAGATTCGGGTGTAACCACAGGTTATAGTGCTTTGGTATCAGGAAGGTTGGTAACCTGGCGCCTCGCCATGGAAACACCATTCCGTTACTAGCTATCCTTTCCCTGATGAAGGAGAATATATATATAATAGTAATTTTATATGTTGCTATATCTGCTATGGAATTTAAAAACTCGATACTGTCTGTTTCGGACACTGATGGTAAGGTAATCAATATATCTGATGTCATAATAGTAAAATCATAAGTGAAATGCTATTTATTAAAGCTCTTTAAGTGTTATACAAGCATAAAGTACAAATATTGTAACTCACTTGGACGCCGCTGTGTAGTTCTCTTCGACGCCGGTGGGAACTATCCCAGGGATAAGTTCAACTTCTCCGGCGCACGGGCATTCTATAAAAACACACACACATATATATATATACAGAAAACATGGAAATTACTCGTGGCTGTCGTCAGTTAGTATAAAACCTTACTGGTGTTCATAGTTATTGTTAAAAGTCAAACGAAATCAGAGACTGTTTAAAGGAGAATAGAACTATGTTTGGATGTCGGTATAGATAAGACGTGTGGACGCGCGACGGGACAGGTCAGTGAGTGCGGACCGCTGACGAATATAGAACCTTCGAGAAATACGAGGACGTTGGGGAGAATTGAAGTCTCATTCTGAAACATCACGGAACGTACTGAAATGACATTAGTAATGTGAACACTGATGTGTCTCTCTTTAAAAACAACGAATGTTTTAAATCCTATATCTATATATATAAATAACCTGGTTGCGGCGTTGCATAGACGACCAGTAGAGCAGTCGCAAACATAGCGGACAGGACGAGGGCCGCTAAACAGAGAGCTCGCCTCTGAGAACACACGGCCACCGGAGCATCCCCCAGCTCCCTCGCCTCTCGCGCCTTGTCTGTGTCTAGAATCACAATACATTTCTCATAATATTATATAAAACATTCCTTATTAATTTCTTTAAAAAGTAGCCCAAGTCACTCCTTATTACATGAGCTATATATGACACAAAGTCCAGTCAACATTGGAAGCACCGTTACAGAGATTATCCGTAACAGACACACATGCATGCAAAACAATGTTATTATATTTTTTTGGTTTACGCGTTTAGTGAGTGGTTAATATTATATTACAAACAGAGTTCAAATTTATTTTTACTTGAATACTATAGTCTTTCGTCATTATTCAATAATTTTTAATAGAAATTAAATAAAAAAATTCCTTCCGAAATGTAGTTTTACATAAAATATTATGTACAAATATTATTACAGTCAAAGATCTTCGTCAATAACAACGTTTGAAGGCTGTATGAGTATAAAAGATACAAAAGACCTTTCTCATCATAGTTCGCGTTGTTTCAGGGCGAGATATAAGAACTCTTTAATGAAGCACGCCGGAGTTCGGGCTGATTGGTGAAAGCTTTTACCCATCTCGCATAAAAAAAAAATACCACATCCATATATATATACATTTAATGTCTCATGTGTGGAATATTAATTCATAATAATATATGATTAAAAAATATATACATATACTAGCTACCAACCCCAGCTCCGCAAGGACTCTTAACAAAAAATATAAAATAGCCTATTTAATTTTGAGAATTATTTAACTTATATTATGATAACTTTAAAATGGTACGCCCGATTTAAATGATTTAAAAACTAATTTACAGATACTGATGTAGGCTTGACAACGAAGTATTTTATTTTGATAAGACTTAATACCGTATTTGTGTAAATAGCTTTCAAATAAACGCTTTAGGAATGCCAAATTTTTAAAGATGTAAAATGGATATAGTATGTTATCCTTAAAAGATAGACATATGCAACCGCTGACTTTTCTGTAGACCTATATAAGATACACAATTCCACCATATATTATTTTGTTATATTTCAAAGGGTTTCGTTCAAAGCTCTCAGACGGCTCATTTTTTCCCAACATCTTCAACAAATATCGTTAATGTACACACAAATCAGTACAAAACCTTAACAAATTATATACTAAAACCTTCCTCGAGAATTACGCTGTCGAGTGGTGATAACTGTTTGATAATGGGTGCAGTAGTTTTTCTGTTTATTGCGAACAGACAGACAGACAGACGCGGCGGGGTACTTTATTTTACAATATGTATGTACGAGTATGTATTGATTATAGCATTGCTACTTTGACAATTGACAAGAAACGTCATTGTCATTTTTGACATACGAAAATATTGTTTTTCTTCACAAAGTAATTTGACTTTCGTGAATATTTATGTGAACAGAATGTATCGTATTTTTAATATTTATTATATTATTCAATAGACAGTGTAGAAGTTTTTTTTTCTACATGTCAAAACTCACCCGCTAGGAAGGCGACGTCGTCTAGGTCCTGGTCCACCATGTTACGCCACGCAGCAGCTATAACAAGCAACTATTAAGTAACATAATATGAACTAACTGACACCCGCGACTTTTCACTCGTTTTTATGTACGGAGCGATTTTTTACGTTACCTACGTCGTTGCTAATGCTAATATAAACAAAGATTTGGTTATGAAGAACTCAAAACTATCAGTTGTCGTGTTGCGATACAAACTCATGGTAGGCATATATATGTATATAATTGTGGTTACCTTTAGCTGAACCGTTGCGGTCTGTCTTATATTTTCCAATGGGTTCCATCTGTATACCATCCATTTCACGACATGGCCGACAACTGGAACAAAATTGACATAGGAAATATTTATTACTAGAACCCCCCCCCCCCACCCCACCATCCCCCCACGCGACGTCATCCAAGTCTAATGACTACAACAACGTTTAGCGTAACGTGCATCACACTACAAACCAATCGTTTGACGTTTACCATTAACCCACGTTGATACCAAGTTTTTCAATGAAAAACAGTTACCTCCACGTATTTAGTCGCTATGTACACGCTTTGTAAGTGTATACAATAATTACGACGAGTAGATCTTGTTTCATAAATTTTCTGTCCAGAGCAGTAGTTAATTTGAAATAGAGCAAGAATATTGACAGGCTGACTTCATACTACGTAACTCAAGTAGAACTAATTCACTAGGATCAGACGGTTAGATAAAAATAAAACCTAGTTTTGATGCTCTCGAAATATATATATATATATATTTAATTATTAAATTTCAAAGCATCTCATTTAGCTACAATGTCACACACAGTGTAACTCTTAAACTCCTTGCGTGGAAAAAAAAAGCATAATTTCGTCTCAAGCTCAACCAGCGTCCTGAAACATCTTAAAGAGTTGGCAAAAGAGCAAGTCTTTAGTACGAATAAAGACCTTCCCCTCAAAGACCTTTTATGCATCAGGGTTGCTAGATTAAAAATTATATATAAAAAAAAATAATTACTTAAATGTTATATACACAATACCCTTAATATTTATATTAATACCATTTCTTTTTAATATTCTTTTTTTTTTTAATTATATATTTCAATTTCCTCAGAAACTTTATTGCAGTCTAAATTGGCGTTATATAAAATAAATATTAGCTTCTCCTTAAATGACGTAGTTGCTGAAATTTTATTATTCAAGCCCTTAATATAATGTATAAAGGGCATAGATATAGCTTTAAGTAAACTTTTGGACGCCAGTTCGTTTTAAAACATCCATTTTATAAAATCCATTTTATAAAATCCCGATAAGAATATAATATAAGATAATAAGAGTTTTTCGTATAATAGGATATATATATACGAAAAAACGATATAATATAAAAATTAACCGTAATTTTTGGTTTTAAACGTATAAATTTCAAGCAACCCTTGCCTTAAAAGCTCAAAACGTTACACGCTGACGCCTCTAAAGTACACACGTCACACGCATTGTTTACACCTTTCAATGTTTACTTGCATTTGAAAAGTTTATACAGAATTCGTGCCAAGGTTAGCTTACTTTAAAACTTTAAAACCGTCCCAATTATCTATTTTAATTTAATTTTATCGCACATTTACAGATTATTAAATAATTATAACTGTCGATTAATTTTCATAAAAGAGAATGATAAACATAATATTTACATATATAACTTAACATTGAATATCTTTTAAAGAAAAAAAATATTGACGTTTTAAAAATATTAGTCCTAACTTCAGTATGTTAAACAAGAAATACTTATAATGCCACCTATACGCTAAATAATCAAGGCTTTTTTAATGGAGATGGCACATTTAACGCTTTTTCATGTTTAATGTGAACGCATCCTTAGAAAATTTAATTTTCAGTAACCGGATGTCAGTTATCTCGGGCTACCCTTGCTGAATCACATCGGAAATTTCCAATTATATGAAATATTTCTTCAAAAAAAAACCTAATAAGTGTGTTTTTTTATAATTTAATATGATTAATTAAATTAACATAGACGTTTAATACTAATAACTTAAAATTTATATATAATTCAATTATTGAAGTAAATTAAAATGTATGTCTTACATGAGACGTAATTTAAACTATATTTTCTGCAAAAAAAAATTAAAAAATATCTCAAATTATATAGAATAATATTCTAACGAACTGTACAGAACTAACCGTAAAGACAATATATTATAACAACATTATAAAAAACGTCAAATAAGTGAATAAGAGAATATAAAATCTAACGCGTATGCGTTCTGTAATATTGTTACGAATATATATAATAAAAAAAATCCGTACCTTTGAATAAAACGTGATATATATATATATAATTAATTAATAAAACAATATTATATATTAAGAGCAGTGTTACCAAATATAAAGATTTTTTTAATTTTAATTACGATCTCTGATTACTGAACGTACACAAACGCGATGACACCACGTTGCAGTACCAATGACAGCACTATTAAATACAATATTAACGTAAATAATATTATGTTATAAATAATATGTTACAAACACTTACATATATCCGGTTTGTTAAAGTGAAAAAAACACTTGTATTTAATATATTATATATGTTCCGATTCACGACCGTTCACTGCGAGGGTCTGTTGGAAAATGCCGGGGAAAATCGATGCTATGTTGTGCTGATGGAAAGAGACGGGTGGATGTGGTTTCAATATGTTAGAGAGGGATGGGAACAGACCAGGGGTTGTTTCTATGAGAGTGTTGAACCCTTATAATCAGGGTTGGTTCGAGTAACTACCATTTGTTCTAGAATCGAATGATTTGACCTTAACATTATTTTTGTAACATATCATATATATAACTATGTTCTTTTATTGATAAATAAATAAGAATTAAGTAAAATTATGTTATGATAATTTTAATGTAACTTAAATATGTATTTACTACTATGTGGTGAGACAAATACATATAAAATTATATTTCGTAAACGGTGATAAACAGAATCCTCCATATTTCTCGTTATGTGTAATATATAAGAATATTTCAATTCCAATTTAATATCATATTAAATATATATAAAAAAATAAAATAAAGAATAGTTTTATTAAATTTTGTAATCTAGTAACAAATGGTAGGGTATTCCACAGTTTCCTCTGAGCAACCCTCAGATAACTGGAGCAGTAGTATAAAACTTCTAAGAGAGTTTTTTTTGTTACACTTACAACTTGGTTTTCATAAAACATATCCTTTCTACACGTTAACCGGCTCCGAAGAAGGAGGTTATGTGTATTCATGTACACATATCTGTTATTTATTTATCGTAAATAACTAAATTATGAAGATTTTGTTACCAATTTGCAAATTTCTTTTTATAGAATATATATACATACACAGTAGCTATGAATTGGTCAGTGTATATTTGTATATTTTGTATAAATGTATAATTCTCGTTAAACTATATATTGTTAAGGAAAAATATATATATAATAGTTATAGTCTTCGACTTCGTCTGCATGTATTTTGTTCCTTTGTTAAATGTAGAGGATGCATTACAAACTTTTATTTCGTTCCTCAAAAGCGCCATCTGTCGTCTGTTACGTGACATCATAAAATCAAACTTTTAAGTTCCTCAGCAAATTCACTTCGAACTTCCGTTAAAAATATAATTTTATTTATTTTCTTTCTTATCCTAAATGATTTACTAACATCGCGTATTATTACATATAAGTATATGTTTAAAATTTCGGTGAAACATATTTTTGGACTTATTTTTTATATTAATTCTTCTTTCTTGTAATATTTTTCTCAGACTATTCCTCTTGTTGTATATCTGTGATTACTTAAATTAAATCTCGTCCGATTTCCATACAATCTCCGGTCAAGAACTAATTTAACTATTTGTCACCCTATTACAAGTGTTCTTGACTACGCACGTACTGTTTGCAGTATTTCCTACCTAATAATACCTGACATCTACGAACAATTATTATTGGAGTCAATAAAATAGAATATTTTGGTTGATTTTCGCGTTTTTGTTTTCTGTGAATTAAAAAAGTTATTGCTGTACCGATATTGATGAAGCTCTTGACATTTGATAGTGTTTGGAGAGGAGCAACAGCTGTATGGACGTAATGAAATAAAAAAAATTACCGATATATATAAAATTCATTTATTTTAATTACATTTTAATAGTAGTTATAATGTTATGGCAAGACTAACATGATACAGGTTCTGTATTTAGGACTAAGGGTATATTTTTACATAACCCACCAACCCGCGGCTGAAACGCGTGGCGGTTTAATTTGGGAGGTGATTTATTTAGAGTTTTTTTATTAGCAATAAAGCAATATATAATATATTTATATAGCATATCCGTTATCCGGCATAAAGTGGACCGGAAGTGTGAAGACGGCCACATCCGGTTGATTGTTATCCTTCCGTTTCCTGCACAGAGGATACCTCTTCGATTTTATGTTAAGGTGTACCTGGAATTAATAATAGACATTCACGTGTCCGGACGATACGAAGCTGCTGAGCAGATTTCGATGAAGTTTTGCATGTATGTATAAATGTAAGTACAGAAAAATTAGGTTTTTAATATATGTACCACAGACGGGGATGATATGAATACAGTCATATGCTTGAAAAGGTACGTTTAATTTTATTTCAATTATCCTTAATATCATCATCATCATCATCAGCCTATCGGAGCTCTGCTGAACAAGGCCTCTTCTCGCATGGAGTAAGTTAGAGCATTAACCACCACGCTCGCTCAAGACGGGTTGGCGATTTTAAACCTATAATTTGATTATAAGTCCAGGTTGCCTCATATTTTCCTTCACCATCTATCATTTGTGTCCAAATACTCTTGGAAAGTACATTAACTCGGAAAAAGACCTCTGGGTACTCGCCAGTTGTCAGGTTTCGAAGCCGCACCCTCATGCATGAGAGGCGGACCTTTAACGTCTAGGCCATTATAACTCAGTATACATGTATCTGTGTGCGTGTGTGTGTGTGTGTGTGTGTGTGTGTGTGTGTGTGTGTGTGTGTGTGTGCGTGTGTGTTCCGTATCTCACCTGTCTGTGATGTTTATAGAGGTTCGACTGCTGGGAGAAGGTCGTGGGACAGTACTCGCACATGAAAGGCCTCTCGCCAGTGTGTGTACGGATATGAGACTCCAGTTGGACCTTTGTCTGTGTGTTCATATATATATATGATTCAAACAAAATCATTAAAAAATATAGTTATCTCATAAATCACTACTTTTAAATAACAAATCAAACCTTAGCTAGAACAAACTAACTATTAAAACAAAACACCTTTAATAACTTAAATTCAATTTACAAACAAACAAGTCGCGTTGACAAATACTTTCCCGCGTAAAAGTGAGCCAACCAAACGTCATCGCTTTAACGTCACTTCGGGTGCGTTCGGAAATTTAAAGGATCGGTTCAAATTAAATGTATATAATTTTTGTAATAGATCGACAAAAAAACATTAATAATACATACCTATAAGGCTTTATATATATATATATATATAATATTTTCCTCTGTTTTTCCTCATATATATATACTCACGGGGAACCCTTTGCCACAGTGGTGACACATCCTGTTATTCGGCCTTCCCTTATGCACTGTTCGTATGTGCTGTTCCAGTCCGACCCTGTTCTTGGACGGCTGCAATGAAAAATGGTCAAAACCGAATGATTATCTTGTATATTAAGATATTTATATACTATAAACTTCCCGCACCCTCGAGCTGGCTCACCTTATGGCAGATATGGCACTGGTAGGTCCTGAACAGGTGCTTCTCTTCAATGTGGTCTCTCAGCTTCGTCTTGTCAGCAAATCTATGGTTGCAGTGGTCGCAGATGAACCTTGAAATTGATGTGAACAACCATAGAGATTACGTGGAGAGAGGAGCTCGGACGGGGGAGGTGGACCCTTAAACCTCCACCTGGGTCAAGTCCCAGGCGCTGTTGAAGCTCCTCTCCCCACATGGTGCTTCCATGGAATGATGAGAGGTTTCGTCTCATATATATGTGTGTGTATATAATTCACTTTGATGTTTAGAAAGTTGTTTCGTTTCTTCCCGACCCAATATAAATGTATTTTAAACCCAGCCTCACACTTGAAGCAATTCATGATTCTGTTGAGAGGTGATACAGCAAGGCTTGTGTCAAAAAGGTCATAGATAATTCGCTGTAGTTTTTGGTTGGGCCCATTTAAAAAATTAAGAGCAATAAGGAGGTTTTTCCTCGTGATTTTTTGTATAGAAAACGTAAAAATACTTTTCAAACTAGACAGAAACCAAGCGATTAGTATGGAGATGTGTTTATAATACGCCCGCCAGTGCAAAAACTGTATAACCTATAGATCATGTGCGTGCGTGTGTCTGGGTGTGTGTGTGTGTGTGTGTGGTTGTGTCTGTGTGTCTGGTGCGTAATAGATTATGTGCGTGCGTGTGTCTGGGTGTGTGTGTGTGTGTGTGTGGTTGTGTCTGTGTGTCTGGTGCGTAATAGATTATGTGCGTGCGTGTGTCTGGGTGTGTGTGTGTGTGTGTGGTTGTGTCTGTCTGTCTGGTGCGTAATAGATTATGTGCGTGCGTGTGTCTGGGTGTGTGTGTGTGTGTGTGTGGTTGTGTCTGTCTGTCTGGTGCGTAATAGATTATGTGCGTGCTTGTGTCTGGGTGTGTGTGTGTGTGTGTGGTTGTGTGTGTCTGTCTGGTGCGTAATAGATTATGTGCGTGCGTGTGTCTGGGTGTGTGTGTGTGTGTGTGGTTGTGTCTGTGTCTGGTGCGTAATAGATTATGTGCGTGTGTGCCTGGGTGCGTGTGTGTGTGTGTGTGTATACTAACTTCAATTGATCGCTAGTGACATGTTTCAAACTGTTCCTGAGGTGACGCTGCAACGAACACACAGACGAGAACACGATGTCGCATTTAGCACAGAAGGCTTTACTGCGATTATCCTTAGACTGAAAATATAAACGACAACATCAATGTACTACCAAAAACAACGAAATTATTATCAATTGATACGCTAGTTTTATCAAAAAAAATATTCGCAATTAACATTCACTATCGAAATACCGTTTAGTCGGAAAAAACTTAAATTCTCGATCAAAATAATGAAGAAAGTAATAATGGGAAAATCTTTTTAACGCAATGTTCTTAAAAAAACTTCATAACGAGTGTATAAAATGATATAATTTCTCAAAATTATTTGGCTCACAATTTCATATATATATATATATATATATTTTACCTCATTATGTTTCTTCAAATGCCGTTTTAAACTAGTTTTCCACCTGAATATCTTGTTGCACACGTTGCAGGGGAACTTGTTTTGATACTCGTGAAAAGTCCTGCAATATATAAGGCTGATAGCACACGTGCGGCAACTTAGGCAGTGAACACATACGACGAATCTTGTGATAAAATGTGACGTAGTAAATGTATATAAAGCCTAGGAAGGCTCTATCCATGATAATAATGTCACGTAATATTTAATAAAATTATAATATAGAAGTAAAAATTTGGTGACGAGTACTGATATCTAAAATTATCACATATAAGACGTTTCGGTTCCTTTACAGCAACCGTGATCACGGAGATGAGATACAAAACGTCTGTCACTTGGTTTAAGTTTATATATATACATATACATTAACAAGACCGACAGACAGACGTTTTATATATATATAATATAAAGCAACGCTTAGTATACTAAAAAGTTAGTGTCATTTGAACGTACGCGAGGAAATCTGAGATAGCATCACTGCAATATTTTTTATTTGTCAAAAAAAAACGCGTTTTAAAAATTATTAGCATATATTGCATTCGTTGCACTTGCAATGTTTTTCTACATATTATATTTTATTACCTGTCTTTTGTTAAATAATTTGCTATTACCGCTACAAGTTCATAGTTTAATTTAATTCTTACTTACTTACCACAGTAATCAGACTTTTTGAATTAAAAAAATAAACGTTTCTTTCATCGAGAGACACAGAAATTTCTTATAGGCTAATCTACAAAGTAATGACCTTGATCACCTTGAATATTCCCGATACCTAAAATCGATGTTAATATGTACAGTGTACTCACAACCTGTGATTCATTAGCCCGGCTCGATGACTGAAAGTTTTATCACAATCGGCGCACTCTATCCTCGGTTTGTTAGAGTGATGCTTTTCCTTGTGGTACCTGTGTGTTGCCGCTGAACTGAAACCACGTCACTCGTGTTTATGAACGTAAGAGTATCTGTTTTAATTTATTAAAAAAAAAAAAAAACAAAAAAAAACATCTACTTAGCAACCTCAAACGTGTGGAAAGTTGAAAGCCTGTCAGTACGAGTTCAAATCTACCCGCACATCGACAGTTGTAAGGTTTTTCGTACATGAAGTAAAATGCTAATGAAAAAACTTCCAAACTGTGCGTTTGATCGCGAAAAGTTTTACATAAGTTACGATACAGTAAGTTTTGTAACACTAGAAGGATTTTGAGTTCTCGAACAAAAACATAGTCAATCAAAAAAATACATTTAAACTGTAAGTGTTAACGTGAACGATGGAAACTACTTAAGTTGTTATTAAAATTATAATTTATTATATAATAATATGAGAAATTATCAACACAAGATTACTAATCAGCCACTAACAGAATTACACGTCCCTGCGTTTTTACTAATACATCTATCATTCTATATAACATTACTTGATTGTTAAAAAAATAAAGAGACAACGTCGTAAAATATCTATAGCTTTGTGTGTATGCGTCTGTTTATCGTAAGGTTATAAACTATGTGTGTGTATGTGTGTGTGTGTATACTCACTTAGAAACGACAGCACAGACATCACATGTATACGATTTTATATACACGCTGTGCTCTTTCAAGTGCTTATGTATATCTTTGATAGACGCGCACCTTTCGTTGCAAACTGTACATTCGTAGCTGAAATATATAGGACACGATGGCTCAGATTCACAAGGACATTGCGCGGTCTCTATTTCGATAATTTATTTCTCACATTTAATGTAAATGATTGCAAAATGAAGCCATCATTATCCTTAACCTCGAAAATTATCATAGTTTTTTTCTATTAAAATTAAAACGTTCCGAAAGATATGTTATAATATTTTTTTTTGTTTTGCAAGTATCAAGCGTGACTCACGTCCTCATGTGCCGCCTGTAGTGTGACGTGAATTCATCAGCTGAGGATACGTTTATGTCGCAAACGGAACAGGTATATTTACCTGCGACCTGTAATGTGGATAAGTATAGATAAAGTCACACAAGCAGAATGGGATGTCCGTAAGAGGTCATATTTTTATGAGCTAAGCATTTTGGTAAAAAATAAATGGACAAACATTTCGCCTGCAACTGTACATTTTTATTAATAACTTGGAAAATTCAAAATATCCAGCGTGTAACCAAAGAACGTTTTTGGTGTCACAGGACAAACGCTTCAGACATACCGTACGAGGGTTATTTTTGAACCCTGAGCGTTAATCGCACAGTTAACTCAATGAAGAACGCGGCAAAACAGGAATATGGCCAACATTTCACCCATGGCGACCAAATAACTGAGTAATTTCCTTAAATAACCAGTTTTGAACCTTTATATATATATAACCTATTTAAAAATTAATAGTATATTAATAATGATTTGATATTTTTTTGGAAACAATATCACAATAGTCTTCCATCTTTAACATAATAGATACTTTCACAAAATTTCAGCATTAGATGGCAGGGTTTGACTTTAACTAAATATATATATATGATTAAATTTAAAACCCTTGCAGAATAATTCGCGACTTATTTACACATATTTTGAAATGAATCTACTTCGCGACTTCCAACAAGGTTGCGGTAAGCGTTCAACGCTTCCGGGGAGGGGGTAAAAAGAGACAGAGCGAGAGAATGCAGGCAATCAATTGTGACTTGTAAGCAATGTTAATAAAGTTGGTCTTAAAGAAACACTAAAAATTCCTTAAAAATCATTTTCTACCCCTTCCTGTTTTCGTTCCAACATTACGATGTTTCACTTTTCCCCCGCGGAGGGACTCCGTGCGTAGTTTTATTAGAAAAAATCTCAATCACAGTAAAAGCCATTGCAGTTACAAACACAGTCTTCCACAAATCGCAGAAAACAAGTGCTCATTTGTGAGCTTGTGAATTTATGACTATTTATGAAAATTGGGAAGAATAGTGGTGCCAAAGAGAACCCTTGGGGTGCACCACGTATATTTTCGTTTAATATGAAAATTTATATATTTTTTTTATCTTAGTGAGGTTTCAGATAAGACCTCATTGAAAGCAATGCTCAAAGCAACCAGTAGTACCCACTAATATTTTAAACGCGAAAGTTTGTGAGTATGTATGTATGTTTGTTACATCTCACGGATAAACTACTCAATAGATTTTGATGTAACTTTACATTGATATAACTCACACATTATAATAGCACATAGTGTATAATGTGTCCTTCAGTGCGTGTAGTTCCCGGGAACACTTCGTGACAGATGTATTGTGTGAAGTAACGCGACATGCGATAGATGGCGCTGACGGTCGGTGCACATATATGTCACCCTCTGAATGCAAAACCTAAGTATACACAGACGAAGCCGCTTCCAAAAACTACTTGAATTATATTAATAATCTATACAAATGTAATATTTCCTTACTGATACAATACTCACTGAATGTCTCTTTTCTCTATGAATCTTCAGCGACCTCTGGTTGTTGTAAACCAGTATGCAAGACTCGCATTTATACGGAGAGCTCAAGAAACTCTCCGCGCAGCGCAGTTTCTGTCTCTCCGCTTGCATCTCCTCGTAGGAGAGATGCACAGTTTTGTAGTATTGATTCTTAACGCACTTAGTGTCCTAGGAATTAATTATTCTGGATATAGAAATCGTGGGTAGTCATTTAATTTGTGCTTTTGTTATTGATTTAAATTTAAATTTATATTATTATTATTGTTTATTTTAAATAAGATCTATTTACTAAAAATATTCGTAATACAACCTATTTTTATATGATATTCATTACTTTCGATACAAAAAAATATTATTTGTAATAAAACCTATTTTTACATTATATTTATTACTTTCAGTATAAAAAAAAATATAAATTTTATTAATTTTCGTATAATGAATAACTTACTGTAACCTTGTCCTTCGTGTCTTCGTTATCTTCTTCCATCTTGTTTTCATCAATACTTATCTTGACATCTTTTTTGTTCTTCTCCGAGATGTCTACAAAATTTTATATTCATAAATAACTACTGTTCCCTGTGAACTGTTTTACCGACCGATGTAACTGTTTTACCGACTGATCGGTCGATTTTACCGACTAATTTAAATATTTGACAGATTGACATCTCTATTTGATTTGTTTGACACTTGCATTTATTTGACGCTTACACTTTACAAGTTATTTATTGTTAGATTATAATTTATCTTCACAGTCCACTCGACGAACTCCTTCGTGTTTCCCCCACACAGTACTCAAGGTTATGATTACCGACAAAAAAAACACGTTGACATTGGCATTATATTCCACGATGGCAGTGCGAATGAAGCCATAGCATAAATAAAAAAAAGTCTTTATTATCTTGTACTGAATAACATACATACATATATATATATATATATATATATATATATATATGTGTGTGTGTGTGTGTGTGTGTGTTCGTATACAAACTCCTCTATGTTTTCTTCATAGAGTAAACAGAATTATATGATTCGTACAATAAATAAAAAAAATATATTGTCAAAGTATTCAACAAGTTCAGTGTGAATGAAGCCATAGAGTAAAAAAAAACGATCACAGAACACAGAGTAAGGTCAAGACTTCTAATTACAGATTATAGACCTATTATTATTATTATTGGCATATTGGCTGCGAGAACTGCCTTCAGTATTAACTCTCTCCAGACTAAAAAACAAAATACTAAATAGGTTAGGTAGAGAGAGGAGCTTGGACGGTGGAGGTTAGCGTTTAACGCGTTAGATAGGACCGTTAAACCTCCACCTGGGTCAAGTTCCAGGCGCTGTTGAAGCTCCTCTCCCTGCATGGACCCGGCGCCCGCTCGGTGCATCCACGGAATTGTCAAGTTTCGTCTCCACAACCAAATCTCTCTTACCTTCTCTCCTAAATGAAACCTTGCCTTCATAATTCTCAATTTTGACCTCAATTATTTCATTACTTCCGTTCTCACAGTAATCTTTAACTTCCGGTCGCTTTATTTTATGATTTAACTGTAATAATAGAAATCTATAATCAGTGAGAATCAATGAACGACTGAATCAATCAATGGCTGACCGAATCAATCAATGACTGACCGAATCAATCAATGATTCATTCACATTGGCTAATGTATCTGCTCTAATTAATAGTTTAATAATAAATATCGTAATCAGCATAGAGATAAATTATTGAAAAAAAAATAAAATAGAAAGTTCATAAAGAAAAATTCATAGATTCAAGTCGGGTCAGAATAGCTTAGTAGGGAAACTACGAGATAGCCCATAAGTAGCAGATTCGAACCCAGTTCGTGTTGATAGACTTAACACTATACTAGAATTATATTTTATATTGCATCTGAGATGATTGTACGGGAGAAATTCGGAATTTTGAAGTGAAACTTCTTATGCGACCTCCAACAAGGTTGCGTTGAAATTTCAACGCTCACGGGTGATAAAGAGACGGAGCGGAGAGAATGCAAGCAATCTATTGTGACTTGTAAGCAATGTTAATGAAGCTAGTCTTAAAGAAACACTAAAAAATCCTTAAAAATCAATTTCTGCTGCTCCCTGTTTTAGTTCCGTCATTACGAAGTTTCACTTCCTCCGCGCGGAGGGACTCTAATATTTTTTTATTGCAAATATTTTTTTAAGACAGTGAAGAACTAGTGTCTTATGTGAGACGAAAAATACCTTCTTTCTCTCTCTCTTCAGGGTCAAATTCGATTCATCGACGGCTTCTATTTTCATTTTCTCAGTAAATACATCTGTAATTGAATATTTTGTTATTACACTATATTTTATAGTCTGTGGTCATTTTCTATAAGTATGTGTTCTAAAACGCATCTGTGCAATTTACGTATATATATATGTGTGTGTGTGTGTGTGCCTGTAAGTGTTACTATGTGAGTATTTACAACTACATTAACATGTATGTATGTGTGTGTAGTGTAAGTGTATATATTTAAACCGTTTTTGTCTATGTGTGTGTGTGTTATATTTCTCATAACTTCTCCATACCTTCGCACGGCTCGTTCTTGACGTCGTGTTGGGTACACATCGGATCATCCTCGTTCAAGAACAGACCTCCGTTGTTTGGGATCTGTAAAACCATTTGCAATTCATCTGTATGACGTCACACTCATATATAATAGGTTTGGGAGAGTACACGAACACTACATCAAGAAATAAGCATGTATATATATATATATATCTCTTACCTTCCCCTGTCCTCGCTGTACATCACATATGACCGTGTGGACCTCTTCGAGTTCATGTTCCAAGTCTATATTAAAACTCTTATTCCTCGGAGTCAACTCATCTAACAATATAAAAATTAATTAATTATTAATTGACCAAACTAATGATTAAGTCAATGAGTGAATCATTGACTGAATGAGTGAGCGATTGACTCACTGGAAACTGATGCCCTATTTAATAATTTTATTCATTATTTAATCATAATGTTTGGTGTAAAATTTTTGAGAATAAACTCAGAATATGAATTTAAGATACAGATACAAATTGCAAAGACGAGTAACAGATAAAAATAACATTAGAAGAATTTGAAGGGTAGACATTTGTTAGGATTTCCATTAAGCATATATATATTACCTAACAGCATTTTCTGTAGATGAAAAATTTGACAACCCTGTCAAAACTAAGTCATACAAATTTATCCAGTCATTGAAAACTAGCACTAATAAATATATATATATATATATATATATATATATATTACCTTCGTCAATTGCAAACTTCACATCTTCAGGCGGTATATCAATACATAATTGTTTAGCCAACTTCAACCGTGGAGATCTCGACACATCACTTTGCAGGCATTCATTGAAATTCTGCGTAAAAATAATTAATAAATATACAAGAAAAGTAATAACCACACAGTAGTATGCACACAGAAATATTATAAACATCTATAATAATTTTAGTTTCGATAATTTGATATGATCTTGCAATTTTCTAATTTATATCAATAAAAATATCAATATTAAAAACTCACCTCCTTAGTATAAGTTTGTAGTATCCTATATGAGTCTTTCACTTGATCTCTGAACGCCACCACTCTTTGTAACAGGGATACACACTCCCAACAGAGCCATGGGGATGGAAGGTCTACATTCAACTAGAAAATAAATTAATTGTAATTATCCACTAAATAAGTATTCATTGAAGCAAAAACTTTTAATATACTTAAAAAAAACATTAAGAAGGTTTTATTGTATCTTATACACTCAAGAAACTTTTCTATCCATAAAAATGTATCTTTAAATGGTATAATAAATAAATATGTATAATACATATATATATTTCTTTGACTTAATGTAAGTAATAATGCTAACTTACAGGAATTTCTCTGAGTAAATCTAAATAATACTGCTTTAATCTTTCTTCCTTAACCTCTTGGATACATCGCCCAACACACAGACATGACATACACAATAAATTATTAAGAATTCCTTCCTTTATTTCCATTTTAATATAAAAATTATTTTAGCTCTGAGGATCACAATTAAAACAACAAAACTTTTTGGAAGAATATACAGTTCATTGCTTCTATTTGGTGTATGTATAGTAAAAAAATAAACAGTGGATTTTTTTTTTAATTTTCCCAGCCAATAATACGATTATCGGTAAAAATATACACAATTACATTATTATATTAATTAATAAAATACTTTCATTATTTATTTGACTCTAAGGTGTTATTGCGCATATTTAAAAAATCTAATACTTCGCTTTATAGGATACGTTAACTTATTTTTATGAACACATATTTAAAAAGTTTAATTTAAAAAATAAACATAAACAAAAACACTGATTTTGTTATTTGTATTAATTTTTAGTGATGTACATGTTGAGTGAATGAATGAATGTCAACTTGAAAAATCGATGACAAAATGTTTAATTACCGGTAAAAATATATATTTTTTTAAATATACGTAATTAAATAATAATGAAAAGGAAGTAAATATTGATAGATTTTAATGTTATTATATTGAGTTGTAAGCTTGTTACAAACGAAATATTATAAACGTTATAACGTATATAAATTGCAAATTATAATAAATAAATATTAAATAATACAAAATATACATTAAATTTAAAGTAAAAATAAATTCTAATAATAAAATTAATATTATATATTGATATTTTTTGTACGTGAAAGGTGGCAAACGAGCAGACGGCCTACTTAATGGGCAGTAATCATCGTCGGCCATGGACATCCGCAACATCAACATCTCTGTTGTGGATGCGTTGTCAAACTTGGTTATTGAGGAAAAGGGAGGGGTGGGTATTAGGAAATGGCAAGAAAAGGTTGGAAACAAGGAAAGGTAAACCGGCTCTCTCATTCATCGGACGAAATGCAGCCATTGAAGACTACTTCACGCTGATCTTCTGCGAGAGAGTGGTACTTCCCCAGTTGAGCCAGCCTATGATCCAGATGTTACTTGACCACAGCTAGGCCTCTACCACCTACCAATTTCGAGCTCTAGATCTGATTGAAGTAGATTATTATAATTAGAAGAAGTTGCACTGCACACATAATGAATATCACTTTCTAAACCATATATTAAAATAACTACTAATTGCTTGAGGATTTTAATTTAATTTATAGAAAAAAAAAATTAAGTAATTTATATTTTTTTATAAGTAACATACTAGATAATGCCTGATTATGATTATATGATTCTGGTCATAGCAAGTGATTATGAATCTGCACATTCTTAACTTAAAGACATCTTAACTGTAAGTGGAAGGAAAATCATATATAGACAAATTCTTTTATACCTTCACTATAAGTATGCAGAAGGTAAATCTATAAGGAAAGAAGATGGGCGGCTCTTCAAGAATCTGGTTGTTCTATCACATGCAGATAATTAAGAAAATTTGGCAGAAGGTGCCCATTTATGACAGCGGTAGTCCTCATGACTCGTACATTATAGAAACCAAATATCTGTCTCAATGTAGAGATATACACTTTTGCACATACATTTTAGAACAAAGTTGTTAAATAACAGCTCGGAATAGTAATAATATATATATTTGTATATAAAACTGGCTCTGTCAGATTTAACTTTTTATAAAATACACCTAATGTAAAAAAGGTGTTAGGAGTTGGGCGTAAACATATAAATATTTTCCCTCACTGATATCGAATTAAAATTTAGTTTTATAACTTAATTATTTAAATTTGATATATACATTTCTAAACGATTATTCCATAATTTAGATTAAATTGCGAGGTAAAAAAAAAATAAGTAGATTGGCCTTATATACAGTATGCATGCCTGTGTATGTTGAAAAGAAAGTAGAAATTATCTTTGAATTTTAAATTAACAGATTGTTATATATATGAATTCGTAAATTTTGTTATATATATGATTTAGTAAATCAATTTCCATTCAAATGTACTACTGGTAAATATATTATAAATTATCAAAAGCATTGAAACTATCCGATGATTTTTTTTTAGTAATTTTTTTAGTAATGCCAGAAAATTATTTGACATTTGCATTACTTATTTACCGGTTTCTTAGTATCGATTGCCGGTTTTTTGGTAGGTTTGAGGTGTTTAAAATAATTGAGACTATAAACCAGGTATTTATTACAATATAATACAATAAAAAATACAGATAACCTACGATTGAATAATACATTTATACATTTATAGCGAAATTATTACGTCCCAGATTTTGAGCTAACAGATAGATAATAAAGTTAAAATATGCTGGTTCACTTATCGTAATGTTTCTATGGAGAAAAAAAAAAATCTTATTTATACAAAACCTATAACGTAACGTAACGTAACGTAACGTAAATATTTTTTAAACGTATGTAAACTCTTACTATCCTTACCATAGGCTCGATTAAATTTTTACTGCACACATTTTCACACGAAACTATCAATGTGGGTATGAGAGAACTCAAAACGGACAGTATTCGGTACTGATAGTAAGGATGATGACTTCCAAAAATAACATACATAATCGTCAAACTTAATAAATATCCCTTTTATTTTTAATATAGACCTTTTTTACATATCTTTTTTGTACATATTTATATTTTCAGTATTAATATATTACAGCCATCCGTTTGTTCTTTGACCTCGTAGTCAAAATCCACTTTCACCCTCGGCTTCTCTATACTTAATTGTATTGATTTCTTGATGTCCTTCGGTGAAATGCTCGGTTTGTACTGACCGATCTTAGTTTTCATGATTTTTCTTTCATTCCTCGTGCGTTTCTTGAGCTCAGCCTCGGGGAAGTTCTTCACAACGAAATCTTTGTATTTGTCGTTGAATGTAGTCTGATCTTTGGCTGTGTTTTTTACCGATTCAGTGATATCAGAGTCGAGTTCGGCTAATGAGAATGAGTTCACAATCTTCGGTGACGGTACATCACATGATAGTTTTGGCCGTTTGATGTCACCAGTGTCATGACCCAATTTCCTCTTAGTCCCAGTATCCTCTAAGGCTTCAGATATTTGGGAGTCGGTCATGATTTGGTTGCTATTAATATACGTCGAGGCTTTCTCATCATGAACGTGCATCACAGATGATAAATCCATAGCTTTCAATAATAACAGCTTCAGGGTCGCCTCACTAGCCTTTTCTGCATCCGCTAGAATACCTTGCATTAGAGTTTTGAACTGCACAAACAGTTCGCTCTCTTCCTTCTTTATTTCTGCCACTTTTTCCTCTTCTACGACCGCAGACTTCAGATACTTCTTATAATCCTCAGGATTGTATTCTTGGAACTGGTGTTTGTGATGATTTTTATAGTAACTGACCTCAAGTCCCTTGGATATGTCCTGAACAACTAACATAGACGGACACATGTACGATGTATTTGACCTTTTTGGTTTTTCCTTAATGCTGTTACATCGATACCTTTTCGGATCACTATTCTCTACTTCAGTGTAATTCACACTAGTTCTCTCCTCCATATCTGTCTTCCATTTTGTGAATTCTGAAAGTTATCGGAATCAATACATTTAAAGTTAAATGAGCTTGCTGTAACATAAGTGACTTGCAAAGTCCCTTATAAGTTACTACTTACATGTAAAATTTGTCTCTTATTGTCAAGAAAAAACTTATATCAGGTAATTTGATGGGCTTTACATAAAATTTTATCACTAAGTATTTATTACTAAGTAAAATTAACACAATTCTCCAACAGAAAATTGATCTTTTCAAAGAAACTTACTTTTTTTAACCTAGTCTTAGTTATAATTCACAAACTATCTTGATATCTTACACAACAGCCAGATCTCAAAGAAATCTTAACAGATTTTAAAATATGGTTTCCTATTTTCATTGAAATTCAACTAAAAGTCACATCAATTACCATCGTCTGTCGGGAAGATCACACTTTCTTTCTCGCTGTGCGTTCCGAGCACATGGTCATCAAAACCCTTCAGATTAGTGAACCATTCATCGCAGGCCGCACACATATATGACCGGGTCTTATCCTCCGCGGCCTGATTGGTTTCACAGTCATGTGCTTGTATTGATTTCACTTTACGATTACATTTCTGGCACAGCTCTAAACGTACCGGCTGTATGAGATCTGGTGAGTTTGGTAAACTGAAAATATATAATTTTGACAATCAATAAAAATTGTATGACACATATATGACAGTAGGACACTATAGCTCAATTGACAATGCAACTGAAACACAATATCCTGTGGGTTACGGGTTCAATTCTGGCTTGTGTTGGTGGTTTTTTTGGGAATGCTATGGCGATTCAAGTTACACACTAACTCCAGCGTACTTCTAGAATCTAAGCGATATATGTTATTATTGTAGTGTCTGCTGTAACTGTTCTATTCATAGTATATTTAGTTGTAAGTATCAAGAGATTTACTATAAGTTATTAATCTACCCACATTATACGTCACTTCATAAAATTCAACAAAAAAGATCAAGCATCTCCCCGTTATTGTGGTCGCAGTAAAGGTACAGAGACGTCAGTTTATGTAAATATTAAATAATAAAAAAAAGGCCTAGTATCCGAAAAAAATTAGTTTCATTTTGATGTGTACACAAAAATATTATCATTACAGAGCGAGTATGACTAACACAACCTTAGTGAATTAAAAACATTTGGATTAAAGACATTGGGATTTTAGTGTAAATAAACCAAAATTACCCCAAAAACTACAATTTTTCTTACTGTTTCAATGGTATTTCAGGTTGTGATAACGGCAACACTAGGATTTAGCAGCCCGTTTTATATATTTTCTTATAAGAATAGTATACTATTGAGACATTTTGATAATATCCCTGTACCTTATGAGTTAATAATTTCAAAGACATTTTGTATAGTATACATCAGACGGTCAAAGTAAAGCGAGCATCTAAAAAATGTTATAAATGAAAAAATTTGATCCCACCATAATATAGATTGTTGTAGATATAAATCATTCGGTATAAAAAACAAATCGAACGAGACAAATATGCGTTCAGATTCCAGAGCCACACTATGGCATATGTTTTAAAATTAAAAATTTGTAAGAACGTAACTCATTAAACTAAATATGTACAAAAGTACATATTTTTACTACTAAAAGTACTATATATATGTACTTTTGTACAAAACTACATATACATAGAACAAAATCATGGATATTTTTTTTAACTTCTAATGTAAAGGTCTTGGTAATAAGACTTGGTGAAATAATTTATTATATATATATATGCATTTTGTTCCAAGTCTAAGACTTCAAATTGGATTTTCTTATATATAAAATTTAATTCCTATTAGTTAAGATTTCAACAAAGCTTTGTTTGTTTGTTTTGATCGAAGCAGTAGAATTATTAATAATGCATTATCTAAATCTTTCTCTTGTTGTTTGTATATAAATATCAGAATTAAGATGTGGACTAAAAGCCTTAAAGGTTAAGCACTGATCGTTTTAATTGCAACCTATGAGGGGCGAAACTGAACTTAATGTAACTTTATACCAGGGTAAGAGAAATATTGTAAAATTTAAGGTAACCGAAATCGATTTCGGACAATTTTTATGATATCTCCTGCAATAACTACCAAACTAAGCACAGACGGGAAAAGATCGCACAAGAACTCGTTTGTTTGACTTACACTTTAAATCCCTGTTTATTAACACAATGAAACTTTACTATGTGTTTGTGTGCGGGAAAATACGTGAGAAACAATCTGAAACACCTGGGGCACTCGAACTGGACTTTAGCTTTCTCGACCTGATCCTGTTTATCAGTCTTCTTGGGTTTGTCATTTTCCTTGATATTCCTCTCACTGCTTCTCTTGGCCGCCACTTTTGACGGGCTCGCCGCTTTTTTGATCGGCTTGGGCTTGGCTGTTTTACTTATTTTCACGGGTTTAGCCTCTTGTTTCGTTTTCACTTTTAATATGTTGTGAGCTGTGCGCTGGTGTGCTTTTAAAGCATCCGGACTCATTAACTTACGCCCGCAAAGATCACATTTAAAAGCCTTGCCTCTTTTTCTCAATCTCACTGTGGATTTAGTCCCCATTTTTTTAAGTTTCACATCTAATATAGCTTTAGTTTTCGTATTCAGCGCAAATGCGAGATGACGCGCTTTGACAGTTATAACTTGTCAATTTTGTTTCTCTGTGTTATAGTGAATGTGATTTTTTTTTAGATTGTGCATCTCTTAATTCCGCAAATTAATAAAATTTCTACAATAAGGACATGCGCCGAGTCGTAAAAACTAAAAACAGATTTGGCTAATACATTCCAGTAGCCAATATACGTAAGTTGTCTATAGTGTAAACTGCACTCAATAAAAAAATTAAATTAATTGATGTCGAAAGATAACGAGTTAGTGATGTGCATAACATATTAATGAAATAATTCGTAATTAAGAATATATAAATTATAAAAATATTTAAAGATATCTCATATTTTTATTGATTATAAAAATACCAGACGAAAAAAACACATACCGAACATAGATTAAACCGGTAAAATATATTATCTTTTTATTTATTTCAAACGAATTGCAAATGTAGATGATATCCACAGACAATACGCATTATCAATATGTAAACTAGTAGAAAATGGAATAAAACTTGTTATTCTTTGGAATAAATAGGTATGTCTCAAGACATTTAATTTTTGACAATTAATATCTAATAAAGAATATAAAACTAGGGATTATAAAAGGTCTTAAAGAAAATAAATTATATTCAATTTGTTAAATTGTAATATTATAAATTATATAGGTAAATCAACAGTATTTTATTAATCTTTCTGAAAGATAAAATCATATTTTTTTATATCAAAGTTAGCGAACGATCAGACGGTTTACATGTTGAAAGGTAGTATTTAACCGGAGTTCCAAAACATATAATATTTTAACACCAAAAAGATGAAAAATGAGCAAACGAACCACTTGATCATAAGAAAGTAGGAGAGAAAGAGAGTGAGTCGGTAGATTCCAAGCACATTCGCGTGATATTCTTGCTATGCAGCGAAGTAAGCAGTGTGAGCGTCGTGAAATACGTACTTGTAGTTCTATATTAATTTATTTATAATATTCATATTTTTTTTTAGTTTCAATTGATACACATATAAGTTAATAGACATATATAATATTCTTGCTAAATAATTGCATATACAATATTGCAACGCATTGTACAAAACACGACAGTATATTGATTTCTACTGAAATAGTTATGTTGCGTCATAAGGAAAATATTTTATCCCTACACTCAATATGTACTCTCATATAGTCTTGTCTATGGTACCAATTTGATGTAATGGCATCTTAAATATAAAAAATGATCGCTCGAAAAGAAAACTAATTATTGTTCATGGTGAAATAGTAAGTAAATATGACAGAGTTTTCAAATGTGACTTTTTATACATATATATTATCAATAAAACAAATAACCAATTTAAATACTTTATTCCTCTACAGTCGCCACTCCCCATAATCTAATCTCGTCCTCACAAGCCGTCAAAAGTTTATTTGCAGTCGGATGATGACTCAGAGACACCACCGGCTTGTTTTTAATGTGTGTAAGCTTTTGAGTACAATTACTAGAAATCAAATCCCAATAGAATATTTCTCCGCTTGCGGAACCGGAAATGATGTGGCTATCGCGCTCGTTTACCGCGTTCTCAAGCATGTAGTCTTTGCTTTCATGTCCCGAGAATGTATTGAGAAGTTCACCGGTGTCTTTGTCGAATAATTTTATTGTGCTATCAGCGCAACTAAGCAAGTAGCACTGACCGTCGTGAGTCATACTAGCGTATGTAATAATGTGGCCGATATAGTCTGAAAACATTTTGCCAATGCGCAAATCATATAATCTCATGTGACAATCTACAGACGATGTCAAAACTTCGTGGTCGGTAACCTGCACGGAGGTTATAGTATCTTTAGCGTCTTTCAAAATCTGTACAGGCTCCTGTCTTCTGCTTACTACGTCCCAAAAACAAACCGTATTGTCTATGGATCCCGACACTGCCATGGTTGATTCTTCGTTAAATTTGACACAGGTTACGGAACTGGCGTGACCTCTATAACGTCTCATTGGTTGTCCCGTGGTCACGTCCCATAGTATAACAGACTTATCCGCACTGCATGAGATTATGTGGCTGCTGTCACAAGATCCCGCGGCGTCAAGCACTTCGTTAGCATGTCCACCGTACGTTTTTAGTAACAACTGATTTTGAGGATTCCAAAGTTTGATTTTCTTGTCGGCGCCACATGATAAGCAATATGTTCCATCTACATTGAAACGCACAGCTCTAACCGCTTGTTGTTTGCAATTTATAGTCGCTATCTGTGATAATTCACTGTTTTCGGCCATAATTTAGGCTATATTATTATTTACATTTGAAGACATTAGTTTGACGTAACTTTATCACTTATCACAGAGTAATAGACGACTCGTTCCATAAGCATATTCTTCTACATTTATATGAATTATATAAATTATATAATAAAATAAATAATTAATAAACTAAATAAACAATATATCTCAAATTTTTAATTATATTAATATATATGTTTATATAGTAAATAATTTTATATTGGCAACAATATCTTCAATGTAATGTCATTTGTCACATCATGTTTATGAGTTGTTAATTATTTCAAGTAAGGTGTATTGTTTGTAGTCCGTAACTGTTATATTTTCCAATTCTCAATATTATCTATACAACAGCATAACGAAAGTTTTTAATGTGCCTTAATACAGTTAACGTGAGATATGGAATGATGTTATAAACACGATCCCTATTGGAATAAGAACACCATAACTTTAAGCTCCACAGGTATGTTTTCGTATTTGATTAACATTAAAAAAATTGTCTCAATCGAATATAATATAAATATATATTTCGGTATGAATTTTTACGTGCTTATTATGCTATATTATAGTGATTTTTGATTATTTTTACACAAAGTAGACACGTTATTGTGCCATACAATGGTGACAATTGTTTTGACTTTGAGACATTTTTATATGTAAATTAGATATGCCTGTATAAAAAAATATATTTGATATGAAATTTAAACAATACGATATTATACACAGACAAAATTACAGCTAGTCAGAGCTAACTCATTTTTATATGTAAATTGTAATAAATGTGAAGGACAATTTGATTATTATTCGTTGCACTCGCTTACACAAAATTCACGAGACTGAGAAAGCTTTTATAAATAGTAAGGAAATAATGGTGTGTAAAAAGTTTAAAAAAAAAAAATACTTTAATCGGAAACAAATTTTGTATATTTATTTATCATTTAGGGTGTCTGCATCTTAGGGTTAGTATAGTACAGCATAGCTAAGACATTGCTATTCATCCCTCTGTCACCAGGTTTATCTCATGTACCAAGATAGTTACCGAGGAGAAATTTTCATAGACAATGTATATCAGAATGAAATGATTTTTTAGTAGGGCTTATTTAGGGATTATTTTTAATGTTTTAATACATTTAATATCTAGATCCTGTTAGGCCCTACTGGTTCAATTCATATTTGGTTAGGTACACAGAGGAGGTTGGACGGTGGAGGTGAGCATTTAATGCGCATTAGATAGGGGCCTCTTAAATCTACACTTGGGTTGCAAGTCCCAGGCACTGTGAGGCTGCCCTCCCCGCAACGGGATGGACCTGGCACTTAGTGTTGAAAAATTTATATTGAATATAATAAAATCGAAATTTTTTTTTGCGGCCTATTCAAAAAGACGCATATTATAAGTTCTACCTCAATGTGTTTCTGTCTGTGTCATCCTAGCTCTCATAGGGATGGACAGATTTCAATGTGGTATCTTCATGCAATAGCCAGTTTCCTGGCTAAGGTTTTTAGCTATCCTTAATATCAGGTCTATTCCATAATTCTTTTCATTCAAATACAAATATTAAATAAATAGGAAGGCATGCAGGCAGTTACTCATTAATATAATGTTAGCTTTTCTTTATATATTAACACATTCCGTCATGTCTGTATCTATATATATATGTTACATTAACTCACTCACCGTTTTCAGTCACAACTATGGCAACAGTACAAAACCTAGAAACTAAATGTAGAACACTCCGCTCTGACAGTATGAACAATGAGATATCATCGACATCCAGCGAGGAGGGATCCTCGGATCCTATTGTGAAGTTCAACAACTTCTACAAGAGCAGTTACAAGGAATCCGCATCCGACAACGAGATAATCGTATCAAAGCCAATCCAGAGGAATTGTTACAAGTCCCTCGGGAACATAGCGGATTATAATGAAATAAATCACAATACCATACAGAACAGCATCAGTAATATAGATGTCAGCCTGCACAGCAGCGAGATAAAGAAGTTCGAGTCTCTAAGGATACCTATAGTAGGCTATGAGGTGATGGAGGAACGAGCTAGGTTCACGATATACAAGCTGAAGGTGGAGGATGATAAGCGGGACCAGTCCTGGCTGGTCTTTAGGAGATACACGGACTTTGTTAGGCTGTACAATAGACTGAAGAATGAACAGCCAAATATTATGCTCCCGTTGCCAGGCAAGCGCTGGTTCAGGGACAATTTCGAGACTGCCTTCCTAGAGGAGAGGGTGAGGGGCTTGCAGGTGTTCGTCAACGCTATTCTAAGCAAGCTGCCGAATCACAAGATCGTAAGGGAGTTCTTCTGTCTAGATGAACCGCCGCAGGTGTTCAGTTACCAACCGGAAGTCCAAGCTGTGTACGGAGCCTTGGAAGACTCGATAACGACCTTGAAGGTCCAACTCAAGCAGAAAGACGCGACAATAATGCATCTCACGAAACGCCTGGCCCTTCTGGAAAGCCAGATCAAAAGCTGCCCCACGTGTACAAATAAAACCGGTAATTAATGTGATTGTGAAGACAATAATTGTTTATACGGAAACTATATTTTAAGTGATAATTTAAAAATTTTTGATAATTTTAGTAACATATTGATATACCCTCAATACTATTTCGGTTTTTTTCTAAATGTCTCCGTTTGGGAGTTATATTAAATTAAATAAAAAATGAATTTAGTATAATAAACTACTTTTTCTCTTTAAAAAGGTCTGGATAATGAAAAATATTTTTTTTTAAGCAGCGAACCGCTTCCACACTCTCGCCTTCAATAAACATGTCATAAGCCGGTAGTGTTGAGGGGTCATAAATTTATTAATAAACATATATATATTCATTAGTACAAAATAGCACATTATTTTTTCACTTCACCATCCAGTATGGGAAACTGAACATTACTTTTTTGTATACAAAAAATATTATACAATATGAATTTTAATTATACAACCTGTTGGTGTATAACTGTTAGTGAAAATAATGTATAACTCTTAATATAGTACTGTTATTAGATTCATATAAATTTTTATATATTGATCACATAGATTTTTAAATATACTTAAGATACTCAAAGAACCATTTTTGTTATTCAGCATTTCTTCAAGCATTTTATTATCTGTGGTACAAATTGTTAGTGATATACGAATTAAATGAAATAATAATTAAATTTATTTAAGTTTATAATGTGGCCTTAATTTTTTTTTTTAATTGATATTTTATATGAATAGGTGCTATTTGTCACTTAGCTTAAGCATTTTAATGTGATGATATTTTAATAGAGAACAATTTTTTATCTGTGGTTTTATTTTGTTGACATATTCCCAACTGAATTGGCGCGAAAAGTTAGAATGTAGTTTTTTTTTTTGAGTAATGAGTCGTCTCGTAATTTAAAAATCACGAAAACAGTTATAAAAGTAGTGTTAAATTCGTGATAACGGTTAAAATTAATTAAAAAGCATTCCTTGCGAGTTAATCTTTACAAGTTATGTTTCATTATGAGTGAAGTAAAAATTCCAAAAACTTTGTGTGAGGTTGTGATCAGAAAATATTACTGCATTTCCTTTTTTGAGGTAAAAAAAAAATTAAGTTTTGTTTTTGATAAATGCTTTTGCAACTATGTTTTTGAAATAACTATTTTTTAATAACCAAGAAGCATTCCTCAGGAAATAAAATAGATTTATCAAAGACCATCTCTCCGAAAACTATTTCATTATTTTTACTTATTTTTCTCGATCAATGTCGTCAATTGTTTTGTTAAATATCAATCTCAATCTCTGTTTTTTTCTCAAATGCGATGGTTATATTAAAAAAGTAATAAAGATTAATTTAACTAAAAATAAATCAAACCCACATGTAAGCGATTTAAATTAAAAAATTATAACGTTAAGTCATCTTAAGTGCCGACAGAAAGTCAAAATGGTACACTACAAGGTAAATAAATTACATAGATTAAATATTCGGTGGTATAATATAAAATGTGATGTATGTCGAATTAAAACAATTTTTAATAACTATCTAAAGATTATGGTGTTGAAGACGTTATTACTCGGGATTTACACTCGCGTACGAGTCGCGAGGCGAGGCACGAGCCGAGGTTATTTCAAAATAAACGATTCCAGTCTCAATACACTCATAAGAACGGTAATCTATACTCTCGAACGACCACTTAAATTGTTACCGTGTGCTTCGGCACGTGCCTCGTCTCGCGACGCGTACGCGAGTGTAAATCCCGGGTTAGAAATTTCCTGATAATTTTTTTTAATGCTACGGCTTTCGCACTGCAATCGTAGTAGATTTTATTTAGGTTTATAAATCAAATAAAGTTGTGTACTGTAATTTAACCAATACTACATGCAAATTATTACGACTTCAACATAATATTATCACGAGCGAGTGTTTGACTATCAATATACACACAGTAGTTAATAGAAGACACGAATATCAACTTCGCTATAGTCGCCGGTAACGTCGCTCGACTCCAAACCGACCCGGCGGCGCTTAAGCGACTATCCGACTACCAGCACATTCCTGAACAATCTCGCTAATATTACTGCTTGTTTACATTGACATTAGGAGTGATCTAGTAAACGTGTAGCTGATATTTCGTCCACTCGCCACGAGATGGCGTTGTCACTAAATTTCAAGAATATACTACAATATTAGCTTGGAAGATCATTAAACCGGCGCGACAATACAGTAACTTTGAAAGTCAAAAGAAACACATAGTAAGTATAAAATTTTATTAAACATTATATATCACAATATTATCCTTAAATAACCTAATTGTAAAACACATATAACTTCGTATTGCTGCCATAGTTAGTTAAAACTTACTTTTACATGATGTAAAATCACTCCCATTTTGTACACAGCGAACAATTCATTTCGGTTTAGTAGTTTTTTCGGGATAAACAAACATAATTAGACGTCAGTCAAATCCTCGTGAGATTCTTATTTAAGATATTTTTTTTACTTATTTTTGTATCGTGAGCCCGTTATTAAAATCGAGTCCGCCATCTTGTGTTCCGCCATTTTGGATCTGTGACGTCATCTGACAACTCACTGTCATCCAAACAATGTACATATATAAATTAAGGAAGTTTGCATCAAAACAAAGTTGCGTTATTCCAGCGGAACAAAAAGTACATACATACTTCGCGTGTTCATTAAAAATTCTTATTTATATAGAGACTGAGCCAAATTTAGGCTTAGAACTGTTACAGGTTTACAAGAAATATATAAGATTTTGATTAAAATCGTGAGCATACAACATACGATCAACAGAGCCTTCATGCTATTGCTATGACGTATATATTTTAATATTACCTGACGGAAATACTGAGCTTCATTCGCTTACTAATTCAATGTATAAGCGGTTCAAGATATGATGGTCTATTAACAGGGGAGTCCGGACTAAAAGTAAGTTCACTCATACAATGTAAACTATATGGAGTTTGAATAATTATATGTACATAAAAATAGGAGAAAATCACTCGAGAATGCTGTTAGTTAATATTCCTTTGTAATGTATATTTGCCACTGTGTGCCATAGACTATAAATAGGTCCATAGACTAGCTTAGACCGACCCAGACCAGTCTAGACCGACACTAGGTATTATTTTCACCGTTGTCCATAAATTCAACAACTCTCTTAGCTGGGAATACTTTGTGGACTCGTTTCTTGTGTGTGTACAGGGACGCCTTCTGTTTGAACGTCTGCTGGCAAATATCACAAGACAGAGGCCGCTCCCCGGAGTGGATGACCTCGTGCTGAGTTAAGGCTTTCTTGTCCTGAAAATAAATTAAAATTATCAAATAAGGTATGGAGAAATATGTATGTATCTACTACTAATTACCTATTGTTATAATTGAGTATGTTAGGATATATAAAATATGCTGAACCGATTTTCATGAAACTTTCATATAATATAGTTGAGATTAATCAGAAAATATACTATATATGTGACTCACCGTGAACCCCTTGCCACACATCTGACACACATGCTTCCTGGGCTTAGATTTCTTCTCTCCGTGGACCCTCATCATGTGTTTCTCAACATTCGCTTTGGATGCTATCGGCTGAAAAGATATTTACATATATCACTCTGTCAGTCCAAAGCCTGTAAATAGCGTGATGGGAGATGTAGTCACGACCTACTCATTGAACGCGGTTCTTGCCAGTACTATCTATGCGACACGAACCGGCTACTGACAGCGTCGCGTGTGTGGCTGTGACTATTACGCGCAGAAATCGGGACAATTGTATATGTTTGTGATTTTGTCAGTTTTTTAATGATTTGTTTTTTTTTATATACTATATTTTAAGTGAAGTTCTTTTTGGAGTGTCTGAGCTTTGCACTATACTAAAAATCACGTTATAGAATATATATATATATATATTTAGGGAACACACATTCAATTTGAACCGAACCTTAAAATTCCCGAACGCACCCGAAGTAACGTTAGAGCGATGACGTCTGGTTTGCTCACTTTTACGCGGGAACGTATTTTGTCGACGTGACTTGTGTCTTTGTAAATTGAATTTAACTTATTTAAGGTGTTTTGATTTAAGACAATAACGAGTTTGTTCTAGGTAAAAGTACTGGCTTTATAAGACAAATTTATTTTTTTAATAATTTTGTTAGAAACCTAAATATATATATATATAGACTAGTTTTTGCCCAGAACTCTCGTGAAAATCTGATTTCCGCTCAGTGAGAAATGTGTGTCAAAACAATGCATATAGTAAACTATTTCGAAGGCTATTACTTTTAAATAATCTAGATACAGACAGCGCCATCTGCTGGGCTGAGTTGTGAACCAAAACCGCCTGGGGCCACACAAATGCATACAAAATTCATTCAAATCGCTCCAGCCGCTTAGGAGGTCAGCATAATACACACGTACAGTAGAATCATACTACTGTTAGCAGCCAGGGTTTGACTATCAATATACAGACGGTAGTTAATAGAAGACACGAATATTATCTTCGCTGTAGTCGCCGGTAACGTCGCTCGACTCCAAACCGACCCGGCGGCGCTTCAGCGACGATCCGACTACCAGAACATTCCTAAACAATCTCGCTAATATTACTGCTTGTTTACATTGACATTAGGAGTGTTCTAGTAAACGTGTAGCTGATAGTTCGTCCACTCGCCGCGAGATGGCGCTGTAGCTAAATTATAAGTCTAAGTTATATACCTTACTGCATATGGGACATTTGTGCGTTGTCTTGTTGAGGTGCTGATAGTTGAAGTGGTCCTGCATAGCCTGTTTTGTCGGATAGCCCTTGTTGCACATGGGACACGGGAATCTGTGGATAAATATAGTTATATATAAATAATCTCAATTTATTTACAACATATGAAATTACATCCAAATCGGCTCAGCCGTTTTTGGTTCGCACACATTTTAATATAAAAAATTCTCGTGGCATCAAATTTTCCTGTAAGAATTGTGTTGCTAGATAATATATGGGCATACGAGTTTTATTGCGTACAAAATGCACTGCAATCAACTGTGTGTATGTTTGTTAAGCCATCACGCCGAAACTGCTGAATAGATTTTCATGCAACTTTACATCATCAGGCTATCGGAGCCCACTGCTGTGTAAGGCCTCTTTTCTCATGGATCGGTTAGAGGATTAACCACCACGCTCGCTCAAGACGGGTTGGCGTTTTAAATCTCATAATTTGAAATTATAAGACCAGGTTCCTCACGATGTTTTCCTTCACCGTCCGTCAGCGGTGTCTAAATACTCTTAGAAAGTACATAGGACTCGGAGAAGATCACATTGGTGCTCGCCAGGTTTCGAACCCGCGCCCTCACGTGAGAGGCGGGTCTTTAACCTCTAGGCCACCACGACTTCCTTTATAACAATGCAGGTTAGACATTAGTATGACGTCATTCCTCAGTTGGTTCTGTATGGTTCCGGTGGCAATAAATAAGGTTACAGTGTCCTTTTGTGATTTGTTAGAAAACTATGACAGAACTAGATTTACAAAAATATTTGCCAGTCTGTTTGTTACGATTAATCATTGGAAGTGCTGAGCCGATTTTCGCGGGAAATTCCTCATACGGTCACAAACGCGGACAGTAATTAAAGCAATTTTATAAGAATCTCCCAAAAACGAAATTAAAATATACGTAATTGATTGTCTGTCACGGTATAACACCTAAACTCGATGTTATTGTTGATCCACGAGTCGGTTCGCTAATCATCCAGACAAAGTCGCAGGCAACATGTACACTCACTTAAAAACTTGATCGGATGCGTGGGCCCTCGAGAACTTCAGATGCGCCTGATAGGTCGCCAGGTGGGAGAAGATTTTGTTGCAGTCTCTGCACTCGTACTTGGTGGTGCTCTGATGCCTCTGTATGTGGTACTTGATCTGTATCGTGCGGACCATCTTGTGGCAGATGGGGCACTCCTCGCGGGGCAGCGGGCCTTCGTGGAGTCTGGAATATGTTCACTGATATATTATAATCTATATTGCTTCACTAGTATATATATATATTAAAATAATGTTGAGAGTGTACTCGAATTAGGATTTAAATAGAAAATATACAAGTTTGACGTTATGGCTACGTTCGTAAAGCGATATGATCCCTGAGGATGTTGTGGTGATGAGGGGCTGTGGTGATGATATCGCTTTACGAACAGATTCAAATCCACCTGATGAAAATGCATTATGTTTGTTTTAAATGTTTTTTTATAAAACCCAGAGATGATAAAATTAACGGAGTCAACAACTATACATTGAGTAAGTGTATATGTGAGTGTGTCTGTGTCTGTGTGCGTGTGTGTGTGTGTGTGTGTGTGTGTGTTTCTTACCTCAAATGCGTGGCGAGAGTGGTCCTGTTAACGAATCTCTTCTTACAATGATCACACTGCAGACCCTCCCGGTGGAATCTATCCACGTGGTTCTTGCGTGCCCTTGAATTTCTGGAATTATTCACACCAAATTTTTCACTATTCTATAGTAAAAATCAAATTAATTAAAAACTATATGCATTTTTATATAATATATATACTTTTATATTACATATGTCATCTAGTTATAAACAAAATAATATATATTTTCCAAGCAGAGTCACGGGCACGGCTTGTACTATATATAAACTATACTGAACTTCAAACTGACTCACTTAAAGAACATGTCACATTCCAAACACTTGTAGCCGACTATAGTAGTCTTGGACAGTAGCTTCCTGAGGTCTCCCGGCTTCGGAGGTGATTTTTCCTCTTCATCACACTTAGTGTTTTTCCTCTTTCTGCTCTGGAATTTTTTTATACGGAATATTAAATGGGAGAATTTTGCAAAACAGATTAACATGGAATTTAACACAGTCATTGAGATGATTTGTATCAAGATATTATTTATACAAAATAAACATCACACACACTACCAAAATTCACACACACACATATAATACATCAATCCGTGAACACTCCTCAATGTGCGTGTCGTCACTGAATGTTAAACATCACACATACTACCACGACTCACACACACATATAATACATCGATCCGTGAACACTCCTCAATGTGCGTGTCGTCACTGAATGTTAAACATCACACACACTACCACGACCCACACACACCTATAATACATCGATCCGTGAACACTCCTCAATGTGCGTGTCGTCACTGAATGTTAAACATCACACACACTACCACGACCCACACACACATATAATACATCGATCCGTGAACACTCCTCAATGTGCGTGTCGTCACTGAATGTTAAACATCACACACACTACCACGACCCACACACACCTATAATACATCGATCCGTGAACACTCCTCAATGTGCGTGTCGTCACTGAATGTTAAACATCACACACACTACCACGACCCACACACACCTATAATACATCGATCCGTGAACACTCCTCAATGTGCGTGTCGTCACTGAATGTTAAACATCACACACACTACCACGACCCACACACACCTATAATACATCGATCCGTGAACACTCCTCAATGTGCGTGTCGTCACTGAATGTTAAACATCACACACACTACCACGACCCACACACACCTATAATACATCGATCCGTGAACACTCCTCAATGTGTGTGACGTCACTGAATGTTAAACATCACACACACTACCACGACCCACACACACCTATAATACATCGATCCGTGAACACTCCTCAATGTGTGTGACGTCACTGAATGTTAAACATCACACACACTACCACGACTCACACACACATATAATACAGCGGTCCGTGAACACTCCTCAATGTGTGTGACGTCACTGAATGTTAAACATCACACACACTACCACGACTCACACACACATATAATACATCATCCGTGAACACTCCTCAATGTGTGTGTCGTCACTGAATGTTAAACATCACACACACTACCACGACCCACACACACCTATAATACATCGATCCGTGAACACTCCTCAATGTGCGTGTCGTCACTGAATGTTAAACATCACACACACTACCACGACCCACACACACCTATAATACATCGATCCGTGAACACTCCTCAATGTGCGTGTCGTCACTGAATGTTAAACATCACACACACTACCACGACCCACACACACCTATAATACATCGATCCGTGAACACTCCTCAATGTGCGTGTCGTCACTGAATGTTAAACATCACACACACTACCACGACCCACACACACCTATAATACATCGATCCGTGAACACTCCTCAATGTGCGTGTCGTCACTGAATGTTAAACATCACACACACTACCACGACCCACACACACCTATAATACATCGATCCGTGAACACTCCTCAATGTGTGTGACGTCACTGAATGTTAAACATCACACACACTACCACGACCCACACACACCTATAATACATCGATCCGTGAACACTCCTCAATGTGTGTGACGTCACTGAATGTTAAACATCACACACACTACCACGACTCACACACACATATAATACAGCGGTCCGTGAACACTCCTCAATGTGTGTGACGTCACTGAATGTTAAACATCACACACACTACCACGACTCACACACACATATAATACATCATCCGTGAACACTCCTCAATGTGTGTGTCGTCACTGAATGTTAAACATCACACACACTACCACGACCCACACACACCTATAATACATCGATCCGTGAACACTCCTCAATGTGCGTGTCGTCACTGAATGTTAAACATCACACACACTACCACGACCCACACACACCTATAATACATCGATCCGTGAACACTCCTCAATGTGCGTGTCGTCACTGAATGTTAAACATCACACACACTACCACGACCCACACACACCTATAATACATCGATCCGTGAACACTCCTCAATGTGTGTGACGTCACTGAATGTTAAACATCACACACACTACCACGACCCACACACACCTATAATACATCGATCCGTGAACACTCCTCAATGTGTGTGACGTCACTGAATGTTAAACATCACACACACTACCACGACTCACACACACATATAATACAGCGGTCCGTGAACACTCCTCAATGTGTGTGACGTCACTGAATGTTAAACATCACACACACTACCACGACTCACACACACATATAATACATCATCCGTGAACACTCCTCAATGTGTGTGTCGTCACTGAATGTTAAACCAAACCATATCATACCCTTCCACAGACCAAACCATATCATACCCTTCCACAGACCAAACCATATCATACCCTTCCATAGACCAAACCATATCATACCCTTCCACAGACCAAACCATATCATACCCTTCCACAGACCAAACCATATCATACCCTTCCACAGACCAAACCATATCATACCCTTCCACAGACCAAACCATATCATACCCTTCCACAGACCAAACCATATCATACCCTTCCACAGACCAAACCATATCATACCCTTCCACAGACCAAACCATATCATACCCTTCCACAGACCAAACCATATCATTACATAAACCAAACCTTCTTCTCCCCGTCTATCTGTATGAGCGCCCTGGGCGTCCTGTTCTCGTGGGCCCTGAGGTGCACCATCATCATCTTGAGGCTGGTCTCCCGCCGGCTGCACATCTTGCACGTGTACCTGCTGTAGTGCGTGTCCGTGTGTTCGTCCACCTTGTTCTCCGGTGTATATACGAAACATACTTTACACGGTACGTAACCCGGCTTCTGTTACGGGAATTACGATTGATTACTAAGTTATTTTATTTAACATGATGACATGTAATTATTTTTTTAAATTACCTAAATAGTATTATTTTTGCATGAAATTTAACTTATTTATTATCTTTATATAGAATTGTTTCACTAATTAATAAAAAATAAACGTAAAGTTATCTATGACCTAACACCTGCTCTATGAATAGTTCACATAAACAAAAAAATGTACATATGTGTGTATGTTTTATCCTTATACACAAAACCAGCTACACACACCTCTCTGTGCATAGCCACGAAGTGATCTTCCACCTGCTGCTGCGTGTAGAATCCTATGATGCACAGTTCACATTTATACACAGAGCTCACGTATTGCACTTTCTGCTTGGCTTCCTCTCTGTAAGACCGCAGTAAAATCTTTTAATTTAAATCTCAAGTCATATATATATATATATATATATAAGGAATTCGAAATCTTATTTTGTCTCCAGTACACTTTGAGAATAAAAAATTTATTTGACACCGCCATTTTTTTCACTTACTGAAAACTATGACTTATCTCAGATAAATATTATTATAAATCACCCAGGAATCTATACAATGTCTCATTTTTTTTTTGGGTCTCTTCAGGCCTGCAGCAGCCACTAGAGGGCCTTGTGGCCCACATATATATATATATGTGTGTGTGTGTGTGTTTAGCATATATAATGTAATCACCTCAATGCGAGCATTTCCTCATCAGTCATAAGCTCCTTAGTATATTTGCTTTTGAGATCAGCTTTCTCCTTCCTCGGACTATTTCTTGGATTCTGGCTTATTATCACTGTATCAGGCTTTATTGTGGGACTGGAAAATGAAATAGCATTGTGACAATTTCATCAAAATCTGTACAGCTTTTTTTGTCTGAAAATGCAATGGACATAGATTCTAACAAACTCTCACATTTTGAGCTATATATATATATATGTATAATATTTTTTAATTTACTAAACAGGAATCAGACAAGCATATCTTTCCTTCAGACTACATACCACTAGAAGTTACATGAAAATCAGCTCAGCTATAACATGAGAACAGACAGAGAGTTCAGTAATACATTAATTTATTATATATATATTAGAATTTACATAGAATTAAAGATTATATTACTAACTCTATGGTCAGTTCTGGCATTTCCCTCTTGACACTGCTGTAATCGGTCAGAGATCCGGCATTGACCACGATGTGTGACATCACACCGGTCACCGGATTCTCCAAAACTAGTTCCGGAACTGCAATATTGTTGTGTATTAGTTATACATAGTTGGTCGGTATAAAAGTAAATAGTGTGTTCGGTCCTTCTGTAATGTGGAAATAAAAAAAATTTATAAATTTGTATTAACAAGTAAGTATTTCAGCTAACTTCACGACACTCAATTTACTGTGCTGCATAGCGAGAACCCACCGACTCACTCTCTTCCTCTCTTACTGTCTACATTTCCTTATCTCCCTCTCGCTCAGCGTTAAAGTTTAACGCAACCATCGCAACCATGTTAAAAGTGGCATAAGAAGTTCCACTTCAAATGATGCATAATATAATGTGGGTAGATCAATTATGTTAGGTTCCGTCATTCAGTATTGCTACTTAAAATACATATATTAGGACTAATATAGTTTTTTTGCTTAAAATAATTAAATATCCTCAGTTTATTGGACTGTAATACATATATAGATGACAATGCAACTCTGTATAACTTATATATAATTTTCAATAGATATTTATTTCTAAAATAGATGTACTATAAGTTAGTCCATACTTTATCTGATAGCTGATATCAAGCCGTAACCAAGAACAAGCAATATATAAATAAAACCTGTTCCGGTTTATATATAGCGAACAAATTATCTACTTGTATACATAGTATAGTTGTATAGAATAGAATTGTAGTAATGATAGCCGATAATTTTTTTTTCATACATCTCTACTATATAAGATCAATAATGTATGTATGATTATAAAAAAAAAAATTAATAAATCTCCTTAACCTACCACAAGTTTGTAAGCGACAATACTGACACACTTCTAGTATTGAGTATTTCAATGTCTATACAAATGATAGCGCCTTGGGTACAAACTTGTATAGTTATAGAGCAAGTCACAGTTAAAAACTAACTGTTCGGTTAATTCTATTGTTAACTGTAGTTTTCAATAAAGCTAAATTAAATTTGTAATGTATGTATTGCGCTAAGTAGCAAGGCTATGACGGAACCTCACAGCAACGATACCGAGGAAGCGTAACTAATTCTTAACATTAACCTAACCAGTCAACTCACCGCCCATAACGTTGACCTGGTCGTCAATACTCAATGTTATGTGGTCTCTCAAAGCCTGTGCTACATCGTAACCCTCATTTTTAACATTCTCCTCTCCATTAATCGCTATGTACTGCGGCCAGTCCTTTTCTTGCAAGTTGTAGTCGACTAAGATCTGATCAAAGTCGGTCTTGATCACGCATTCCAATGACGACAATGATTGGGACATATACGTGTGGTCCATAGCCTGGAACGGAAAATATGATATTGTATGTTGCTTTAAGGTACTTAACATATACAAATGTATGGAGAACCATATAAGTAATTGTCGAATACACACACACATACACACATATGTATATGTATATATATATGTAAAATCACATAGTATTATATAAATATATATATATATATATATATATATATATATATATATATATATATAACAATTAAGTAGTAAAACAATTTACTCATATAATTAGTAAGCAAGTATGTTTGTAAATTGTATAGTAATATGTTAAGTTCGGGTCACAAAATATATTTAAACAAATAAAATCTTCAATTATTTAAAATATTATACTGTTGTAACTCTACTGACAGCGAAAACTTTCAAACTATAAACATGTTACATTAATATTCATAAAAGAAACTAGAGCTCTAATTACGTATAATAAAATCAATTTTTATTACCAAACCTACTTCCTGCGAGTGGCTCATAGCCAGCACCCTCAAGTGTTCCTGAGCGCTGTGAACCTGCCGCTTGAAACGCGCGAACTTCTTCATCAGAGCCAAACATTCCCAACAGACTAACTGATCTCGCTCAATAAGAGAGTCACCGAACTAAAAACAATATACATTATTATATGAGAATATTTATCGCTTATTTATGATGGCATAATCAAAATTGTTGTTAAATTTAAAAAAAAAAAACGTAGTATTTTTTTTATACATGTTTTTATTAAGCCAAAGTCGTAAAGTCAATCAGATTATATATATTAAAAAAAATGATTTGTTCGCTAAATATAAAGTAGCATAAAACTTTTAAAACTCACTCTATCACCCGCGAAATCGTACATCATTAATCTGAACATTTGATATATTTGTGTTAGACCGTTTATAGATGTTACATTCCGATCCGAGCTCAGGCAAGTGCAACATAAAGTTCTGTAACCCGTATCGACGTCTTGTTCCATATTAAAAATAAATATAAAAATATTATGTTTCAAATCAACTTGAAAAGTTATCAATCACAACAAAAAGCAATACTCCCATGTAAAATAGACGAATCCAGGCGAAGAATGTATAATGCCACAACGACACCACAAAATGGCTGCTTTACCCGGACTTGTCAGCCTATACAAATAAAAATTTGATGAATTTTATTCTGGCAACATTGATGTTACTATTTACATAGTTTAATAACGTAATATCTAAAATATACTTTAAAACTTAGTTAACTTACACATTGTAACGAGAAGAAGAACGAAAATGTAATGGTAAAATAAAATCAGGAAATTATTATTATTTGAAAATCAATATTTCTAACAAGAAAATAAAGTTTAATATACCAATGAAAGTGTTTGAAAACAAAAAAAATATGCTTAGAGTTTCCCCTCGAGGAAAAAGTGAAACTTCGTGCTGTTGGAATGAAAACAGGAAGAGGATGAAATTAGTTTTTAAGAATGTTTTAGTGTTTCTTTACGTAAAACTTTATTAAAATTACTAACAAATAACAATTGATTGCCAACATGCGTTCCAGCCCACGCATTCCCTTTCGCTCTGTCTCCTTTCATAAGCGTTAAACGTTTAAAGCTAGTCTTTTGGATATTGTATATGAAGTATCACTTCAAAACTTAAATTATAGATAATAATAATGTTATACGACAAAAGATAAAATGTGCTTCTATTGTTTGTAATTTGTTACTAGCAACATTATTCATGTCATTATGAAATGTCAACAATTTTAAAAACACAAAAATATTAACGGTGTAATAAAAAGTTGTGAGAGCGGGGTTTTCGTTCAATAAATATCTGTTGAACATTTCCAAAATTAATTGGCGGGAGAGAAAACAACAAAATGCAGACAACTTCCAAAACTAGTAAGAATTAAACAAGTGATATGATACACTTTCACATTTTTTCCAAGCATAATTAAATAGTTCACGATTGAAAGCAAACCATGTACATATTTGTATTATATATTTTACTACATAATTCCTCTCCTTAATAAGAAGTTGTACTACAGCATCATAAATTATCTTCGTTACAACGTTCTGTATAATTTTATATCGAATCCATGCCGTAAATTAATTTCAAATTTACCATTATATATATCAAATATTACGTATTATTTGAAATTTATGACTATAATTATTCACAGAAATATCAGAACTGCAGATTATTATAAGCAAAATGCCGCTGGAAGTGTGCTCTACTACTGTCCTGCCGGAGCTGGGTGTGCGTTGGCGCGAAGTATCTCGGGCTGTTCGTAACGCCAGGTTGCCCATGGCACCGACCAGTGTAGCACGAGTGCTGTGTAGACATGTCGCAAGGGCTTTGACCCTGGAGGAAATCGCTGAGATTGTGTCTCGACTGCGGTTAAAATGTACACTTAATTTATTTAAACATAAACATTTCTTAATAAATGTTTATTTATCTCAGACCAGTCGAGTTCTATCTCGAGTTGTTACAGTAGCATATAATGTTCTGCAAATCCTGGTTATTATTTATAGAAAATATTTTACTCCTTACCAACTTGACGAGTACAGTATAGCTCAATTGTTAAGCAACTTGTCTGTGATGTATCAGATGTTGCTGGTTTGAACTCGCCCCATTTAGATAAGTTTTGTATCCTGCTTCTTGCATATAAATTTAATTTAACTATCATTCGACTGACCGTCTGTTACCTGTAGGCATTTTTATCGATAAGACATCATTAAATTTTTAAATTATATATTTTTTAATCTATACAAAAACCTCTTGAGCTACTGAACAGTGTGAAGTCCGTCTCAATAGCATCACCATTGTATAGATATCAACAAAGCCTTAATTATAATCTTGGTACAAATGTGTCTCCATAACAGTGATAGCGACGCAACGACGTAACTGGCACGTGGTAAAGCTCTCCGACCAGTTAACGGATGAGCCCGTCAACATATTAACGAGAGTGCTGCCGTCGAGGGTGATGCAGGCACTGAAAGGGGTCAGATCTGGTCGGAATATGAGGCCGGAGGTATGGCATAGCATAATATGTTATTATATATTTATATTATATATATATAAATATATCAATAAATTTTGTTACAGATACAAACTGTTAAGCTGGGTGATTTAATATACATAAGTGTCCAAATGATATCCGACATCAAGGAAGGCGGTGTACTGTATGTAGCAACTCCGCCTGGAGAGCCTGTAGCGTTAGTGAGCTCATTACACAGTTCATTATTGAAGGCCTGTATCCAAGGTATCTATGTGATTTGTAATTTAATTATTCCCAGAGAGTAAATTGAATTGTGTGTTAATGTATGTCATATGTAATATGTATGGCATATGTGAGCCGACCGTCAGCGCCATCTATCGCGTGTAGCGTTACTTCACACAATACAACTGTCATGAAGTGTTCCCGGGAACTACACGGACTGAAGGACACATTATATACTATGTGCTATTATAATGTATGAGATATATTATTGTATAGTTTCATCAACATCTGTTCATTAAAAAACTTTTTATCAAACTATTGTTATTATGTATGTATATGTATCTATATATATGTATATAAATTAAACTTATGTACAATTTCCAGGTCTTGGTTACCAGAAGTACGAAGACGCGAGTCTCAACGGTCACGATATAGGATCCTTGCTGAGGATATTTAATTCAAATAACAACGAGAATCCAGATTTTCTCGCCAGGATTCCCGAATATTCTATCGCGCCGTGTCTAACGAGGTGCGGGATAGACTTCACAGGGAGGAAGACTGATGAAAAATACACTGATGATGTACTGGGGCCGGACCCGCCGCGTCTAGATAAACTGGTTGTCACGGCACAGAGGCGGTTCTTTGATCCTGAAAGGTACATTTAATCATATATATATATATAATTCTACTATCCACATATATATCAATGAATTCCTAAACGGCTGGACCGAATTGGATGAATTTTGTATGCATTTGTGTGGCCCCAAACGGTTTTGGTTCACAACTCAGCCCGGCAGATGGCGCTGTCTGTATCTAGATTATCTTGTTTCAGACTGAACAAGGAAATGAGAATAACAATACAATTGAAAAGTGAAGATATAGCGAAGACCTTGAAGTGCTGGGCTTCTAAAGGAGCTGTTTTGCCCACCTGCCAGCTGTTCCAGATCTTCAACCAGACCAAATCAAACAGAATAAACATTGACGCCAACGACGACTGACATAAGAACTAAGATATACTACAACAATTTTAACTTAAATGTGCCAAATTTCACTAATTAATTACAATTTTTATATGAATTTAATAAAATATATTAAGATTATATTTATTTATCGTTTTAATGTATGAGAAGATTACCTATTGGTGTATACTAAGCCTTATCTCCAGTTAATCTTATTATAAACTTCGGTTCAGCTTCGTGAATATATGTCATTATATCGTTTGAGTAAATTTGAAGTCATTAAATAATTACGTATGTATTTAGGCTCAGCGTTAAATTATTTTCATTAAAATGGTCTTTTTTTATTTACACTAACTTAAAATATTTGAAAATAATCTTATGAAAAGTGGGAGAGAGGTATAACGGAAAATCTCTCTACAACCTAGTAAAGACTTGGGCCTGTCCAGAACTAACATCAATTAATTCTTGGAACGTACTTCGAAGGCAGCCCTAGTAGGTTCGTTTCAAATTTGGTGGAGAGAGGAGCTTGGACGGTGGAGGTGAGCGTTTAACGCGTCAGATAGGACCCTTAAACCTCCACCTGGGTCAAGTCCCAGGCGCTGTTGAAGCTCCTCTCCCCGCATGGACCCGGCGCCCGCTCGGTGTATCCAGGGAACTCGTATATCAACCTATTTTATTTCCAAGTTAACATCGTCACACTAAATACAAATCGTTTCACGTTTATCATTAAGCTACCTTAACACTGTTTTAGATGATTCATCAATGGAACACTGCTAACTCCACGTGTTATATTGAAAACGCATGGTAAGCATATTTGAATCAAAATAAAAAGTTCACGAATAGTTCTCATAACTCATTATTTTTCATACGACAGGGATAATGTTATAATAAAACGCCTGATAGTCTCAATTGTATATTCCACCAGGTTAGATTAACATTCACTGTAAATGCTCAACAAAAAGATGGTCCCTCCATATAACTGTTACATTATTTTTGAGCTGGTTTACATTCATTGGTTTCGATAACGTCAAACTGACAGTATCACCGTGTTCAAAGTCACAGAACCATCCGACTAAGGTACAACGGACTGAGAATTAATAAAAATATATTCTATAAATCAGACATCGGTAAAATATTATCGGTCTGATCCAACGTTTACTTACAAGTTATTCGTGTTACGGATACATAAAAACGTACGTGTGACAGTAAATTATGATATGGTATTAATACGAGAGTACTTAATCATTAGTACAATTATTAATTCTCAGTACAGAAATACTTAACAGACGTCTTAAATATATACATATATATATATTAATATTCATCTACAAACATACATGCACACGGAACAAACAAACAGACAGACAAACAAAAAAAATTATATTAAATCTGAGATCGTTTTTTTTTATGCTTTTTAAAAAAAAATTATATTATTTTTTTTTTACATTTTCATTTACACGTCCTACACAACACTACAATTACGATTCCGCATACAAAAATACACAATTAACGAAACACGCGGCGATCCGGAGTCAAGTCGGAATAATATTTTCAAATAAAGAATTTTATTAAAAAAAAAAAAGAAAAAAAATCGATTTAAATTACAACATACGATTAATTCGGTGGTTTTTTTTTTATTTTTTTTTTCCTTCAATAATTATATTACTTAACTTATTATATGGAATAGAGTAATCATGTTTCCGCGGACGAGGCAGTGATTATTATTTATTTTTTTATTATTTTATTAAAGCTTGCTGATATATTTAACGTCAACTCGTCCCGCTCCACAGACATCACTATTAAACTTTGTACTATAACGAGCGCGTTTTCTCGACAACCCTTAGTACGGGTGTTTAGCACTCGAAACGGACAGTCCGTAGTGAACTAACCACCTCACACTTATAATCAGATAATAGCCGGTGTAATAAAACTTTGCATATTTTCTGTCAATTATTTATTAACTTTCTAATTAGCGTATTATCTAATTATAAGTTATCCTGCCGCGCCACGTTCTAAGACACAGGCTTACTATATCGATGCTATCTCTTCATTATCACATACATACAAATGAACATAACTAATAGTAAAACCTTCTTGCTTTTCAAACTATCGGGTTGTTTTTTTTTTTAATACTATTAATGATTACGAGTCCTTCGTATTCAGCCGAGCTGTTGGTTTCTTGCATTCAGCCAGTGTTGGATTGATAACTATCACGTCTTCTGCTAGCGCGTGACAGATGTCATTGTTGTATTCAGCCAGCATTGATCTGTCAGTTTCACGATTCTTCGACATTCAGCCAATGTCACGTAGTATGGAGAAGACGTGAAACGGAAGTCGGTGCTGTCGCGGTTGTTGATATTCAGCCAATGTCATCTGTCAGTTGTATGCACATCCAGCCTAACGTCAGGCTGACAGCTTGTACATCCAGCCGGTGTCGATGTGATACAGTTGTTCGTATACAGCCAACGTGGTCGTCTAGGGCGGCGATGGTGATCTGTGGTGTGTACCGTTCAGTTGTCACAGTAGACTGGCAGGACGGGGCTGCAGGGCCAGTCGCAGGTCTCCTCGCTCTCGCTGCCGGTTCTGTGTGTGTACACGTGGGTTACTACTTGCCACTTGTCGTACTATATATATAGTCAGCACTTCAAGTAATAATTCCTATACGTTACCTATTTCTCTTCGGCGTAGCGTCCGCCGTCAGGTGTTGTTCCTCGATGGTGGGCAACAATGACGTCAGACGGTCCGTCGGTCGGAGCACCTGTGTTTATATACACAGGTTATACTACTTTCACATGTATAATGTACTTAGTGTGCATGTCTCCCTCTCTCTCTGTGCGAGTGTGTGTGTTTGTCTCCCTCCCTCTGTGTGCGTGTGTGTGTATGTCTGTCTCTCTCTCTCTGTGTGTCGGTGTGTGTATGTCTGTCTCTCTCTCTGTGTGTGCGTGTGTGTGTGTATGTCTGTCTCTCTCTCTCTCTCTGTGTGCGTGTGTGTGTGTGTCTGTCTCTCTCTCTCTGTGTGCGTGTTCATACCTTTAAAGTTCGTTCAGACAGCCTCCACACTAGCCGCTGTCTGTGGGGCGCCTTCAACCTCGCTTCGTACCGAGCCGCCACATCGCGGACCAACTGGTGGGTCGCCACCAGAGACTCGTCCGACATCTTCAAGCAATAAACAAACCCATATAAATCTTACTACATACAAATAAAAAAAATTAATTCCCAGACAACGCGACAATTCTGATAGACATTTTGCCGCATATATTTTTATAAGAATCGCAATACTGTTATAATTTACTAAGCACTGAGCACTGCTTGTATTGTATATGTCTGTATGTATGTATGTCTTGTCTCCTCACATGACAGTGCTGCTGTAACTGGGCCGCGAACTCGTACAGATAGTAGGCTTGTTCGGGGACAGGAGGGCCGCCCTCAGAGGCACGTCGGCTCCAATTCACGAACTGTTGCTCTGCCGGAACAGATAAAAAAAAAACATTACAGTACCTACAATACAGGAAACGTTAAAAATATTACACTTACGTTGAAATAAACGTAATAATCTCGGTTTTATTACGCGTTCTTTAAAACTACATACTCCCGATACGGACCAAGATTAGAATATTTCGTCTCGTCTTCTTGATCACGATTGCTTCGAAGCAAAACGCGGGTCGTAGCGTTGTTAAAATAATGAAAGCGGAGTAGAATAGTTTTTTTTTCGACGAAATACAATAGTTTTTTTTTCGAATACAATAGTTTTTTTTTCGACGAAAAATTCGTCAAAACCGTTGTGGACGTTATAGCTCAGTTGGCAAAGTGACTTCATTACCCACAAGTCACAGGTTCGAATCCCGTTTCAACAGGTTAGATTTAAACATGACTGTACATTAAAATTTTAGATAATGCTTTGAGAATCTTTGTAGACATGAAATTGATGATAAAACGTCCCGTCTGGAGTACTCACTTACTTTATAAAAACTTCAGTCTCATATATATATAGTGGGAATATGTGAGTGTAGGGGAGGGGAGACCACGTGTAATCAGTTGTCAGGAGATCAGGACTCTGTTCGTTTTTACCAACAGACTGAGTCCTGGTCTCCTGGTTGGTTGGTTGGTTGGTGACAGATCAACAGCTCGTAGATTGTGTGTTCAAATCTCTCGTTTGTGTTATATTCAGATCTCATCACGATGAGTTTAAAACATTTATATATATATATAAAACTCACCTAGCTTGTGGAAGATCAGCACCAACGCCAACTCACTGGTCCGTGAGTTGACACAGCGAGCGTCACACACAGCTATCTCCAGCAGGTTGATGAGGTCGTCCTCCTGGGGATACAGGTAATTATTATAGGAATTATAAAAAATATATTAGGGGAAATGTAAAAAATATTATGTACATGAAGAAAAATAGTCGTAAAATATCTTTTTTTTATCACACAATTAGTACGTGTATTGTCCACATTACTCGGCTTCCATTAAATTATCTCTCATTGTGACAGCCGTGATATGTCTATACATTTTCACTGAAACAGCTCAGCTCATGTACGTTCTGCACAAACTACCTACAATTTGTAAAATTCACTTAATTTCCAATACTTTTAAAGCTAGTTTTTTTTTTCAATTTTTAAGTCATTCCTGTGTCATGTGTGTAGGCCATACTACCACGGACAACCAAATTTTATTGTTTAGACTGTTTTTACTCATAGATATAACTTAAATGCTATTTATTCTGTATGTATATATATTTGTTTTAAAAAATTACACGAAAACTGGCACAGCAATTTTATTAATAAAAAATTGAATAAAAATCTCTACTATTGGAGTAACAGACGGGTAAAATTTATCTATAGCGATCTCCAAAGGAGGGTGTTACGGTAAATAGAGCCGGAAACTGGTATAACATAGCCACTCACCGGAAGTACCGTGTCGCTGGCAGCTGCGACCAACTTCCGGAACAGCTTCAGCCAGTGCAGTACAGTAATCGACCTGTGACCGGCCAGAGCCAGCTTGTTCGTTATCACCAACGACATGCGTGACACGTCGCCGGCTGTACACGCCGACTGGGAGACGAGTACTGTGGGCGAAATATAGTAATAGAATATTTGAAAAATTGCTGTATATATAACTATGGTGTAGGTGGTAGGTGGTAACTAACCCAGCTCCTCGATGGTGACGTTCCTGGCCTGCTTGACCGTCTCGGCGTGTTCGTCTATGGCTATGTTCATGCAGGACACCGTTATGCACGGCACGTGGCACGGCCTCACCTTCATCTTGGACAGGAAACTGAAAAACATATGACGTCATGAGGCTTCTGTATCCGACACTTTGCGTTAGGGAACTAATTACTTGCAGGACAGACATATATATATATATATATATATAAATCAACTTTTTTGCATAACAAAGGCTACTAAATAGGAAACGAGCTTGTCGCGACACAGTTGCTTGTATATATATAGTACTATTGGGTTACATTTTTGAATTTACTCAAAATTTATTAAACGTATGTTGATGTACATACAATGATATTACTCATACATTATAATAGCATGGTAAACACACACACACGCACACAAACGAACACACACACACTCAATATTACATGTTACTCTCTGAACATTTTTAAACACAAGAGGGAGTCGCGGTTAATAGCAAGTCTCTCTCTCTCTCTCTCTCTCTCTCTCTCTCTCTCTCTCTCTCTCTGTCTCTCTGTATATATATATAATACTAACCGGTCAAACAGATTGATAGCGTTGACCAACACTTCGGCCGGCAGATCAAACCATACTTTGAGACAGCGCAGGACGTGGGCAGCTCCGTCCCTGGCGCCGGTTGTCACGTCTCCATTCTGAAATGACGTCACACCCGGTCAATAAGGATACGTAATAACAGCCTAAACAATACTCAGCAAATTGCTGAACTCTTACCACTAGTTTGGATATTAAAACTAATCTCAGAAAATTTTTATACTAACATGTGAAAGTATATGAATGTAAAACGTGATACTGTCCGTATTACTATTAATTCTGCGAACACTTAGTAAGTATAATTACAGTTATAGCCATCAGGTGAAGATACAATTATAATAAATCTCCGTAAAATTTATATGTTATTGTATTTAAATTTATTTATATAAAAGTATATTATTTTCCTTAATTTTAGTTGGTTATTACTAAGAGGTCATTGAATAATGGCTGTTTTATGTTAAAAAAATCGAAAATAAAATATAGATCGTGGCTGTGATAAAAGTGATGAGGTTTAATCTATCTAAGATTAATTTTGGGAGAAAACATAAACAATAAATATTATTTGGTGTTTATTAAAAAAAAAACTTACACAAACAAATATTATTCTGTAATTATGACTGTGAAACAGTAAAAGTTTCACGACAATCTGCTCAGCGGTTATTTTACGGCGAACGTTCGTTACATTAAAATCGTGAGATGTTTCACGTAAGGCAGCGGACACATTAGCATAGCTTCAAGGTTCAATTTCGGGGTCAGTGTGAAACATTCTTAACACTTTTTCCGCGCAATTTTTATGTTGCAAGCAATTACAATTCAAATGGTATTACATTCTTAGTACGAACAATCGTGTAACTAACAACTTACAGTATCAACGTGACACAGAACACCATTTATTAGACTATGAAACAGTGACATACGTTGACACTATCAGCGTACCAATGTAAATTAAACTCTTACTAAGCTCAGAAGAATTATGTACTTTTTTACAATAACGAGATTATTACGCGTAAAGGTAGGTTTGGTGAGGAGATACACACACTCACACATATATATATATCCACCTATCAGAGGCCCCGAAATATTTGAATCCTAATGGCAACTAGTTTTATGGGACTTTGTACTTGAAATTTTGACAAGCAAGGTCTCTCGATGATTCAATATAAATATTTTTTTGTCATTAGTACAATACACAATACAAACTGATTCCGCTATACTTACTACATGTTCGCATCGTCACACTGAATACGTCGCGTTTACAGTTTGATATCATATAAATTAAGTTAATAATTTCTACTAATGCAAAAAGTTTTAAAGCTTCGTATGTTAAAGAAAAGCTGAGTTGTAACGAGTTCCAGACAGAGTCAAACATACATACACAATGGTAGAACACACAACCTTCCTCTTCGCAGTCGGTTAGAAACAACGTTATATTACTATCATTTACTTCATTCAGCTAAGTTAACGAGTTTATTACCATACATTTTACTCTCGTTCCGTACGAGCAAACATTACGTTACAAACGAACAGTCAGGATCTAAGACTTTCGCGAGTTTTCTTTTAAATTAAACTAATATTATCGGATTACTCCGAGTCATTCCGAGTCATAACCGAACCGTCGACAGTGTGTAGTTTTTAAAGACACTATAATAACGCGTAGTAAGTATTAATGTATTAGTCTTATTTCAACGTCACAGCCGACTTCAGCCGGGGTGGTGTGTTCAGTTTCAATGTCAAATTCATTATCACACAATAAAATACGCTTGTTCTTAAAGACGCGGGCTTATCAGTTACTGATAGTGTATGAAAAACGACAAGCATCTAGTTTGTTATGTAGTTAAGAGTCAACAAAATAATGAGTTTATATAAAGTAGTTTCACGAAAGACAAAATCATACATATATATATGTGTGTGTGTGTGTCTGTGTGTGCGTGAGTGTGTGTGTGTGTACATACCTCACTGTCCTCCGGCAGACACAGCCTCGGCTGAAACTTGTTCTCCAGCAGCAGATATTCATTAAGCGTTGTATACATGGTGTTCAGATCTTCTCCGTCAGCATCCGGGTGTGCGCCGCCCGCTCTCGACATCGCCGGTGGCCTGCTGCGAGCGTCGGGTGAATCGGCACCTGGTGTTCATCAATACTCATACAGACGTGGACTAAGGTTACAGCATATATATGTTCATTAGCGCCCCTATAGCTCATTAACTTTGTAATATGACCAGCAAATTTTGATTGAAACTTTGCAATTACGTAACTTGAGCGTCAGAATAACTTACGGGGCCTAGTGAGTATCCTCAGATGATTCCTCACATATATATGGTAGTAACGTAACTTACTTGAGCTTGCTTTTGTGCAACCAAGAGTTTTGTAGCCAGCACCGATCCGCCCAATGCTCGTAGACCTCCGACTGCCTCCGACCGGGCGCGGGGGGCCTAGTACCTGACGAGAGACTTGGGTAAACGCTGGCAGCGTTATGGAGGGCTTTGGTGGAGGTTGGAGGACGTCCGATGTTGGAGGGTTTGTGGGTAGTTGGATGATGTCGATGATTTCGTGGGTAGATGAATATAAAGCCGGCCGAGTCCTTGTAGAAGACAGAGCCAACCCTGAATAGGTGCTTTTTTTGATAGGAATAAATGCGGATTTTTGATGGGAATAAGCCCAAAGCTACGGAATCCAATGTCTTGTTGAAAGACAATTGCCCCGCCGCTTCGCTCAAGTCAGATAAGGACAGTAATGGTTGAACAGTACTGTAACGGCCAGGTCCTTTTATGGACAAATGTGGGTTAAATTTAACGCCACGGTCAAAATCCTTAACCCCGTAGTGCACACCGGGTTTAACCCTTAGGATAACCCTTAACACTATGTTTATCCGACCCTCGAAGGTCTAACGCAGCAAGCGCTGGGGTCTCTTGACAGGATTATATGCATAAACTATATTTCTAAAACCTGTAACGATTTTGATGTTAATTTGAATGATTTCACTCAAGAAATATCCTGAACAGTCAGCTTTAATACAATCAGCAGCTATTGATGCGAAATCTGTACTTATACTAAGTAAAATTATAATATTTTTAATAGAAACATAATAGAAACAAAAATAAAAATATATGTTCCAAAGAAACATATTCGTAAAAATTTATTTATAATAACAACGATATTAAATAATAACATCATAAAAGATAAAATTAACAATAATGTACATATACATATATATATATAATTTTATTTAAATATTACTCGATATGAGTTTAAACTAAGTATTGCTTCATATTTTCGCACACTGCAATGACCTTTCCGTGACCTTAGCATATATCTGCCACTAATTTGGCAATCATATGTTTTGTTGAGCGAACAAGCGAGCAAGCCGCTGCTGCTGACTTTGTCCATGTATTTTTATTATATTAAACAAGCAATATATGTATATGTATGTAATTCATTTGTTTGTTCGTTACAGCGTAAAGCAAGAACTATAAAAAGTACGCGTCTCGCATACGTTAACTTTTATAGACATGCTCATTCTAGACATTGAACTGTTAGTACTGCTTAGTACGAGTGAAAGTACGTCAAACAAAACGTTTTACGTTCATGCATCTTAGTATAGTACACTTATTAACACGTACTAATTATGCACAAAATGTGTAACAGACTGCTAGTAAATTAAACACTCGGCTGAATTTATCCTGATAAAACTTTTACCATCTCATAGCTCATTTATAAGGAAATATCTAGTTTAGACAAATACAATACGTCTAAAGTATTCAAAGGTATCACACGGACAGTTTTGTATTTTAAATAAAAAAGAAACGTCATTTTTTTTCATCATTTCCATGTTTCGTTAAAAAAACACAAGATGTCGCGACACTAGACTTATGTACCTCTCCCTTAATTCTGGACATCACAAGCAAAACCAGGGGGTGATAGCATGTACGCGATAGTGAAATTAAGCTATCACGCGTATCATACACATCACACGTGATGACATCACGGCACGCAGATAATTTTATATATTTGTATATCTGTTGATAACGTAATGAAAAACATACTATTGGACTGGATAATAGTAGTACATATATATATGTACTACTAATATTATAAAAGTGAAAAATACTAAACAGACTTCGATGAAACTTAAAGTAATGTATTTTCGAGTCGAGTATTTCTTAGTTCAATAAATACACATCACTAATTTATATTTTGGATATTTAAATTTAAAAAAATACAAAGTCACGAGGAAAGACTATCACAGGGAATAAAATTAAAGATGAGGAGATTTTTGTTACGTTTCCATGTATGAGATGAGATAAAAATTATTTAGAAGGAAATATTGAGGGTAGTTACACTTTAAAGCTATTCGTACAAATGCTTTACAGTGCGTTTGGCTCGTGCGAGTCCGCTACGAGCTGGTCGTGTCGTCAAGCGTGACGGAAACACAGTGAAAGTTTTGAATTGCGTATATATATGTATAGATATGTAGAAATTATGAAACTAACATCTGCCTGCGACTTCGTTTTGTTTTATATTCGATATAACTATCTTGTATATATAGATTAAACTTTATTTAGTGGTATACAGATAGAAATTGTACAGACAATGACATCAATAATTGATCTCATGATTCATCACTATACATAAACGTAAACCGCACTCGAATCGTCACAGCCGTTGCTGATATTAAACCTCACACACGCACAGACAGAAATCTTATAAATAGTTCATGGAGTACCCTAATAATAGTATCTCATATAACAAGATACATTCGCGGGATCGTATTGAGATACTTTAAAACTGTTAGTATGAAGTAAACATCGCCAAATGACACTAAGGTCTGAAGCTATCAACATCTCTATCGGCGCGCATCATCGCAAAACATGACATTATTGTATTTTTGGTTTGAAAAACAGAAAAACACGATAAACAATATCACAGCTGACGTATTTGTCTTGTTTGTTTCGAGTTCGTTCACCTTAATGTGAGAAATGTTATCCTTTACTTTAATATACGTTAATAATATTAAAAATAGATATAGCATAGCCTTAGAGTAATGCTTCAGTGTACAAAATACATTGTGACGTCACTCTTCCGTTTAAGAGAAAAACGACTCAACGGATTTCGATTGACCTTAGGCTAGGTAAATACTTTCTTGAACACGCCTAGCGTGTCATCGTATTGTTTTAGAATGTAGGAAAGTTTGTTGCGAGTTCATTAAAAAAAAATACTATACAGATTTCGATGAAACTTCACAGAGATGTAGTTTAGACATGACAATAGCACATAGTATATAACGTGTCCTTCAGTCCGTGTAGTTCACGGGAACACTTCATGACAGTTGTACAGTGTGAAGTAACGCGACACGCGATAGATGGCGCTGACTGTTGGTGCACATATATATGGCATCAACACTGCATTTCTCCCTGAACATAATATCGACGGGCGAGCTGACGAAGTCGCGCGCAATACTTAGTAATTAACATAGAGTGATTTCACCGAGACAATAGGAACATATCATGAGAATGGAAAATGCTGTAACAATGGCTTTTGTACTTATAATTGTTATACATACATACATACTGAGACACGAAATAAATTCTCAATTAATTATACATCGCCAAGAATTTTATAAAATTATATATACATATACGTAACATAATCAAAGTAATGAGATCTAACATCTCGTCTGTCCGTGATCACGGTTGCTGAAAAGTAACCGAAACGTCGGGAGTGTGTAGTTTTTTACAAAAATAAATCACGCGTAGTTTATTCGAAAAATACTAGTTTCATTTAAATAATGAAAGTTTTAAGCTATGTAATATTCGTCAAACAGAATGATTATAAACATCGCTGTTCTGTTAAAATTATACGGAGCATTAGATGGGAAAATATTGGCCAAGTCGAGACGTTAATTTGAACAGATGTTCAGAAACAGCTGACGGGCAGCGGTCACAGATCTTCTTTAGGGAGAGGGATAGCAATAAGTGTGAGAGAGATAGAGATAGGTGCCAGGGTGAAGGTCATTGTACTGTAAATTTAGGTTTCAATCCAAGATTACCACACCGTAATAAAATTATATATGTATACATTCCCTGTACCTCCTGCGACATCATAACAGTACGATCAAACGTAACGTTCACCGTTTCCCATAATCAAAATACGTTAATACTCTACGTTTAGAGTTTTGTCCTTGCAGATTTACTGTAAGCATACCATTGTACAAATACAGCGACAGAGATGATTGATATGAATGAGAAAAATATGTTATCATAAGGCGACTTTTAAATATTTTTAAAAAAGAATTTTAACTTTAACTAATTGAACGGCGTCCAAAGGTTAGCTGGGGTATAAATAAAACAGTCGAGAATAAAAAACAATATATATATATATAAATATAGCAGAAGCTGTCCCTATATATATATATATATAGTAAGAACCGACTAGAATATTAACTCCAACCAACCAATTGCAGATCACTCAATATAAACAGCCTTGACATACATTACGTCATAACATTTTCGGTTTTAAAAACCATTATGAAGAAAATTACAAAGTTTAACTTAAAAACACATTGATAAATACAAAACAACTAGAACGTACAATGAAACTGTTTGTTCCATTAAAATGGCCAAAGGATAACCTTCGTAGAAGATATACACTTAAGGAAACTTTATTGAGCTTAAGGCCGTTGCAACTTCCATTTGATGGATAGATGAGTTTGTCTGTTCGTTGTCGGTAAACTCATCAGAAGTATATATATATATATATAAAGCTATATTTTTGCCAAAAAATCAACAATCACAAACCAACACGAGCTTAAACGTAATTACGTGTAATGTGCTTACGTAAATGTCTATTATTGTTCATTCAGATTTCAGACACCCGATTACGTGAACGTTTACGTATACTGTCGTATTATCTAAAGTATAAACGCGTAATATTTACGTAAAACAATATTATATTATGTATTTACTTGCGTATATATATATATTTGTTTTTCATTTCAATTAACTAATATAAAATTGTTTTTTATTTATATACATGAGACTCTACCGGCGCGTGACCTTAATACGGTCAGGCGACGATCAAGCCTGGCGTACGTGACATCACACTGGTAGAGGTGAAAGCTTGGCGAGGTTATGTGGGAGGACAAACATACATACATATTAACCGACCGCGAACTCAGCTATGAAAATATCACACTTCCATAGAATAAATACAAATATCTATCCATGTGTATGGCGCCTGATATATTATTTAAATAAATAAAACTAAGAACGATCAGATTTTATTTTAAACGGGAAATTTTAAAACGCTATACTGACTGTAGGACACATTATATACTATGTGTTATTATTATGTATCACATATTTTATAGTAGTTTCATCAAAATTTGTTCAGTAGTTATATCGTGAACGAGCAACAGACGTACACACACCCAAACATGTTTCCGTATTTAAAATATTACGTAAGTACTAATTGCACGTTTCAAACAATTCTTTGTCTCACTAAATAAAAATCCCAGACTCGGTAGATGTGATGTTTGTGAAAGTTTTCATTTCGAGTCACGATATGAATGCCTTAGTGCGTGTTGCAGTCCGACTGAACACTGTCAGTATCAAAGTATTCGTATGGAACATGTGTGGTAAAATATAGTGAATTATCTTTATAATTTAATGTAATCTTTTTTCATATTTTTCTATGTAATATCTATTAATTTTATATACCAATATTAAATATTATACATAATGATGCAAAAATTTAAAGATTAAATTATGTTGTACATGTACGGAGGTTAAACACATAACAGTCTTTCTTAGTAGCGGTCGGGTAAAAGTTTATCCTTTAACTAACCCTGAGGTTATATATCAGAGCCAGTTAAATAATTACAGGCAATTTCATTTTTAATATTCAATGTCGTCATCTCGCTGTAATTGACTTAGAAGTAAGGACGACTTGTACTACGTAAATAAATGAGCAAATAACATGTACTGAATAATAGTATTTTATATGTAAACTTAGTCGAGTGTGAAAAATAATTTGATACGCAAAATATATATTTTTTCCAAACAAAACAATAAAATTACTATAAGTTATAATATTCTAGTTTATATATATATATATATATATATATATATATATATTTCTAGGGCATATGCGAAGAAATTACAATTTTTATCAATAGTATTACGAGTTCAATGAACTCTGATATGCATTTAACAAGTGATGTTTTAAATTATCAAAGACCGAAAATTTTTAGCCGACTATTAAGATGGATGTTCTGGAACGTTTAATAACAAGGATGCTTGGCAAATATATATATATATATATATATATAAATTCAAAAACTTAACATAATAAGTACATATACATTCTCAACAATCAAATCACCATCTACATAAATATTAAAACCTTATCAAAATCAATTCTATGGTAACTGTAAGATAAAAATAAAATATATTTTTACATAACACATATTTATGTGAGTTATACGCGAGCGGAGACGCGGTCGTAAACTAGCCAAACGATATTAGGCGTCGCCGAAAATAACAGAATAATTTGAGGTACGAAAAGGTTAACAGTTGACTGGTCTGGGCTTACGAAAATTTTTTGAGAGGCGAGCCTCGAAACACCTTCAGACACAGCTGCCATATAAATATATATATATATATTCGTTCGTTTTCTTACGAAAAAATTCAAAGGCTTTTTTTATGATATGTTTTTCAATCAAGTGTCGTTTTTTTTATGATACATTAAATTTTCCATTCAAATATTTTTGCCATCACCGACAGACAGTAAACGATAATTTATCGAGGCGAACTAATGAGCATGACCTTGGAGATATTATTTTTTTTGTATGAGAATTAAATTTAATATACATATACATATAATGTAAAGCTTTCTATGCCACTATACTTAGAGTTACTCCCGGTTTGCATATGTTGTTCATGCAAACTAAAATAGAATAGAATAGAATACTATGTTGCCGGAATCACGTACCAGATGTGTTTATTATCTACAAAACCGTCAGTAACTACGTAACACGTACTAGTCATGGTGGTGTCGTGATAAAACTCGTTCTCGCCTGCGAATTCTTCCGTATGGACTTTGGATTTAGGTTCACGTATGTATTGGTATAATTTGTTGATGCCATATACATGTGCGCCAACCGTCAGCGCCATCTATCGCGTGTCGCGTTACTTCACACAATACAACTGTCATGAAGTGTTCCCGTGAACTACACGGACTGAAGGACACATTATATACTATGTGCTATTATAATGTATGAGATATATCTCTGTAAAGTTTCATCGAAATCTGTTTAGTATTTTTTTTTAATGAACTCGCAACAAACTTCCCTACATTCTAAAACAATACTATGACACGCTAGGCGTGTTCAAGGAAATATTTACCTAGCCTAGTAATAAAACCGAATAATAGTTTACGGCACAACCGAGAATCGAACCGCTTGATAAGAGAGAGATAACATTGTAGATAAACAAATTTTTAACTTTGTCCCAAATTTTTAAATTAGAATTGTGCAATCCGAATAAAAAATAATTTAAGATTTCATCTCGTCTCCGTGATCACGGCTGCTGTAAAGTAACCGAAACGTCGGAGTATGTAGTTAATCTAATAACAAAAACATATAGTACAATTATAAAATTTATATACACAAATAACTTCTTTAGATTGTACGCCATGTTTACTAATACATAAAAATAAATAACTAGAAAAACATTTTTATCGTAAAAATATCATTATTATAGTTTAAATTGTGAAAATAACGAGTTTTTTGGTCATAGACCTGATCATGTGTGTATAAACAACTCGTTATAAGATTTCTAAATGCGAGCAAAGCACTGTGACACAACCAGTATGCATTCCGTTTGTAATCTTCGAATCAAACCAGTATGGATAATATTTTTTTATCATTATTTTTTTTTATATACGGAACATGAATTTAGCGTATATTTTCAAAGTATAGTTATGAGAAGGGCAAATGAGTTAGGCATTGAAATGTAAGCTGAACGTATAGTAACGAGCTGGGTTTGAAGGCGTGACTGTCGTGATATCAGATGCAGACAGCTTTAACAACTGAGATAACGCGTCCTTACTGGTAACGGAATAAGAATTTAGACATTTTTAATACTAAACACAAACATATATATATATCTGTGTGTGTGTGTAAGTATCTTTAGTAAGGACACTATAGCTCAGTTGTTAAATTGCCTACGATTCAAAACCCGGCAGTGTTAGATTCGAATACAGATAATATAAATGTATTCAATAATATTGAGTTTAATTTCGTTTTAAAAATTATAATTATCTATAGAAATAAGTGTAAATTATCCTTGTCATTCTATTCAGACTTAACAATGTAATTTACAATTTGCGATGTTATCGTGTCTCGTACGGCAACATCTGTGTAAATATGTATTGAAGTTTCGTTGAGGGGAACTATGTGAATATTTAAATTATCAATATTAATAAAAAATATTAAAAATAATAAACTTCCAAAAAGATTTTAATCAGAGCACTCTGTCGAAATTTATTTTGTGATAAAAAAAAACCATCGCCCTCTTTCCCAAAATGTTGATATCGAAATGCAAAAGTTTTATGGAAATAGTTCCAGCAATTTTTTAATATTACAACCTAATAATTTGTTATACAGTTTTAATATGATACGGTCTTTAGTTACGGAAATGATCTCTTGAAGTTTGTCCAACAAATATTAGTGTCGCAGAAAGCACCCCATAAGAACCAAGGTGATTAAGTTAGTATGATGTTAAAATCGGGGAAGGCTTAATACGATTGCGTATATCGTATTTGGCAATGCACTGAGTATCTGTTATCAATAATTTTGGCATTGTTATCAATGACCCCAATATCGAGTCGGACACTCCGTCCAACAATTTTTTCTTCATTACTCCCAAATTATATAATTTTATTTCATAATGTATCCTTAATACGAGTTCACATAAGCAAACTAAATACAAACAGTATCCAGTCTCATTCATAAAGCTCCACCCATGATAGCCAGTATGTAGGTCTGTATAGTTCGAGTATAAATTTGTAATGAGAATATAGTATAAAACCTCATTAACACAAACTCCTTGCTTATTTTAATTTTTGTCTTATTTCGAGGGTAGTACGATATTATTATGTTCACAAACAGGATATATAAGACACATTATATAATATGTACATGCAAATGTCCGGGGCGTTGTTGCCTAATTTATTTTATAGTAAATTTTGATTACAATCATATCATTATAGCTAAATATATTATTGTATACTTATTTGTAACTGTTTATAAGGAACTAAATTATTTATATATGATTTAATTTAATATCAGTAGTAAAAAATATTAGTTTTCTTAATTAAAATGGTAAAAAATACTTAATGTTGTAAGGCCTAGAATCTATTATTTACTATTACTGAGATAACCATAAAAATTTAATATACAAATTTTCATTAATTTTATTTAATATAGAGTATGAGTAAAAACGAGTAAAGTAAGGTGAAATTTTTGTTAAATTATATATATTTAAACAAAAAACAACTCCAAATTCTGATTAATTACGTAACGTTTTAAACTTTAGTTTCGCAGTATGGGGGCAACATTCATGTGCTATATCAATATCATTATGCGAAGTATAAAAATAGTCGTTTGTCTCGCGACAGTAACAAGTACGAACAAGTTAGATTCCGGAGCGTTCTAGAAGCTACAAGTAAATGATATTTCTATGTTATAAGACAACTTGATATAACACATTAATCTATGGAAAACGACAAAAAAAAGCCATTTTTGGCGCGTTACCGAGTTAGTCGTGTCAATATAAAACTTTTATGAAATACGCTGAAAGTTCTTGAATGATATTAAATATATATCTACCATGCATATAGGAGATTAAATTTAATGCTACAATAATTTCTGTGTTTCAAAACTTAGTAACTTATTAAGATAGTGGTTGACCCAAAAAAACTCGAGGCAAATGTAGGTTAGACAATATGAAGTCATCAACCTTATTCATGCGAATAATAGTATGTGTAACTATATGTTTGATCGCGTATGAGATTTCCAAGCTTACCCGGATGCTTCCGTGGCGAATTTTGATGTGGAAAACACCTTATGATGGGAGAAATTTTAATTCACCTCTTCCGAACTGAACCTTGAACAACTCAAAAGATGACTGTCAGAAACGGGAAAAGATGGTGGACATTCGAAATCCGTATTACGTCACTGCGCGGGAAACTCAAATATCTCATACGCTTCAAAAGATATTATAAATATAAAAGACGTTATACTAATTTTTAAACTCACCACATAAATCGGGGGTAAATGTGGAAATCCAAACAAGCGATGACCTTTTCTAATACATCAGGCAAATATTCATTCCAATACGAAGCGCTGTTGCCAAACCGTTATTGCGTCAGATAGCGTATATTGTTCCGAATAACACATTTCAGGACACTGTAATATAACTTAATTTTTAGTTGCATTATAACAACAATCGTATCGAAGTATGAAGAATTATGATTTAATGATTATGAACTAAAAAAGCTCGTCTATTAGGAGCGGCAACGTCGCTAGCTGTTTACCAGATTAAACAAAGAAACCGTATACATCAACTTTCAAATTACCTTTCAATTAACTTGGATTGTAACTGTAATTTGCAAAATAAAGTCAAATTAGATTATCTATTATAATAGAATAACAAGAGATAACAAACTCCCAACAAAATTTATAATGCAACTGACTAAATACACACGTAAAATTGTTTTGGAGGAGCAATCTAAGCTTAGTGTAGTAAACAAAGGTGATCGAGTGTTGCCATGTTTATATAAATGTTTTATTAATTCTACCATAATTTTAAACATTGTAACATATTTTAAAGTCTTAAATTAATATGTTATAAATTGAAAAAGTGCTGAATATATTTATAAAAATTTAAAATCTTTGTTTACTTTTAAATAAGTTAAGTAATTTTAAATTACTACAAAGAAAGTGAAAAGTAACAAATACAAATTTTAAAGGAATACATGGTTTTGAAAAATATAAAAAAAAAAATGAGATCTAAGATTTTCGCGAGTATTCATTTAAATAAAACTAGTACCTCATCTGCCCGTGATCACGGTTGCTGCAAAGTAACCGAAACGTCGGGATTATGTAGTTTTTAAATAATAAAATCCGCGTAGTAAATCCGAATAATACTAGTTTTATTTAAATAAAAAAAAAAAATTACTGGATTATAATTATTTAATATTAAGTAGTTTATTGCTTTGATATTAATAAAAACGAACCTCATAAGAATAAAGAGGTGGGTTAAATTCGATAAATTATTTCTGAGATTTTCATGTGTACTCATTTTAATAAAAATTGGGCTTTCGGATACGTGTTTTGTATTATTTTATATATAAATATGGATTAAGATCCAGATGAGATGAAAAGGTTTGTCCGTGACCACGACATTACTGTAAAGAAACCGGAATGTTGATCATGTAGATATAAAACAATAAAAAAGCGTAGTATCCCGCATCCTAAAAACTTAATTTCACTTTTATTTTAATTGCCTATATATTTAATACAAAATATATAGACTCTAAAATTCAGTATCTGTTAATTTTGACACTTCCAAATAATAACTAAATTTATGTGTCTCTCTTTGGAAAATGATATTAAATTTCGTTTAGAATATATATTTATATAGATCAAAAAAATATTGCAAGCGGAATTATATGGATTTGATAATCTATATCACTGTATACAAACTTGTTAAGATATTCGTATTTAAGGCACAGTATTGTTTTAACATATGTTAAGGAGACGTTAGTTTTGCTCAAACAGATCGCTAAAATGTGTTGTTGAGTAAAAAATTACTATTTATTATATTATCAGCCTATCGGAGCCCACTGCTGAGCAAAGGCCTCTTCTCACATGGAGGAGGTTAGAGCATTAACCACCACGCCTTCTCAAAGCGGATTGGTGATTTCAAATTTATAATTTGAAACTATAAGACCAGGTTTCCTCACGATGTTTTCCTTCACCGTCCGTCAGTGGTGTCTAAATACTCTTAGAAAATACATATGACTGGGAAAGATCACATTGGTGCTTGCCAGGTTTCGAACCCGAGCCCTCATGCATGAGAAGCGGGCCTTAACCTCCAGGCCACCAAGACTATATATAAATTATTTATTTCCAATCAACTTTTATATAAATATTATTGCTTAAAATTTTTGGTATAAAAAATAAACAACGTAAATCATATTTTATTTATTCTTACAAGCGGTTATATATAACAATCCTTGGCTGAAACATTGAGAAAAAAATTATAAAATCATTTGTATAAATAGTCCAATTACTACTATATAGTAGATTTTAACGAATGCAGCAACACTGAGAATAATAACAGCTGTTGTTGAGGAATTATAAAAAATTTTGGCGGGAATTTTTAAATTATACATAAAAAAATATAAATAACAACAATATCTCTGTGCTTCGGTTTTCTTAGCTTTTGAATCAATTGATTGTTACTTAACTGACAATTAAATTACGTAGTAATATTCTAACGTGCATGAGTGGCGCTAACATTGAGAGTGTGAATCTAATAAGACTGTTGTTACTGAGATATATGCGTGTAGACATACAGACATATACATATATATCACTTATTATTTTTAGCAGTAAAAAAGCTGGATATAGAGGTCTGTTTTAAGTTATCAGGTGACTTTTCAGTTTTAACCCGCTTCACCTTCACCGGGGAGACGTGCTCGCTCGGTCTCTCGATTTCAGTCGACTTATTGATGACATACTGCCTCAATACTTTAGGATTGTCGTCTATCTTGATGAAATATTTCAAACAGATCGACTTCTTCTTCTTCTCCTGTCTATTCTTCTTTATCTTAACTTTAAAATCATCCTCTTTGATTTGAATCTTGAATTTAATATTCTTATTTCTTATTGATAAATGCGTCTTGTTCTTCTTAGTTCTCTTCTTTGATTTTCGTGTGGGTAATTCTTCTTTCAATTCTTCTTCCCTCGGTTCCTGCACATCTTTTTGCTTATCCATATTTTGCCCGACCTCCGACAAATACTGGCTCTTGAATCTCTCTATATCTATATTGATCTCTTTGTCTTCTAATATCTCTTTGTCCGTTGAACTGAATTTAAGAGCGCACTTCTCTTTGACCGGGCTGACATTAGGTTCAATTTTAACCAGATCAATGTTTATAATTTGATTATTTTCCGATATTTCCATCGAATCGTTAACAATATTTACGGTTTTCAGTTTTTTCGTGTCTAATTTCTTCTCGTTACATCCCACATCCTTAGAGTCCAATGATTCTGGGAGCTCTGCCTTAACATGTATGTTATCCTGAAAAATATTAGATTAATTATGTCTTACAAAAAATATATTTAGGGAACTTGGTTATCAAATTTTTATTAACTCCTTAGTTAATTGTTGAACACACATATATATATAAATTTTTTATTAAGTGAATATTCTTGTAAACATTAATTATCTATGTGAATGTTTGGCTCCGCTTAAACCGATAGGACTGGACCGATTTTGAAGGTACTTCACTAACAGCTTAGATACAGCTGAATAACTAAGGCAACTTATGTTTCAGAAAATTAATATATTTTTATTGAAATAAACAAAAAATAACTATTCCAAGAAAAGTCCCCTTCATAGCTAGCATATATATATATATATATAAGTCATCTCCATACTCACAATCAATATGTTTTCCGGGGCCATATTTTTTCCTGGTGAGTGCGACTCCTTTACCGATGTCTTCTTCTTAGGTTCCTTATTCACCTCGAGATCTTTTAGAAGTCTTTCCAAAATATCACTGTAATATTATTGTCAGTTAAATCTTATTGATAGTTACACAGAATGTATATATATATAAAGTTTTTTTATTTAACTAATGATCAACGTTGATTTAAAGTTTCCGAATCGTTACAGAACGGTCTAATATTTTGTATCTGTTTAAGCAGACCTATTAAAGAATTCTTTATCATTACAATAAGAATATAACTTTTTGTCTGTCTTTAGATATTTATTTAATTTTACATTATTATATATGATATAATAATAGTTATTGTCTGCGACTTTGTCTGCATTAATTCCGGAATTAGGCTCAAATTTAAAGCGTTTTAATACGATATATGAGCTAGCCATCAGCGCCATCTATCGCGTGTCGCGTTACTTCACAATACACCTGTCATGAAGCGTTCCCGGGGCTACACGGACTGAAGATACATTATATAAGATCTCAAAACCCCTGTAGCAGTTTCCGAGTAACAGTGCCCCATACACACATCCCCACAGATTATATAACTAAGATAAAATGTCAACTAACTCGACGATTCTCTTCTTAGCAACCAATGGTTTGGGTTTATTAAACTTGTCAGTCATCTCCTTGAGGATGGTTACATCCAGAGTTATATCAGCAGCCGGCTTCTTCTCATCGAGGAATTTCTCCATCAGTTTAATCGGTGACAGCAGCGTATTTTCTATATTCCTCAGCATATCTCCCTCCAGCAGCTTCCGTTTTTTAGGTGTCTTTAGATTTAACTCGCGACGGCTGTTTTCTATAGCTGAAAATATTTTTTTTCTAATTAAATTACAGAAAAATGTAAGGAAATTTGTTATATAGCCCATGCAGGGAGAGGAGCTGCAACAGCGCCTGGGACTTGACCCAGGTGAAGGTGTAAGGGTCCTATCTAACGCGTTAAACGCTCACCTCCACCGTCCAAGCTCCTCTCTCCTAACCAAATATGAAAAAACCTACTAGGTCTGCCTTCAGAGCTTCTATTTTAGATTGATAGAATTTTCTCTGTTTACATCAAATAAGATTCTTTATGAAAAAAAATTTCGAACGAGATGGCGACGTACTGTGGATGCCCTCTGCCCCATCTAAGGGACATAGGACCAAGAAAGAAGAAGAAGAAGAAGAAAGATGAAAATAAATCTCTTGTATTATATGATCCTGTCATTTATGAGTTTTTCTATCTTTGATGAAAAAATTATCTAAATGGTTCCCTGATATATATAGGATTTTTTAAATAATTAATTATAGCTAAATAGTGATAAATATCAAAGATTAAAAGAAAAAAAAAATCAATAATGATGATATTTTAAATTTCAATCTTATATAGTCATGGTGGCTCGGAGGTTAAAGGCCCGCCTCTCACTTGAGGGCGCGGGTTCGAAACCTGGCGAGCACCAATGCGATCTTTCCCAGTCATATGCACTTTCTAAGAGTATTTAGACACTACTGGCTGGAACAGGCTACAGCAGGCGTTGGGGTCTGAATAGTCCCAAAAAGTGCTGGTGCAGACGGCAAGGGGAGCCACTGCTAAAATCCTCCCATGGAAGTCATCATGTATACGGATCACCGACACGTGTTGACTACGAGTCTGTAGACTCTTGTGACGAAGATGATCTTATAAGAAAAATCCTTTAAGGACACTCACTATTGTCTCCCTCGTTTTTGTTAGTTACTGCATTCCTTGAGCAAGACGGCCTGAAAATTTTATATGTGGTTATATCAAAGTATGATTGAGACGAGTCCGCACCGACACTGCGAACGGAGCGTTAACAGTTCTGCATCAACGAAACGGTAAACGCTCCGTATGGAGTGACGATACCAACTCGTGCTAAGGAATAATATTCTATTATCATATTAAACGTTGGATATCTAATTTGTTAATTTTATTTATAAAGAAAATCACTTGACCAGTTTTTTGAATGACAAAACTATAACATTACTAAGTCTAAATTATTGTATTGTTATGTAGGGTAGTATTTATATATATATATATATATATATAATAAGTATATTACATCTCAGCGTTCAACTTCGTCCGTCGCAATGACATTCTGCTCGTCATTAGGGGACGCCGCCTTGCACGTAGAGGCCGACTCGATGTTGGAAGAGACACTGAAATAAGAAAAAAACAATACATTAATTATAGTGAAAATTAAATATTCTACAGAGGCGAAACCTCTCATCATTCCGTGGATGCACTGTGCGGACGCCGGGTCCATGCAGGGAGAGGAGCTTCAACGGCGCCTGGGACTTACCCAGGTGGAGGTTTAAGGGTCCACCTCCACCGTCCAAGCTCCTCTCTCTGCCAAATATGAACCTAACTTCCTAGAGCCGCCTTCGAAGAATGTATTATATAAAATTAATATAAACGATACGCTTTCAAACATGTGAGCTGGAAGAGAATGTCTATTTCATGCTTATTTAAGATATTTAGTTTGTACTGAGGAAATATCTTTATATATGTATATATATCATCATCACCCTATCGGAGCCCACTGCTGAGCAAAGGCTTCTTCTCACATGGAGAAGGTTAGAGCATTAATCACCATGCTCGCTCAAGACGGGTTGGCGATTTCAATCTTATAATTTGATTATAAGACCAGGTTTCCTCGCGATGTTCTCCCTCACCGCCTGTCAGTGGTGTCTAAATACTCTTAGAAAGTACATATGACTCGGAAAAATCACATTGGTACTTGCCAGGTGAATATATATATATCTGATAATTTAATAAGTATATTTGTTGTACGAGTCGTTATAGTTCAGTTGGTAAAGTGACTTAACGGGAACTAATGGCCGCAGTATCAAACCCAGCGCTTGTTGATAAATTAATTCTATGTTAACTTATCAATTTAATTTATTTAAGTTTATAGTATTAGGTTTTTTTTTCTCAACGATTTTTTGTTTGTTACGGTTCGTATCGCCAACCCGTCTTGAGCGGGCGTGGTGGTTAATGCTCTAACCTACTCCATGTGAGAGGAGGCCTTTGCTCAGCAGTGGGCTCCGAGAGGCTGATGATGGTGATGATGATGACTGTTCATATTATTTAAGCAGTTGCGTGTTTTTTTTTTCTGGCGTAATTTTTCTAGAATATTTTCTTCTATATGCCGTTAATTTAAACTAGATGGCAGCACTGAACCTTTAGGACTAACCGCCTATGCTTTTATATTATATTCACGCAATCATATGTATCTCATATATATATATGTTTGTCAGCCGGTTACCGACTCACGTTTTTCGATGTCCCGCAGCACGTCCGCGTCCGGCGCTGAGGGCGCGCACACGGGACACAGCCACAGCTTCCCGCCACAGAACGCGTGGACGCCCTGCCAGCCGCACAGCAGGCACATCTTTATATCCCAGGGACTGAAACACGATTGTATGCTATTTGAAGAGTTTATGTTAAAGAAAAAAGCAATGGAATTATTCTTTTGGTAAGTCATTATAAGGCTCCATTCACACAGGAATTATCAAATATTTTGACAATATATATATATATATTTTTTTCATATAAAATCTATTGTTTATGAGTATTTGTAACGGCTGTCAGTTGTCTGACAGTTGTCGGTCAGTCGTTCACAGAGATCTCATAATTGTGAGCTAAGTTTATATAATATCAGAGTTATTTCGTTGTATTGGTCTGTATCGTCAGTCCAGGGTCGGTTCAGTGACTTTGATGGGATCTGGATTGGGTCTCAGTATATATATATATATATCAAAGGCCATTTTTCTTTAACCTAACCCCTCACCCGCCGTCCTCGTCGTGCCCCCGGCCGTGCTCACAGTGACACACCTCAGCGGAGCACGACAATTGTCGCTCATATATTTCTGAGAAGGCGTTCTGTTCCAGCTCCCAAGCGGCATCTCTAGAATACAAAAAATTTTCTTATATTCTGAATACTTATATCAATTTATTATATATATATATTATTACCTGTCCGGAACATAATATCCCTGGTTCAAGACAGCCTGGTAGAAATCCTCTTTGTCATTACACAGCGGACACTTCAAGTAATGTATGCCAGCGCTCAGGGACATGCGCTGAAATGTTAACAAAATTAATACACACTAACTCGTGAACGCGGCTTCGCTCGCTTTACATATCAACTTTTATTGATTTATGAGAAAAAAATAATGTGCAGTCCCTCAGCGGGGAAGAAGTGAGACTTAACAATGTGGACATGAAAATAGGAAGCAATAAAAATCAGTATTCAGTGTCCTCATGTTGTTATAAGACAATCTTTATAAACATTGCTCACAGTCACACCGACCCGCCCTTACTCGCTCCGTCTCTGTCTATCCCCTCCAGAGCGTTGAACCTTTTTTTTTTTTTTGATGACGCAGGGAAACTCTTTTAACTTTTAACTTTGCCTTAACCGCCGCCGCCCTCTCCCTCATCATCTCCTCGTATTGGAGACGGTGAGCGCGTACCTCTTCTTTGAGACCCGCGTTCTCCCTCTGGAGCCGACCAATGTCGGCTCTGAGGCGGTGGGTCTCTTCAGCCTCGGTGCGCGATACGAGCGCATCCAGGGACTCCCTCAGGAAGGCTAAGGCCCTCATAATTCGGGACGAGTAGTCCCCTTTGAGGTTTCTACTCTTTCCCACCAACTCTTTGATAAGGTCGAGGCTTTTCTCGGCCTCGACCTTTATCGCCTCCGCCCCCATTGCTTCCAAAGTCCAAAGGGACCTCCCTCCCCTTCCCCTTCGCCTTCCCACCCCCGTCACTCTCCTTTCGGAGCCTCTTTTCGAGGCAGGAGTCGAAGGCAGCCTCCGACTCCTCCTCCTTCCTTTCCCTTAAAAATTTGTGGGCTCTCGCCAGCGTACGGCCGCGGCCCCGCCTTCCCGAAACTACCGGACCCCGAAACATCCCACCCCCGGTCTCGGTGTCGGAACCAGATACGTCCGAGAACAGCCGTTTGGCTCCTAACACCGATTCCGGGCGCGATGACATTGAGTCATCCGCACACACACTCTCCTTCATCTCCTTACCCGGTGTTTCCCCCCGGGAACCCCCCCCCCCACCATTATACTCTCTCTCACTCATCATCTAACACTCAACCACACTCAAAACAACTTCTAACAAACACGAAAGCAAACGAAAAGCAGAAACGAAAAGCCACCCTCCCTCCCAGCCCTGGGCCATTCTCCAGAGCGTTGAACCTAATGCAACCTTGTTGGAGGTCGCATAAGAAGTTGCACTTCAACACACATGTGTATTTACTACAAATTCTCGATACAATACATCTATGACAGTTTTCTATTGCCTATGTACTATAAAATATTTCGTGTGTGACGATTTAACTGAACGTGTGCAGTTTTATGTTGACGGAACTTGTAGTAAAGATGAAACTTTAATAAGTTTATATTTTATGAAGATATCTCTATATGTTATTATATATATATCATGACAAGAAAATACGTTTTATGTATAAAAACCTTAATTTTATCAAAAAAAATTACATATTTTATACATTTGATGTTAAAATATTATTTACTATGATTAAAAAAATTATATTTGATAGAACTCACAAGTTATTTCCCTTATTAAACATATGGGCTGCATGATATATAAAAAAAATTTTTTAAAAGTACAATATATATGTACATTTGTATTTATATATATGTTAATATTAAGACAACCCACCATCCCACATAATGTTTGTGTTGTGGGTCATATAATTTCATACCTGTATACAATCTCTATGAAACCAAGCGTCGATAGCACAGCAGGGAGGCCAGAATGTACTCGGCGTAGGGAAGCCATCGACGCACTCGTAACATATAACACACGTCGTCTCAGCAACTGAATCTGAAGATAGATCTTGAGATACATCTTCAGATCGAACACGCAATTTACTGGTACTGATCACAATAATTTTGTTATTTAATACATGAAGTTTAAGCTATAAGTAAATTAGTTTTTAATGTTAAAAATTCAGTATATTTAAGTAATTTAATTATTTTCTTCTATATATTTCCACTCACCTGTGTCAATAGATTCTCCATTTTCAATCTTCCTCGTTATGGATTTCCTTATCTTTGCCTTCTCCATAATAGCCGGTGGTATATTTTGTTTCGGTGCATGTTTTTCACAGAATGATCTGGAAATATATATATATGTGTGTGTGTGTGTTAGTACATATTGTCCATACATGTCTACATCAAACCTCTATGACCATACTAATTAGACATATGAGAGCTCATTGAGATGTATGTATGTTTGTTGATCTCTCAAACCAAAACTGCTGAACGGATTTCTATGAAACATTAAGTTAATTTAAATAAGACATTACATAGGTATATAAATATACGGCTGTTGTATTCAGAAAAACTATCTCAAATTCGTAACATAATAGTGATCCACCTACATTCCGTTGACATCAATTATGCATTTATTTTTGTAAAAAACTACATAATCACAACGTTTCAGTTAATTTTCAGCAATGAATCACGCGTAGTTTATCCGGAAAATACTAGTTTCATTTAAATGAATAAAACTCGCGAAAATCTTAGTTCTCATAAATTATGCTTACTTAAAATTCCCGTAGAACAAGGAGACCACATTTCTTTCCCTTCCACAAGGCAAATGGAATTGCTTCCTGCACTGAGACACGCAGCAACCCAAAGTCGCGCCCTCTTTATAACAATACGAGCATTTCTGTGATGGAAATATGACATTTTATTATTAATCATATATGCAAGATACACTAAAATGCAAATGGCTGGACCTATTTAGATAAAACTTATGTTCAGTACAAAACAATATATGAATATGTTACGAAGAGAATACTACTAAACATAATTGCGATGCCCGATCGTGGTTTTTGACAGGGACAGAGTTTTATATTGAGAAGGGTATTAGGATATTATTTATGTATTAGAAAAATATAAAATTATATATATCGGCGCAAATCTTATTATATGAATAACTAATAATTGAGGGTAGTTGAAATTATCAGGTGTCAGCCGCGTAACCCGCGGAGCCACCTGTGCGAGTGTAGTCACAACATTGAGGTGTCGGTTGGTATAAATAGAGGCGAGGGTACAGATTAAAGATAGTCTCGCTCGAGATGTTGTAGGGTACAGACCTCTTCGAAGAAAGGAGTTCGTCAAATCGTCTACGGGGTTACCTTAAATACCTCAGAGCCAGATGACAATCAAGAATAAAGTTATTGGTGGCTCAGTTAGACCGACATCACTCTTTTGAAAAACTACAAAGTGTGTCCAACTCCGACATATAAAATAAACATCACACACACTACCACGACTCACACACACATATAATACAGCAATTTTTATTAATTTTTTGCTTAGGTAAAGAGAGGAGCTTGGACAGTGGAAGTGAGTGTTTAAAGCGCTTTAGATAGGTCCCTTAAACCTATGCCTGGGTCACAAGTCCCAGATGCTGTTGAAGCTCCTCTCCCTGCAACAATGGACCGGCACCTGCCTGGTGAATCGATGGAAGGTTTCATCTCACGTCCTAGACCAAGATACAAGAGTTATACTTACATGTTTTTTGCTTCTCTCTATCTCTGCCAATATATCCTGATAGAGGAAACCGAACAGCCCTTCGCTGTCTTTACCCTTTTGTATCAAACAACAGGATAGCAACTAGAACAATATGTTTATTATGAGTTAAAAGCAGTCATGTCAATTTATAATTAAAGGAAAAATAACAAGTCATATATATGAAACACTCGTGTTAGTTTATGTACGATTCATATACAAAAATATTGTCAGTTTAATTAGATATCAAAATAAGTTTCTAAAGTTTCTAAACCTCTAATTGGTAAAATGTAATTAATGAGACGGAGAAAAAAAAAAATCTTTGACAAATCACGATTATAAATTGTCTTGTTTATATGATTCGTTTTATCTCCAACAGAAGGCTGTTACGATAAAAGAAACTTTCTTAAACAGTAACTTTTTATAAATAATTACAATTGCGAGTGTAAAATATAAACTAACCACACAGAAATAATGACAATGGATGTCTCCAATGCTGTATAATTTGCCGTAAATAGCCTCATCATCAACTTCGAGCCTACAAAACGCACAAGGGACACTTTTTTCTGCGATTTTTGCTAGCAAATGTTTTCTCGATGTTGACCCTCTTCGGTAGGCCATGATTGCCGTAATTTAAGATTCATAAAAGTGTATTTTAATCACAATTGTGTTCCAAAACTGTTTAGTTTCATAAAACTAGTGAACATTATACGACATTATGAACATTTCCGATAATTGTTTAGATAATTTATGTCATAACAAAAATGGCTAGCATTAAGTTAAAGCAACATTTGGCGGCAAATTATTGTCGTTCTGAAACCTTATTTATTTTTTATGAAAACGTTAAAACGGTCTACAAAAATTTTATATTGACTAATGAATAGAAAAATGCAATTATTTAAAAAATGCAATTAGCAATGCATAACAAATAAAAATAATGTTACAATTTTTATGTACAAAGCTTTGAAGGTTTCTGAATTTCCACTGCAAAGATAATTACAACAGAGATAAAGCATTCGTTCAACCCTCGTAGCACGGATCGAATCTTCTTTGTTTTAAATACGTTTAGATATCTTATTTCGTTGATGATAATGCATTTTCCTCGATAATATTCAAGAATATTGATTCCTCTATCAATGGGTATGTTTTAGGAAGATTTTTTTTAGAATTGTGTTGTCTATGACGAAAAATGATTTCCTATTAAAAATTATGAGCAATTAGTGTCAAGCAACACTAAATATAAAACGTCAAAAAAGTCTTAAAAAAAAGCCGCAAGGCAACTGTTGTAGTTTTAATTTAGTTTTTAAACTTATTTGTGTTTAATTATTGTTGTAATTAACCTCTGAAAGAGTGTAATAAGTGCTTATATCTAGTCCTAGACATATGTAGTATCTTATGAAGTCAAAGCAATAGCCATGATTAATTTAATGTGCCATAAAATTGTTGATCGATGTGTCTTTGTTGTGAAAACAGCGAAATTTGGTGCTTTATAAAAACAGATAAAGAGTTATAATTTGAAAAACTAATATCGGACGTGCCCTGCTTATTTTGAGCATTGTTTAAGAGGAGATCGCCTTAAATCGGTACAATCCCGCCATTATTTTGCACACTATTTCGTAATTGAAATGGAATTTCCAAATAACTTAAAAATCGTCAATATTGCAATATGTTTTTAATGATACAAAAAACTATCTAAAATGTCTACTCTGCAAAATCCGTGGCCTCAAATATCAAGTGAGACATCAGAGAAATACGAAAAGTGTCGAAATATAACCGAAGAAATATACAAAAGAATAAATATAACGTTTGAAATCAAAAAGTTGGAGACGGACGCTCAAAGCGATCTATCAGATCAGAGGTGAGTGGAGTAAATTACTGCAATCTCATAGCATTTCATGAAATTAATATAAATATGCACAAAACTAAGTTGAGATTGGTTCAAAATGAGATCCAATTAAATATGTGGACTGCTTGACTATCTTCTTTTTTATGCTGTAGCTTCATTCGCACTGGAATCATGTAATTTTTTGCCAATACTAACATTTTTATTTGCTGGACGAATTACAATCTCGAGTACTGTATGAAAACACAACGGGATTTGTCGAATGGAATGAGTATCTGCATTACTAAAAGAGTTAAATTTTTAGTTAATAAGCCGTTATATCAGAATGCAGTCTTGAATCTTATATATGTCATATTTTATAACATGGGAAATTGTATTTCAAACATCGAGCTCGGTAACTTATAGAATGTGACCATAGAGTTGTTACTTAAAATATAATCATCCCGACTAGATAAAACGTATTTGACTTGTCATTCTTATATTACATTACTTTCTCGTAATAAAAAAATTGTAACAAAAAATTTCTAAGTTAAATTTATCATTTTTAACTTAGCTATTACAATATAAAATTTTATTATATATATATATACATATATATATATATATATATTTAAAATATATCTGTTACAATACCCAGCGAAATTCCACAGATAATTAAACTCGAACAATTAAAATGGCTGTATAATAATAGCGAGTTATGTCACATTATTATACTGTAAAATTAATTATCCGATACATCAAGTAAATTTAATATGTTTATACCTTTACTTATATATATATATATATATTTATATAATAAAATGACATAATACAGATTAATAATCTATTAAAGCCTCATACATATATATATGAATATTTTCAGCGATATTGACAGTAATGAATTGAGCAATGAAACGGATCTGTTTGCTTGCGATAAATCATCAATATCGAGTTCCACGGAGTTGGAGAAACTGGAACACGGCAGCGCTGCTTGTGAGAAATACATTAACAACAACAATATAGAGGAAAAAAGAAAAGTTGTTCATCGACGTCCCAAAAAACGGTGAATTTAACATATATATACATATACATATATACTTATTATGTGATATAGGTATAATTAATGTACACTATGTTTATTGTATGGTAATGGATTTTTCAATTATTTTTTAATGATATTAAAGTGTTTGTTATGAGAGTCACTAAGATATGTTGAGAGAAGATATATATATATATTTGTATGTGGGCTTATCTAGAACAAAATTCACATGAAATTATAGGTGTAAATTTTATTTAGATTTTTGGTTTTACTATATTCCATTGGAACTTAAAGGTTTCAATTCACCAAAAATTCCTAAAATGTTTTTTCAAACTAAAGTATCTCGAAGTAACCTTGGATTAATAAAAGTAAAAATAAATAACTATACAGTTATTTCTATTAGAAGGTTCTTTAGAACTATTAATCTCAGAAAGAAATATAAAGGTTTTAATTTTTATTTATAATATATTAGGAATTATTTGGTTGATTTAGTGGTAAATACGGCTATATATATATATATATATAGAAAGTTATTATAATATTTGGTAACTATATTTATATTCCAATCAGATTCCGGAAACGTGTCAAGAAGCAGCCATTTAAACATGATTCTGATGGGTCCAGCGACGAAGCCCTACCTCTTAGTAGAGTGGCCGTGGACTACAGAGATAGGGCACCGCCCTCGCCTTGCCATACTGTGATGGGAGTACCCAGTATTGTTATCACACCCATCGGTGAGTTGTCTTCATCTTATTCAATCCTTGTTCGATAACTATTCTTTTATATAGTTAACTCATTACATAATTTTTTTTTAATTAATAATTAATTGATTACAGATTTAAAGAAATTCAAATCACCGTCGCCGGAGAAGAAGGTGTCCAGGAAGATAGACACAAAGAAAGATTCCATAGACAATCCGTCTTTAGAGAAAAATGTAGACAACGATGACATCACAGACAATACGGTAGATAAGGAAAAGAGTTTGGACTGGCGTTGTTCATTGTGCAGTTTGTGTTTCCGAGGGGAGAGAGGGCTAAGGTAAAAAACTAACATACCTTTGATATTGACATGTCTATACAGAAAAATATATTATTTACCCCAATTTTCTTGTAGTTTCTATTGACATATATGATAAATTCAGTGAAAATAATATAGATAAATGATGTATTTCAAAAATGTGTGAGGGCAATGTTAGACGGAATTTAAAAAGATTTAAACTTTTCTTAGGTGTTTTTTTTTCCTGATATATGAATAAAATATATATGTATATAATGATATTAGGATATAGTTATTCACTTTACAGTTACAGTAGTGAGTTATTTGTAACTATTATAGGAAGAAATAGTTAATTAGTTTATATTAAGATGGTTCAGATTTATCTTATTTTTGTTACCGAAAAAAAAAATATATATTAACATAATTATGTCACCGTACTCCGCTTAGTTTACATTTACGGTGGGATAATTTTCCGGATTACGGTAGTCATACGGTTATAGTTGCGGAAGTAAATTTCTCACCGTAAAACAGTGTACTAAAATATAATAAATTTAGGATTTTAACAAGATCATAAAAAAATATAGTTGTATAATAAAGCCAGTACTTTTAATTAACAAATCAAACCTTAACTAGAACAAACCAATTATTATCTTAAAACAAAACAATTTAAATAACTTAAATTCAATTTACAAACAAACAAGTCGCGTAACAAGACAAAATACTCAAATTTAGTTTACAAAGACATTCACGAATCGCTTCGACAAATACTTTCCCGCTTAAAAGTGAACAAAACAAACGTCATCGCTTGACGTCACTTCGGGTGCGTTCGGGAATTTAAAGGATCGGTTCAAATTAAATGTGTGTACTAAATATATATATATATACTTTTCTTTGTTTCAGACGTCACATGACAATGTCTCATATATTGACGGATAAGAAGAAATGAGGTATTTTTCCCATTTGTTTTTTTGTATGTTTTCGTTTTTTCACTAAATTTATATACAAAATTAAAAGTTGTATGTTGCTGAAAGTGACTTTAAAATATTTTATGTTTTGAAAATATCAAAAAAATAATATATTTTTTTTCCCAATTTCATCTGTCTTCCTTTGATTTTATTGTGTTATAGATAAATAATATCAAAACTAATTTTGTTTGAAGATTTTTTTTATTTCTTAAATTACAGTGTTTTTTTTTTTAATATAAAAATATATACACAAGGAAGTGTTATCGGTTTTGTAATCGTTAGTATGTTTCGGTCACAACATTGTGCTCGTTCGGGATGTTCGTAATTATTTAATTTTTGATTTAATTAGGTATAGTGATAGATAGGAAAATTTTGGAATGTTGAAAAATAATGTGATGTGATGTCGGAGATGGTTTGAAATGGTAGTTGGCAGTATGTTAATGATCTGATATTTTTGCTCGCAAAATTTATCGATTACTATATATATATAAAAATAATGACATAACACTGATTAATAATCTATTAAAACGGAAAAGTCACCTGATAATTTAAAACAGACCTCTATATATATATATATATTTCGTGGGTTTGTATGTCTTATCTTTGTCTGCCCAACCACCATGACGCGCCATCCTCCGGCCAGGGTCTGATACTGTGATTGCTTCGTAATGTGATTATAGGATACGGATTGTTAAGATTTACTTTTTTCTTCATTATAACTTTTTTTTTTTTGGCAAATTTAAATAAAATTTAATACATTATTGAAAATAATAACGTGTTTGATATTAATGAAATTAAATTAAATGGTAAGTAAGGTTTGGAAGACAAAAAAAAAAATCAAAATTAGAAATATATGAAACTGGTTGTAAATGAAAAAAGTAAATCTATAGCAGAGTTAAATGAATGAAATGAAAAGATATTTCAGTACAAAATTTAAAAAAAAAATGTAAAAAATACTATTGTAACAATGTTTTCTATATATGTATTTATGTATAAGTATATATTTTTCTTTGTAACTTTTACTACAAATATTTTTTTTCTCTACATAAGCCAGATATATATGTGACTAAAATGATTTGCGAGAATTAAAATTTAAATTAGTTCGCACTACCCGGTTTCGAACCTGTTGCCCGCTTGATGCATGCGTTCGCTTTACCAAACTGAGCTATCGTGTCTCAACACTACAGAGCAGTTTGTAAAACAGGTTGAGGCTTGTAAGTGAATTTGTAACTCGACATTTCTGTGATTCTAAAATTATTACAAGAATTCCTTTCTGAATTTGCATAATCTGAAAATTTTATTATTTCATAGAAAAAAATTTTTGTTTTTCAAGATTTCTGACTATGGGACTGTATGTATATATAATTTTTAATTAAGTCTGTCTATAGATATTTATATGTATATATTAATTTTTTTCGGTACTGCTTGTGTTATTTTTAAATGAGGTGCTAAGTAAATTATAATGGTCCAAGGGGCTTTGCTATTTATAAAAAAAAAAAAAAAATGTGTTTAAAATTAAATCATTAATTTCGACTTTCTAAGTACGTGTGATTCAACATATCAAATGTAAGCGAACTTTTTCTTTTAAGATAAAAACTTTGTACGTGACTTTTCCTTTAAAGGTAATCGGAACGTGTGTGTGTCGGTTACTTCCCTCACACGCTGTAAACTATAATGTTTAAGAGATATCTGTTGGGTGGTTTCTGTGTACATGTTGCAATCGATTCAGAAATATTAATAATGCAAGCCTGGCGTTTATCTGCGCCATTTTTTTTTTCAAAAGCACTGATTACGTTTGTATATTTTTTATAATTGGACATGGACATACTATTTTCTTGGAAGGTTCTGGAAATGTTCTGGAAGTACAGATAATGTTTAAAAAGATAATTAATTGTCGAATGAATGAGTTTGAATGGACGAATGGAATCCGCACGGGTGAATGAAAGAGCGATCGGACGAGTGAACGAGTGAATGAGTGTTGTGAATGTAATCGCAGATTAAAAATAAATACACGAGAAATAAATAAAATATAAAGCGTGTGATCTCTTTCGTGTCATTTTTGGTGCAATCGGTGTTGCCATAAAAATGTTATTATAATTTAAAAAATTTTTGTTATTATTTTGTATTAAGAAATAAAAATACGTCTTTGAAATATAATATTATTAGAATTTTAATTTATTTGATTGTCTCATAACATTTTTCTCATAGTGTAACACTTATTGTTTCTTTTGTATATGATACGCTGCCGCTTTGGAATTTTGACGTGGTGAGTGAGAGAGACAGCAGCGTTAGAGTGAGACGGTTGCTAAAGGGATGTCAGTCGTATAAATCAGGATATTTTTTTTTTTTCTGAATCAGCCATCGCCTAGTCTTTGTTTAAATGATGATCGTCGCAAATTTATTCGCAGACATTTGGTGTATATTATTGTTTTTGTAACTTGCCATTTATATTTTATAAATATTTTTTTTTGTTCTGGCAACTTTGTATGTCTAGTCTCTTGTTCGTGAGGTGTGCTGGTTAATATATGTTATTTCTGAAATGTGTTATTCATTTTACCTTTTATAGTTTTAATTAATTTAATTTTTATATTAAATTATATATACATATATGTATATATAGTCGTGGTGGCCCGGAGGTTAAAGGCTCGCCTCTCACGTGAGGGCGCGGGTTCGAAACCTGGCAAGTACCAATGTGATCTTTTCCGAGTCATATGTACTTTCTAAGAGTATTTAGACACCACTGACGGACGGTGAAGGAAAACATCGTGAGGAAACCTGGTCTTATAATTTCAAATTAAAAGATTGAAATCGCCAACCCGTCTTGAGCGAGCGTGGTGATTAATGCTCTAACCTTCTCCATATGAGAAGAGACCTTTGCTCAGCAGTGGACTCCGATAGGCTGATGATGGTGATATATATGTATATATAAAAGTCGTGTTAGTTACACTATTTATAACTCAAGAACGGCTGTAAGGGTTTGGCTGAAAATTTATTTAAGACAGCCCAGGACCACGAGACGAACATAGCATGCTTTTTATCGAATCGAAAATAAACAAAGAAATAAGTTGACGAAATCCAAAATAGACTTATTTACTGTCTTTAAGGGGGAACAGAGTTCACGGTCATATCTTTCTAATTCTGAAACTAAAGCGGACGAAGTCGCGTTCGAAAACTAGTATCGTATAAAGTTCCATGCTTATATAGTGCAAGGATATATTAATAAAATTAAATATATTCATATATTTCTATAATTTTATTGTATGGCAACAATAATATTTGTCAGTAAGTTTTAATTATGGAGGTAGTCGTGTTTTACGTTTGATGTTGATTTGAGGGTAGTTGCGTTTCATCAACATCAAGTGATATAGAATTATAGAGGTACACTTTGTTGTTGTTAATACATTACTTCTCTGTATTTTTTCGAGTTGTCTTACTTTAGAATAGTGTTGAAATTATTTTGTGTGTACTATTATCATGTAGTTATAGTGGGTGGGTGTTTTAGTAACGTGTTGCATACTTTCTGTAAGTACTTATCTGTTATTTATTTGTAAATTTTTATATCTACATAATATTTCCGTAATAATATTTTGATATCTGCGATTTCTCACGTTCCAGAATAAGATTATCATAGTACTTACTGGCCATCACCACTATGGTGGGACTGGGAATGTATTGATGCTGTTGGAAAGAGATCAAGCAGAGGCGAGTTATGAACGGGTAATGTCCACACAGAAATTTATTATTTAGAAAATAAAAATAATGCTCAAATTAGGTGAATTTTTACGAAGAAAAATAGACACTGTTGGTTCAAGTTTTGCGAATCCCTTAATCCTAGCTCCTCTCCTTCTCTTGTGTGCAGAAACCTTAAGAGATTTCGTAGATTCTTTGATGATAATAATAGGTGGTCTAGTAATTCCTCTGAATGGCTGGAGTATTTTGCGGACAAGCTCGCCCCCTCTTTTGTACCTCATAATAATCTTTTCTCAGAGTCGCCTTTGACTCTATTTTCATATAAAATGAGCTCTCCTCACTCTGTTTCTGAGCTTCATTATGCACTCAATTGCTTCAAAGATTCAACTCCTGGTGAAGACAGGAGTTTTGTATTCTATTTTTAACAAATCTTAATATTAAATTCAAAAAATACTTTCTTAAGCTGATTAATCTCTATTTTTTTTCTCCGGCAACATCCCTCCTTCCTGGATATCCCATATTATAGTCCCAATTCTAAAACGTGGCACAAATTGTACTTGAGCACCTTCTTGAAGATCATCTGGATTGGATAGTGGAGGATAGAAGTCCTTGGTGCTACACAGCTCGGTTTTAGAAAAAGTTTGATTATTACCGATAGCATTGGCACTTTGATTGCGGACATTCGTTTGGCCTTATCTAAAAAAGAGTACCTTGTTGGTGTCTTCCTAGATACTACCTAGCACACGACAATGTGTCTCTTCAGTTACTCGGGCAGAAAGTGCTACAGCTGAGTATTTCTTCGTGAATGACATGTCACTTGCAATCTTCGTTCATGTAGATCAATAGTGGTAAAATATCATTCAAAGACGCTTTCCCCCAGACTTGTATAGAAAGGTCTTCCTCCAGGTTCAGTTTCTAGCCCAATGTTATTCAGTATTTTCTTTAACAGTTTTTGTAATGTAATTTTTTTCTAAATAACAATACATTGATGATATTATTATCTACTTTAGCTCCCCGTCTGTCGAGGATAATTCGCACATGATGTCTACGGCTCTTCGCTATCTAAATCAATGGCTCCAGCCGTAGTTTATCTTTGGCGGTTTCCAAATGTCGAGCTGTTGTTTTCTCTAAAAAAGGTTACATCCCTTCACTCATATTGTAAAGATCAAGACATTAAGTTTAACTCTCAGGTCAGATATTTATGCATAGTTCTTGATCAAAAATTATCCGGTGTTCCTCATGTTGAGTACGTTATAAAACAATGTGAGAAACGGTCAAATGTTCTTCACGCCTTTTCCGGTGTGTGGTGGGGTTCTCTCTCTAATTCTCAAAAAAAATATACAACGCCATAGTTAATATCTTGTTCGCAACAACTTGTTTTTGTTGGACCCTCTTTATGAAGCGGCTTCCAAAAAGTTAGACGAGGTATAATTGAAATGCCTAAGAATTTTCCTAGGGGCAACGAAATCATCTCCATCGATGGCATTGCAGGTCGAATGTGTTGATGCCCCCCTTAATATTCGTCGCCAGCTTCTTTGCGATAAATTTATTTGTAGAATGCTGCAATTATCTCTCATCCCCTTCCTAATCGTCTGCGCCTTCTTTCCCAGCTGAACAATTCCCGTTATCCAAAACCCCTCTTATTAGATAGTTACCTTAAATTTGTATCACTTCCTTTTCCGGTTTTAACCTTCCCGCTTAATTCCTTATAATTGCCTCATATTTAATACCCTCCTCTTCGCAGATCTTGAATTTATGAAAGGACTAAAGAAAAATTCTCTTTCACATGTTCACAAAACTGGCCAAACCATGTTTTTATCTACCCAGATGCCTCTAAGAAATCCTCTGAAGGTTGCGTAGGGGTGGCATGCTAGCTCCCAAATTTCGAGTTATCCTACAATTTACATGCACGTCTCAATTCTCAGTATTTTCCGGTAAAGCCATTGCTATTCTTGAGGCTATTCTGTATGCGAAGTCCCACAGCTTAAAACAGACTATCATTTCGACCGACTCCTTAAGCTGTCTTGAATCATTCAAACAAAACCCTTTTAGACGTAAGTATTGGTCTCCCATCATTTTGATGTTCGGGAGGCCTCGTATTTAAGTTATCAAATGGGTCTGTTTGTTGCTTTGGTCTGGATTCCCAGTTAAAGGAATATGAATCGTGGTTGTGTTAAATTATTAAACCGTATTTAATTACAAATGGAAGTTTTATTACACTCTAAGAAAACGTGGTAGAAATCAGTTAACAAGGGAGACCGCTATTGGCGACGCCACAGACACAAATAAAGCTATTACGGTTGCGTTTCTATTTAGTTAATTTAGTCACTCTGGTATCCATGGCAATGAAACAGACCTATTGGCCAAATTAGCCATTTTGAACGGCTTAACTTCCTGTTATAAAATCCCATTAAAATTCGACTTGGCATGAATTGTGGGTTTACCCTTGGATTGCGTTTTAAAAAAATACGTACATATAGCTAAAACAATAGGTTTCTCTATCTTGAATAGAATTTCTATGTATATGACTTATACTATATTACAAAAATTAAATGAAACTAAGGCACATTGACACTACTATAATTCAAAAAATTTTACATGTCTCCCATTGCTTTAGGTCTAAAATATAGTTCGATTTCCTTGGATGTTTTGTTTCTTGTTTCCGGCAAAAACATATATAAATATGAAGTACAAATACAGCACATTACACCGTAGAAAAGGAATGTACCGCTGACGTCGAAAACCCGGAACATTTGATGCGAACACTTCACTATTATCATGTTAATTATACAAAAGGTGCCGCCTGTTACGGTGTAAGATGTAGCCTGGAATCTCGGACTTATTAGTTCTCCAAACACAGAAACTGCAAGAACGACTGGTCCACAGCTCACGGCCGCAGAATGCATACAGAAGAATACCATCAGGACATAGTTATTTTCCTCTAAGACTTTCCATTTAACCAAATATAAGTATAAAGATATAATTAAAAGGCAAGCAACAACACAACACGATGTGAACATATATAAAGTCCTTCGTTTTAGAATTTTCACCAAATAAGAACCTACATAAGTACCAAATACTGTTACCCCATCCAAAATTAACATTCCCGTGTAGGCGGAGTTCTCGTCCTTAGTAATAATTTTCAATATATCCAACACAAACAAACTACAAACCATTTTCGCAGAAAGATGGTAGTGGGCTACTGCTACCAATGATAAAAGGAGTGGTTTGTAAAATTCGGGAGAACTAATCGTGTCAATAAACCTAATTATGTCATATTTTATTTGAGGCTCATCCGATATTAATTCTTGCAATTCTTTTTCCGAATCTTTGTCAGTGCCACGGATCCATCTAAAGCACATTTTGCATTTTTCAATCCGTCCTTTGCTCGCCAACCACACTGGGGATTCCTTCCAAAAAATCACGTTATACGTGTATAAACTACAAATTATTCCAAGCAACGCTACGTTCTTCCAATGATAGAAAGTTCCGATAAAATTCGCCATCCACATTCCCCAAAAAAAGGAAGCGTCTTTCATACCCAAAAATATACCACGATACTTAACAGAGCTGTAGTCAGTTAGTATGATCACCATCAAAGTAATGTTCGCCGCGTGAAAATAACCCTGAATTATTTCAGAGATTATGATATGTTTTATTTCGGAGCCGAAGTACAATATGAGGAATGAAGTTGTTGTGATGACGCTGTTAACAATCTGCGGGAACTTCCTTCCTGTCAGCGAAGTGAAGTAGGGCAGAATGAACACCCAGGGCAGGATCGCAAAACTTGTTGTGGAATCTGAAAAGATTTTTATATAAGATTAATACTTACAATACTATGGAAATCTAATAGGGTAGTCTAATGTTAAGTGATGGTGGATTTTAGTTTGTATTAGGGCTGCCTGGGCCGGGAAAGTACCACCTTCTTACAAAAGGTCAATGTGAGGTCGCGTTTCACTCTGCGGGTCGTCCGATGTTGTGAGAGGCGTTTGCCCTTGTATTTAACAAACCCCATTCTCTCCCAAGTTGTTGTTATGTGCAGGGGCCTTTAATCTAAGTCCATTCTGAACCGTTTATCGTATTTCATAAGGCTGTGGTCAGGGATAGTCCACGAAAAAGTGCAGCGCTGGTCGCCACTTGTACCGTCCGGGACCCGAACTTAGACTAACGCTCTTTTAAAAGAGAGGCCGAAGTGGGAAGCTGGATGGCACCTAGCTTTCCCACAAGTCGGTTCAGAGGCTCTTCCGTCCCATCGGGTCATGGGCCAGTGGGACACAAAATCAGACACTTATTCATATCAAGGGCCACACTATTTCATAGGAGTATAAGCTTTCTTCCCCATTGCAACTAAAGCTATTAAAAACAAAAAGAAGAGTGTCAGAAAAATAAATATTAAGGGTTACCCATCGGCCCACCGTTCATCACTGAAAGTGGATTTTGAAATTTTAGTGGACCATTACCAACTTTTCGTTTCGGTTACCTTGGAGCTACCGTGATCACGGGCACACGAGATGAGAATGTCTCAGCGTGTTATTCCGAAAATTTATGTTGTATTCAACGTATACTTACACAACCAGGAAATCAGTTCAGCGTTGATCTCAGTAGACTGTTCACGCTTTAGTTGAGGAACCATAACGGTTGTGGCGCCCACAGACAACCCGGTCATAAAGAACTGCGTCCAAACAGTGCTGCATATTAATAACTGAAACAGATAATAATGAAGTATTAGTTTAGAGAGAAGCTCAAAGGCTCGTTTATATTTACAAACTACTAATAAGAGAAAATTCTTTCTTCAATGGCACCCAAACATGTTATGTTTGAGAATTTAAATTTTTCGCAAGTTACTTTACAAATTACAGAATCACTGTTAGGTCCAAAAACAAAACCTTTTGTAAATATCTCGTTATGTTTAATTTGCTGTTGTTCTGTAGCAAATATTCGTATCACAAATTTTAATAATAAAGGGACCATCTTTTTCAGACAGCAAACAACCCTGTATGTGAGCAGTGCTCATTAATATGACGGTTCAATATGCTTTTGTTCATGAAGGTATTAAATATAATCAAATATTGTCTATGGAAACTTTATTTGAAAAAAAAAAACATAACAGCTGGACTTTACACCCTGCCAGATAATTAAAACGAGTTTAAATGAGTAGTGTCTGAATTTGGGGAACAAAACTATATATATAAATTAATTAACTTTCCCAAAACTAACATTCGCTGTAACACAAGCATAAACTAGTCACAAAAGGAAATGTGATGCGTCTTTTTGGGTAAAGGTTACATCCCTAAATAACCAACTGATGCAAGAGACAGTCAGCTAAAAGTATTGCCTTAAGCTATTTGTGTTACTCTGTAAGTAAAATAAAGTAAATATTTCCGATCTTTTAATTGTATTTTTCGTATTATTATAACTATGTTCTTTTAATTTAAAAGTTCCTTTACGTTTTATAACTAGTATATTCTATAATACCTAAAGACACATTAAGTATAACAACCTGTTTTAACAAACACCACAACCTCTCTTTTTCGCACTCGTTTCGAACCTTCAGTTCTTGATATTCGCAGCTTTCCATTTTGTACGAATAAAATTAAAATTAATTCAGATAAGCAAAACTCACGCAACCAAATTATTAAACAGAGATTTGATGTTGTTAAAATCTATAAAAAAAGTCGAAACTCGAATGAAGTTAATATAAAATAAAGATATACAAAGTGTCCAAGCGTCTTGTTAATGGGAATGTTGATACGAAAAGTGTCCCGTCGTCTCTTATACTTTTAAAGATAACTATTTTGTTACAGCAATTTACAAATTCAACGACTTGTTTGATTGATTAAAGGTGCGTGTAGGCTGCCAAACTGATGTCTTCACGTTACGCTTACTAAAGTTTTCAGCGTTACACTACACACGAGGCGTATTCCGTTACTCGTCCGATAACTTACGATAACACTAATGTGTGAATATTAAAAAGTAAATATCAACGCTTGCTTTGAAATATGCCGACACCAACTTGGGGTTTGCATTACTTATACACTTTTACGGATGATTATTTTTCTTAGGAGTGTCTGTTTGCACGTGTACGGAAGTAGTGTCCGAACATTCAAACAAGCTAGTCGTGCTCGCTTGGCATAGATAAAGGTTACTGCTTTTGCTACTGTTACGATAAACAATCGCAAAAACAGTATTCGGGTAAAAGAGTAGGTTCAAAACAGTTAAGTACAAACAGCTTCCTGTAGAATATTTAATGAATATTAACAAAAAAAAGTTCAGTTGATAAAACCTGGTTCGAAAGAATAATGAATAGCTTGGAATATTAATTTTAAAAAGTTGAAGGTATAATATTTGTGGTCCTGTAATTGGCAAAAAGACTTCAAGTCTGATAGCTTTCGTTTAAAACTAACAATCCACATGGTCCCTTGCTTCACGCAAGAAATAACATTCGTTACTCAAACACGAATATTTTCATATACACTGGACTATACTCTTGGACCATACCTATACTTTCTTGGCTACAACCTGTCCTCAGAGCAGCTGATGCAACTTACAATCTTATCACAATAAATCTTGCCATTATATGCTCGTGTTCCTACAGGGACACTTCATACACTACACTCCCTACTCTCAGTGTGTCGTGTGGTGTCGTAAGTTAAGCGCACCGTAAGTAACCTTTAAACTGTACAACGGCCGTGAGTCTGACGTCATAATATACTATATTTATTTGAGTTTGTTCCGGTCTTGACACTATACAGGTGACGTTCATAAAGACATATATTAAATTTGCTAATGAATAGCCGTGAAATTGCCGGTTGTAAAATAGGCCTATTTGCATTTATACTATACTAGCTGGTACCCGCGACTCCGTTTGCGTAAGAAAAATAATAAGAAACTATGACTAAAATTTAAAGCCCCGTAAGCGCCCTGCCTCCCTAAGTTACTTTTTATTACATCAGCTACCTGCAAATAAGTTTCTTTGGAGGGTTTTGCTCGTGTGCTCGGTTGCTCTTCCGCTGTGACCAGCCGGGTTGGAAGACTATGCATGTTTCTCGTTTCCATATTTATTTTGTTAGGCTCTATGTTGGAGGAGGCGCTTGGTGGCTATGATTGTTTGTTTTGATCGCTGTTGGTGTTTTTGTCTGTTATGTAATTTAGGATTCCTGGTTTTATGACTCCCTCCGAGATGCTGTTCGACCTCTTAACCAGTTGCCTTTTGGTCTTTTTGTTTATCTGTGTGTTAATTGTATCACTGTGATTTGATTTTTGACTTTGAGGAGAACCTGTCAATTTTCTTTTAGTATTGTTTCTTGCGATTATCAGCTCATATGCTATAACTATCACACTTAATAAAGGCTGTGTGACCCTTCTCTGTCTCTTTAGTTGCACTTGTTCTTGTAGTAGTTTCCTTTTCTCTATTAAAGATTTTGGATGATCTTCTTTTACATGGTATTGTGTATCTTTTATTGCTATTTTTTGCTTAAGTATTTTTTTTGGTGCATAGAGTTGAGAAAGTCACCACTAGGGGGCGTGGCCTTTCGACTTTCTTTCTTACTCTCTTTAATTCTTGTATGTACCTGTTATTTAGTTTCACCGACAGATATTGGTCGACTCAGTTGATAAATATATTTTCAAGTTTTTCGTATGACTTCTCTGTCTCCTCAATTCCGAAGAATAACAAGTTTCTATTTCTTGCCTGCCTTTCCAAAAATGCAATTCATTTTTCCTGATTTTCCACGATGCATTTTAGTTTTTCATTTTTTTCTTTTATTTCCAGAAATTTCTTTTCGAACATTCTGCTAGTATTCTGGGTAACTTGTTCCGCGATATCCTTCCCTGTTTCTCTGATTTCTATCAAGTCTTTTTGTGTTGTTTTAAGTGCGTTTAGAATCTCCTCATTGATTTTTTAGTTTATCAGTATACATTTTTTGTTTCAAGTAGTGACACCTATTGGTGTTTCTTTGTATTAGTTAAATAGCTAGCTAGATACTTGATGGTTCATTAGTGGCACGCTCTCTCTGTATGTGTCGGCACTATCTTGTAGTTCTTCGCAGATTTATTGTGAAGTCGATGTTGATGTAACTATTATTCAATAGATGGCGTTGCGTGTGGTAGTTTGATCTTTCAGCAAGTTTTCTACCTAAGGTTATGTTTTATGGCACTCGATAGTCTTTCACTTATATATATTTCAGTGCACTTTAACATGTATGGAAACACAATAACTTGCTGTTCTTGTTTTTGAAAAATTGGCGTAAAATTTCAGTGTACAATGGGAAAACATGATTATTTGCACTTTCACTATTTTGGGTTTTCTATATTTATAACTTTATTTGTTAAATGTCCTTTATTATAACTATTTCCCTGATCACTAAAACTCTGCAAACCATAGTTTTTTTGTTGGTCGAGAGTCACTTTTGCATTTTTCATCGAATATTAATTACGGAGCCAATATTTACCGCTGCACTGAGGCGCCCTACCAGGTTATGATATAAATTTATAATAAATACTCTAATCAAAGCTGGATATAAAATGAGTTCCTATGACGCGACTTAGTGAAATAGGATCGAGATAAAATAAAAATAAAAATTGTAGAAGTGATATACCCGCAATTTACTTTGAGAGATAGACGAGTGGCTGGAGTGATCAAATAGTTATCTAAAAACCATATTAATCTTAAATGGTTTTGGACACTCTCGCACACGCGATCATAGACTGACCGTTGTTCTGCAGTCATCATTGGGACACCGTTTTCTAATGTTGCCAGCAGTCCCAATGAGTTGTAACCAATCTCTGTGGAATATTCCCTATTGGTAACCTCTCTGACTGTGGTTGGTATTAGCAAACCATATTCACAGAATGATTTACCACCTACTGCTGTTAAGTCTTCCTGAAGAGCTGATAAGCGCTAATTTATGGCAAGACCACGGAATTTATCATTAGTTACTGTGTCACTGTGAGATATATTCCGAAGAAAGACTTATGCAAATTTTTCCTTATTTTTTCCCATGAATGAACAGGATCTCACAAATTACAAAATGTCAGCAATGTTGCAAATAAATGGCGTAACCGTCGTGGACTATCACTGACAAAGGACTCTGCTAAAGCGTCACCCCAGTGCTGATCGTTTTCAAGCAAATGACGTGCTTGGCAAGTTCCTCCTCGTTTGTTGACCCTCGCACTGTATGTAATAATAATCTCAAACAGTAACACTCGGCGTTGTAAGGCTGAACGGTATACACTCTACCAACAACATGTTCTTTGAAAATATCTGACTCGCCATCTACAGGCCTGCTACGGCGTCTGCGGTTAAAGACTTGTTGCTTTAAACGTTGCTTTTATGTCATTGGAAATGTACTATTATAAGTGCGAATATTGTCTAAGAACTGTTTAGATTGCACATGTTCCCCTAAAAGTAGTGATTTCGAATGTTCCGGTGGGTCTTCGAACGAAGGTAAATTTATTTTACCTCCAGAACAACAGAATCCAGCAGACTCCTCACTGCACTTTGAAGCATTACAAAAAGAACGTACTACGTTCACATCGCCTATTACAGAAGATGGTCTGTAATCCTTTGAGAGGTTATAAGGAAATCCACTTTTATGTTTGTGGGACCACGGCACCGCATTTGTAGATTGATCTCCTATGCGTACATCTAAGTCATTAAGACTATGTCGAAATCTGTCTGCAGTAGGGCGGGCCTCTCGCTGTGCGTCTGTTTCAAGAGACCGAATATTTTCAGTTCTTAATCTTTCATTAGACAAAGTTATTTATCGTTCTTGTCTCAAAAAATTGTAATAATCGCGTCCCGACTCTACTGGTTGTTCATGCTCATGTTCATCTTCAAGAGAAAGAATAATGTTATGGTGCACCCTATCATTTGTCAAACGGTCTTCATATTTAGTAAAAGTTTCAGATTCTCGAGATAAAACATAATCTTCTCAATCAGCTGTAAGCCATAATTCCCTCTCATAGATGTTTCCGACTCGCGAGATAATGTATGCTGACCGCAGTCAGCCGTGAGCCTCAATTCTCGTTGTGAAGCAGTTTTAGCTTCTCGGGATGACGCATGTTGTTCTCGGTCAATAATACGCCTCAGATCACGATGAGTGGCTCGCCTCGCTCTAACAGTTGCTAAACACCTCTCTCTGTCTCTCTGGACAGTTTTCATTAGCTCGAGAAGTTGAGGCACTAACTCTCATAGAGTTGAACTGATGTGCTCTTCGCTCTGCCGATTCTTGAGAACGTCTAATTCTCATTTTCTTAGCTTGACTCGAAGTGCGAGATAAAGATAATTGTTTTTTAGGTGGCAATGTGTATTTTGTTTTTATCCGACGATAACTGAAAGGCTGTCAGTAGTTAAACAAATAACCTACGTTAGAGGTCCTAACTAACGCTACCTTACACTTAAAATCTGAGTGCCTATTTAAACTAAAATAAACTACTATCTTCCTATGCATACTTCGCTTAAAAATAAATACCTACAACTACTATAATTAATAAACGTACCTACGCTTTTAACTACTCAATACAAAAAAAAAACAACATAAATTAGTCGAAACTAACCTATCGGTATCTAAAAATCATCTAAAACGAAATAAAATGGAAACTATTAATAATTTTGAATTTGAACGAATATTTTAACACTAACAAAACAACTAAAACCTATTTTATAAAATTACAACAAAAGAATTTAAATTTATTAAATAAACGATTTAAAGATTAAAAGTGGCGCTGATAAGCACGGTTTGTAATATCAATTATTGTCTGTCAATAAAGTCGCACGCTCTGAACGCATCGACAGCCAAACATTGAGTGAAGCTCGCGGTCGCCTCCCGCCTTTTTATACCCCACCGCCGCGAGCCGCGTCGAGCCTGGCAACCGTTACGCAAAAATAACCCTTATAGCATGACTCAGTATTCACGCGAGATGGCTTATTGGCGTATTTAATGTATAAGTTTGGTGTTTCTCTACCGATTTTTATGATTCCTTTTTTATTGAATCAATAATAATGTTTTTTTTTTAAATTAAGGATGAGTGAGAGTATTATAAACGTTAGAGTAAACAAATATAATCAGAATGCTCCCAACTGCTAAGCTATCGGGAGTTACGCGTGTTACACAGATCAACAGAACTAAATAATTATTATATTATATAACTATTTTACAAGTTTGAGATCTTTGTAAACTAGACGTGAGGTGTGAGATCTGTTTGAACGACTGACAGACAACTGTCAAACAACTGACAGCTATTGCAAACGTTTTAGAGTATTTTGTGACGTACCTTTAGGATTTGCGAAATAATCTTGTTATTTTTTATCTTAGAATCCTCTACGAAGTATAAGAAGCAATGTTCTAGAAATAAATGGAATTAGTAAATTCTTCCTAAAGTTATAGTGTGACCATCGGAAATTAAGATTAATTTTCGTATTAATAGATATACTAGTCATAGCCCGTGACTCAGTCCTCATGAACATTAGCTTTGCGTTGGGAAAGAAATGTATAAGGGCGCATTTTCATTGGTCGATAAGGCCCGCATTCGGGGTGCGGGAGATTTCTGTAATGCATGCCATAGGGCCCGCAAAGAGTTTATCGTTTTCACTGGTCGTCAGAGCCCGCATACGGGGTGCGAGTGATTTCTATAACACATGCGATAAGGCCCGCATGCGGGGAGCTATTTTCACTGGTCGTTAGAGCCCGCATTTGAAGTGCGAGAGAATTAGGTACCTACAGTTTGGCAGTGGGTTTTGAGATAAGCAAACGTACTCGCCATGGATCAACAATTATTGCTTTGTGGAGCAATTTTGACTGTTTGCGGTATATTAAAAAAGAAATGAATAACTTCTTTGAAGAAAAAGAAAAAGAAACAAAATAAACAGCGTTAATAATATAAATAATGCGCGTAGTATTGATGACGTCTAATAAATGACTGAACGGAGGCGAGTCACCGCATGCTTTGTATCGACCGAGTTATCGACTGACTAGTTTCATTGTTCGTTATCCCGAATGCGGATATCACCCGCACACGTTTAATCAACCGAGTTATCGTCCAGTGGATTTCATCGGTTGTTAGCTCGCATGCGGGTACTCCCCGCAATCGGGCTAACTACCGACTTATCGACCAATGAAAATGTGCCCTAAGGCGTATTAAAAAAATACATATAGCTAAGACAATAGGTTCCTCTTTCTTGAATAGAATTACTATGTATATGACTTATGCTATATTACAAAAATTAAATGAAACTAAGGCACATTGACACTACTATAATTCAAAATTTTTTACATGTCTCCCATAGCTTTAGGTCTAAAATATAGTTCGATTTCCTTGGGTGTTTTGTTTCTTGTTTCCGGCAAAAACATATATAAATATGAAGTACAAATACAGCACATTACACCGTAGAAAAGGAATGTACCGCTGACATCGAAAACACGAAACATTTGATGCGAACACTTCACTATTATCATGTTAATTATACAAAAGGTGCCGCCTGTTACGGTGTAAGATGTAGCCTGGAATCTCGGACTTATTACTTCTCCAAACACAGAACATGCGAGAACGACTGGTCCACAGCTCACGGCCGCAGAATGCATACAGAAGAATACCATCAGGACATAGTTATTTTCCTCTAAGACTTTCCATTTAACCAAATATAAGTATAAAGATATAATTAAAAGGCAAGCAACAACACAACACGATGTGAACATATATAAAGTCCTTCGTTTTAGAATTTTTACCAAATAAGAACCTACATAAGTACCAAATACTGTTACCCCATCCAAAATTAACATTCCCGTGTAGGCGGAGTTCTCGTCCTTAGTAATAATTTTCAATATATCCAACACAAACAAACTACAAACCATTTTCGCAGAAAGATGGTAGTGGGCTACTGCTACCAATGATAAAAGGAGTGGTTTGTAAAATTCGGGAGAACTAATCGTATCAGTAAACCTAATTCTGTCATATTTTATTTGAGGCTCATCCGATATTAATTCTTGCAATTCTTTTTCCGAATCCTTGTCAGTGCCACGGATCCATCTGAAGCACATTTTGCATTTTTCAATCCGGCCTTTGCTCGCCAACCACACTGGGGATTCCTTCCAAAAAATCACGTTATACGTGTATAAACTACTTATAATGCCAAGCAACGCTACGTTCTTCCAATGATAGAAAGTTCCGATCGCATTCGCCATCCACATTCCCCAAAAAAAGGAAGCGCCTTTCATACCCAAAAATATACCACGATACTTAACAGAGCTGTAGTCAGTTAGTATGATCACCATCAAATTAATGTTCGCCGCGTGAAAATAACCCTGAATTATTTCAGAGATTATGATGTGTTTTATTTCGGAGCCGAAGTACAATATGAGGAATGAAGTTGTTGTGATGATGCTGTTAATAATCTGCGGGAACTTTCTTCCTGTCAGCGAAGTGAAGTAGGGCAGAATGAACACCCAGGGCAGGATCGCAAAACTTGTTGTCGAATCTGAAAAGATTTTTATGTAAGATTAATACTTACAATACTATGGAAATCTAATAGGGTAGTCTAATGTTAAGTGATGGTGGATTTTAGTTTGTATTAGGGCTGCCTGGGCCGGGAAAGTACCACCGTCTCACAAAAGGTCAATGTGAGGTCGCGTTTCACTTTGCGGGTCGTCCGATGTTGCGAGAGGCGTTTGCCCTTGTATTTAACAAACCCCATTCTCTCCCAAGTTGTTGTTATGTGCAGGGTCCCTTAATCTAAGTCCATTCTGAACCGTTTATAGTATTTCATAAGCCTGTGGTAAGGGATAGTCCACGAAAAAGTGCAGCGCTGGTTGCCCACTGGAGAGAGGCCGAAGTGGGAGGCTGGATGGCACCTAGCTTTCCCACAAGTCGGTTCAGATACTCTTCCGTCCCATCGGCTCATGGGCCAGTGGGACACAAAATCGGACACTTATTCATATCAAGGGCCACACTATTTCATAGGAGTATAAGCTTTCTTCCCCATTGCAACGAAAGCTACCAAAAACAAAAAAAAGAGTGTCACAAAATAATATATTAAGGGTTACCCATCGGCCCAGCCTTCATCGCTGAAAGTGGATTTTGAAATTTTAGTGGACCATTTCCAACTTTTCGTTTCGGTTACCTTGGAGCAACCGTGATCACGGGCAGACGAGATGAGAATGTCTCATCTCATCTAATAGTTCAAAATAATAAAAAAGCGTGTTATTCCGAAAATTTGTGTTGTATTCAACGTATACTCACACAACCAGGAAATCAGTTCAGCGTCGATCTCAGTAGACTGCTCACGCTTTAGTTGAGGAACCATAACGGTTGTGGCGCCCACAGACAACCCGGTCATAAAGAACTGCGTCCAAACAGTGCTGCATATTAATAACTGAAACAGATGATAATGAAGTATTAGTTTAGAGAGAAGCTCAAAGGCTCGTTTATATTTACAAACTACTAATAAGAGAAAATTCTTTCTTCAATGGCACCCGAAAATGTTATGTTTGAGAATTTAAATTTTTCGCAAGTTACTTTATAAACTACAGAATCACTGTTAGGTCCAAAAACAAAACCTTTTGTAAATATCTCGTTATGTTTAATTTGCTGTTGTTCTGTAGCAAATATCCGTATCACAAATTTTATTAATAAAGGGACCATCTTTTTCAGACAGCAAACAACCCTGTATGTGAGCAGTGCTCATTAATATGACGGTTCAATATGCTTCTGTTCATGAAGGTATAAAATATAATCAAATATTGTCTATGGAAACTTTATTAGAAAAAAAAAACATAACAGCTGGACTTTACACCCTGCCAGATAATTAAAACGAGTTTAAATGAGTAGTGTCTGAATTTGGGGAACAAAAATCTATATATATAAATTAACTTTCCCAAAACTAACATTCGCTGTATCACAAGCATAAACTAGTCACAAAAGGAAATGTGATGCATCTTTTTGGGTAAAGGGTACATCCCTAAATAACCAACTGATGCAAGAGACAGTCAGCTAAAAGTATTGCCTTAAGCTATTTGTGTTACTCTGTAAGCAAAATAAAGTAAATATTTCCGATCTTTTAATTGCAGTTTTCGTATTATTATAACTATGTTCTTTTAATTTAAAACTTCCTTCACGTTTTATAATTAGTATATTCTGTAATACCTAAATAAAGATATAAATTAAATTGTATTTAAGACGATACATAACAATTATTTGTGACAGCACCCGCGTCTGATGCTACAAGATACATTAAGTATAACAACCTGTTTTAACAAACACCACCACCTCTCTTTTTCGCACTCGTTTCGAACCTTCAGTTCTTGATATTCGCAGTTTTCCATTTTGTAGGAATAAACTTAAAATTGATTCAGATAACCCAAACTCACGCAACCAAATTATTAAACAGAGATTAAATGTTGTTAAAATCTAAAAGTGTTTGCTGGATTAATAAAAAAAAACAGTCGAAACTCGAATGAAGTTAATATAAAATAAAGATATACAAAGTGTTCAAGCGTCTTGTTAATGGGAATGTTGATACGAAAAGTGTCCCGTCGTCTCTTATACTTTTAAAGATAACTATTTTGTTACAGCAAATTACAAATTCAACGACTTGTTTGATTGATTAAAGGTCTTCATCAATGTCTTCACGTTATGCTTACTAAAGTTTCCAGCGTTACACTACATACAAGGCGTATTCCGTACTCATCCGATAACTTACGATAACACTAATGTGTGAATATTGCTCTAGAAGATATAGAGCAGGCCCGAACCGAGGCGCGGATTGAGGCTCTACACCGTTGGAAGGAGGCACTTGCCAACCCTATCGCAGGTCACCGGACGATTGCCGCGTTTCGTCCGGTGTTAGGGGAGGGGGTGGGGCACCATCGGGGCAACCTCACCTTCCGCCTGGTGCAGATTCTAACCGGACATGGTTGTTTCGGCCACTACCTTCACCGGGTCGCCAGAAGGGAAGAAAGGCCACAGTGTCACCACTGCGGCGATCCCGACGACACTGCCGACCACACTATGGTAGTGTGTCCGGCGTGGCAAAATGAGCGCCGTGCACTCACTTCGGCGCTCGGCGGGAGGATTCTCTCGCTTCCAAGTTTGGTCGAGGCCATGATTGGTAGCGATGAGGCTTGGGAGGCTGCCGCTTGCTTCGCCGAAGCAGTAATGTCGGCGAAGGAAGCCGCGGAGAGGGAGCGGGAGGTAAATACTCTAGCCGCTTCCATCCGGCGTAGACGTACGGGTCGGAGGAGACGGGTGAACCCGTAAACGCCTTTCTTCGACGACCTGGAGGTTCGACCAGCCTGCGTCAAATGGCACTGACGCAGGCATTGCACCTGGTCACCATGTTTGGGGATTATCTCGGCTTTCCCGGGTAGTCCCCCATCGGCGCGGTAGTCCGGCACAGTAGCCGGGCGGCCCGGGGGTGAATTGGTGACTTGCTACAGCAGGTCCCAAATCACCCTAAACACGGGCAGGAAGGGAAGCCGGGGAGTTTTAGTGGGTATTCCCAGTGCCAATACCAACAGGCGCTGGGCGACCTCCAAACAAAACTCACTGTCGAGCCAGGGCAGTGAGCAGTCTGTAAGACGATTTCTCCCCGAAAAAAAAAAAAAATTGTGTGAATATTAAAAGGTAAATATCAACGCTTGCTTTGAAATATGCCGACACGAGTGTCTTTTTGCACGTGTACGGAAATATTGTCAGAACATTCAACCAAGCTAGTCGTGCTCGGTTGGCATAGATAAAGGTTACTGCTTTTGCTGCTGTTACGATAAACAATCGCAAAAACAGTATTCGGGTAAAAGAGTAGGTTCAAAACAGTTAAGTACAAACAGCTTCCTATTCAATATTTAATGAATATTAACAAAAAAAGTTCAGTTGATAAAACCTGGTTCGAAAGAATAATGAATAGCTTGGAATATTAAATTTAAAAAGTTGAAAGTATAATATTTGTGGTCCTGTAATTGGCAAAAAGACTTCAAGTCTGATAGCTTTCGTTAAAAACTAACAATCCACATGGTCCCTTGCTTCACGCAAGAAAAAAACATTCGTTACTCAAACACGAATATTTTCAAATACACGGACTATACTCTTGGACCATACATATACTTTCTTGGCTGCAACCTGTCCTCAGAGCAGCTGATGCAACTTACGATCTTATCACAATAAATCTGGCCATTAAATGCTCGTGTTCCTACAGGGACACTTCATACACTACACTCCCTACTCTCAGTGTGTCGTGTGGTGTCGTAAGTTAAGCGCACCGTAAGTAACCTTTAAACTACAACGGCCGTGAATCTGACGTCAGAATATACTAGATTTATTTAAGTTTGTTCCGGTCTTGACACTATACAGGTGACGTTCATAAAGACATATATTAAATTTGCTAATGAATAGCCGTGAAATTGCCGCCTGTCAAATAAGCCTATTTGCATTTATACTATATATTATTGTATGACATAGCTACTTTATTTCATGACACGTGAGTAAAAGTTCTGTGATATCATTGTGTTAGCAGATCGTAAATTAAGTTTAATTTTTTAAATTAATGAAAGAAGATTCTAAAGGTTTTTTTGTTTCGGCCTTCCACATATATGTAAAAACTCCTTGTGATATCAATTGAAGATTTATAATTACTATCCTGACCCCTGACAATTCTCCATATATTTTTCTATTGTCTCCAATGTGTATAAAGAATAGGATAAGCATGAAATAAAACCAGTTCGGTAATATTTGTTTCTTGAGAAGAAACTTCGTTGAGGAGGCTGACATTTTTTTTTTGGTTTACAGAAAAATATTGTAAAATTTAAAGTCAGACAAATATAAAATCAAGCAGAGAAATATATTGAATCTCTTTTTAAAAACTTTATTTGACTTACGAAAAATCAATATTAATTGAATTAAAAATTCGAACTACATAAGTGTAGAATATCAAAGCTTATTTTAGGGGAACCAGACACAGGCATCTATTATTTTAGTAAATTATACACTCCTTGGACCAGACGATAGTACACTCCTTGGGATTATTCCACAAGATAAATTTTTTGACTTAAAAACATATGGAAACCAAAGTAATATTTCAACCTTGTCTTTTTGAAACGCGTGAAAAACTATGGACAAGTCCCTCTAGAATTTCTTGGTTATCTAATGAGATCTAAGATTTTCGCGAGTATTCATTTAAATGAAACTAGTATTATCCGGATTCGGAACACTTCGTCTGCCCGTGATCACGGTTGCTGCAAAGTAACCGAAACGTCGGGATTATGTAGTTTTTAAATAATAAAATCCGCGTAGTAAATCCGAATAATACTAGTTTCATTCTTGGTTATCTCTTTCTCTGTATCTTTTCTTTTAATTTCCTTACTCAATATACCCTCTTTGATTTGCAAGATAAGGATATAGTAATGTATATGTAAAAAATCCCATCATTAGAGGCGAAACCATTAATTTTGTTGGGACTTATTTATTTTTCTATTTTACCAGAGCATAGTATGGATATCTAAAGAGACGGAACCTCTTACCATTCAATGGATTCACCGTGCGGTTGCCGGGTCCATCGCATTGCAGGGTGAGGAGCTTCACTGGTGCCTCGGACTTGCGACCCAGGTGTAGGTTTTAGGGGGCTATCTAACGCTTTAATCGTGACCTCCACCGTCCCAACTCTTTTCATGACCAAATTTGAAACATACCTATTAGGCCTGCCTTCGAAGTACGTTCCAAGAATGAATTGATATTAGTTCTGGACAGGCCCAAGTCGTTTAGTAGGTTGTAGAGAGATTTAGCCGTTATACTTTTCGCTCCCACTTATACCGCGTACAAATCCACGACGAACCTATTTCTAGTGAGTTCGTTAGTGAGCTCGTAATATTTACTGACCTTGATGGTATGGTCTTTGGGGATGTTGGTTTCCCAAGGAACCGTAAGCTCTATCATCACAACGCGCTTTAAAATTCGCGAATACATAAATATGTCTGGACTGGAGGCCGACGCACAAATATCCTCGGGGATTTTGTATTGAAGCCGCTTTAAGGATAGAGTAAGGCTTGATATTTAATTTTATAGCCCTAGTGCCTTCTCTCAGAAAACCTACTGATCGCTCGTTTGTGGTTATTCCCCTTAGCGCTCTGGCTACCGAAGGACTAACCGCGTCACGTATGATTTCCAGAACCCTATCGTGACGACGCGAGTACTGACCGCTATCCAGGAGTACCCTACATCCCACCAGCAAATGCTGCCTTCCCACAGATTCTGCAAGTTTTTTCGGTACCTTTACCCCATCTTACTAAATTACTTTTATCTGGGAGTCATTTGGAACGCATTGGGATAAAATTTTAGCAATACTGGCGCCATTATTTATCTCTAATTCACATGTAAATTCAATCTTCGTATTGACAAAATGAAGGTGGAAAAGAAAAGCAAATGTTTTATTATAATGTCACGATGTGGCAAGTGTAAACTATCACATCACATAGTTTTGGGTGATAGTGTTACGAACATAAACATAGTCAGTAACTTTCACGTTAAAATTTAACTAATGTTATAGGAAAATGTACGAACAGGAAATGAAAAATAGTTTGGAATGTTTTTTATTTAAAACAATTGATTTTATTTTGTGCATATACAAACTTTATCAATACATTTATTTGCTTCACATGACGACTAAACTGGAGCAAATGATTTTGTTATCAATTCATCCGAATAACTGCCGACGGATACAATATTGTTTTGTTATAGTCTTTAGCGATTGGTCTTAAACCATCATTTCCTTGTTCAGAACTCATATAACAATATTCTTTATTAAAAATTTCTTCATAAACCTATGTGTAATGGATAGCAAACACACAGCTCCTTCTAGACCGGTTTCAATTTCTCCGAACCCTCCTCGTGTACGACGATCCTCTGAGCGGCCACTATATGATGGACCCTCCGTCTGTGTGTGTATAATGACGCGCTCTGTCTGAACGTCCGACCACAAACATCACAGGACAGCGGTCTCTCGCCTGTATGGATTAGTTCGTGTTCCCGGAGACACTTATTGTCCTGTTTTATGACAATAAAGTTACCTAAATAACACATCATGTGACGTGACGTGACGTCACATGACATTCCGTTGATATAACATTATGACAGATACTTGCATTCATTAATACTATGAAACTGCTGTATTTTAAATACATTTGTAAAGAGAATTAACCTATGTATTAATTTCAATATTTTAAATAATTAAACAACCCACTATTTCCATCGATTTTATAATTCAGTAATTTAGTAACAGACATACAAACCTTTACAGTTTATACATATATACTAACCCGGAATGTCTTCCCGCACGTCTGACATATCTTGTCCTTGTCGTTCTCTTTGATCCCGTGATGCGCTCGTTTGACGTGGCGGGTTATGCACCTGCGGGTCGCTAGGGCCTGAAGTATATTATCATATTTTCATATTTTATTATTTCCTCTCATTCACTTTATATGTAACTGTATAAGTAAATGTACAATAATTATCTTCTAAACCTTAGCTTTGCTAATATTTTGTTTAAATTGCCCGTGTAATTTCTATCTGAAATTATTCTTAATAATTAAATATGTCATTAGTTATTGTGTTCATGTGTTTTATAAAGTAAACTATTTACGATTACCTTGTCGCATATGGGACATTTGTGCAGGGTCCTGCCCATGTGTTGGTAGTTGACGTGATCTCGTAACTCGCCACGGGATCTGTATCCTTTCTTGCATTCAGGACATTTGTATCTAAAACGTATTACCTTCTTGCAATTCTATGACAATTATAATAATTATAAATATTCTAATAATAAGAGTTTGGAAGAAGCTAGTCTAGATGCAGAAAATAATCAAGTATAGGAGCGCAGATCGATATTATATTCCTTATAACATTAAATGTACATTGCATTGGAACCCAGAGGCCAGACGGAACGAGAACTAGCCAGAGACTTTCGCTTTTTCCTATAAATATCTATAGTCCACTTGAAGGTATGTACATCGTCATGTTAGCCCGTCTGCTATACTATTATACCTCATATATGTTGATCTAATTCAAGCCTTTCATCAAATAGTATTAGACGATATCCATATGAATAAATGGTCTTAATAAATAATAATTAATAACAGAAAAATAATATTTACTTTCATTTCAAATCACACGTATAAAAATTATAATTTTATTTACAATAAAATATATCTTATATAACATATGTTAACATTAAGAAAAAATTACAATTGTATATTTAGACGACATTATAATTAAGTTTGTAGTATGATTATTTTACGTGATTAGGATTTGGAGATTGGGCTTCTGAATTGATTTGATAATCGGTAGAAAAGGCAAGATTTAGGAGCAACATGCGGATGAGGAGGAGGAATAGGTTATAGTCCAGCTTGTTTCAGTCAACCGTCTAATGTTAGTCTCTTTTTTTTTTACTCTTTTTTTTGTGCACCCCGGATCTGTCAGCGACAGGGCAATGTTAGTCTTCCTTAACCAACCATAGATTCTAAGGTCCCTGGTCTATCAAATTCTAGTACATGAGCTACAGTAATATATACTTATATAGTTTTCGCCTCTAAGACCAAAAACACAAGATTTTTGCAATAAAAAATACATACTTCAAGACGTCTCCAACGGCGTGTGATTTGGCATACTTGAGGTGATTCTCGTACGAGGCCCTTGATATGAAGCGTTTATCACACGCGACACACACATGGGTCTGTCTGTGAGTGTGTGTGTGAGCGTGGGCTTTGATCAGGTCCTGGCGGATGAGCTTCCCACACGTGGGACACTGCTCCCTGGGCAGTGGCGAGGAATGTACCCTGAAACATCATGAATATTCTAATAAAAAAGAATATCTACCTACCATACGAGTACCTCAATTTAATTGATATTTAAGAAGAAAGTTGAATCAGGACGGGATACCATTTACCGTCTTTCAAATCATATATATATGTGTCTGACCTCTCGTGCCTGGTCAGCGTGTTCCTGAAGGCGAACCTCTTCCCGCAGGAGCCGCACTTGAAGCCGTCTCTGTGACACTTCTGTGTGTGTTTGTATCTTTTGTTTTTGTTCCTGGAAAATGTGTTTTCTATCAACATCTTCAGCAGTTATCTCAGGAATTTGCTGATGGTGAACAACGTAGAGATCGAATGGGATTGGATGGGATGGGATGGGATTTTTTTTTTTGGTGTCGAATTGATATATCCTGATGAAGTCCCTCCTTCCTAAGGTCGAATCCGACTGTCAGACTCCAACTGACTAAAAACTAACCAGTGTTCCTCATGTACTCGTGTGTCAGAGGGGTAGGTGTCGTCGAAGATTCCGTCGGTACCCACAGGTATTGGCCCATCAGATGGTCAAAAGGGGCCCCGTCACCCGGCAGCGAGACTCAACTATGAGACGGGTGGAACACGACGCCGCTTTGAGATTATCGAACGACAAGATGGCTCGGGTCTGATCCACAGGACGCGCCCTACGGTATACAGAATTCGGCCACTCTACTATACCCAGTGCGTCTGTTGAAGCATCTGGCGTTCACCCCCTCGCCCCCCTCCGCGGATGGGATGGGACTGGACGGGACGGGACAGAATATGTAAAAGCTAGAGTTATAACAAAATAAGAGCATTTCAATAAAATTTATATTGAATAGTATTACTTACTCGAACCATTTGTCGCACTCTGTACATAGAAACCCCCCCGTCTGTTTGTCCGATGTCTTAGACTCATTTGGTTTCCTTCTTACCTGTGATACATGTAGTAATTTTATTTTCATTCATTCAAATATTAACAAGCTTAATTTTGTATCTATCGGATCAACTATCTAATTGCTTGAAGTTACATGAAAATCGGTCCAGCTTTTAGAAATTGCTGTATAGAGGTTAGTGGACATGATTAATCTGAAATATCATTTCATACCTTTTTGTATTCAACATCAACACCATGCTCGTTCCTCAGATGTGTATTCATTGTGACAATTTTGTATGCAACGAACCGACAGATATCACATACATGTTTTGTATAGTGACTCTGTTCGTGCTGTTTAAAACCCCTTCGTTTCACGTACACTTTACATATGCCGCACTGGATATGATTCGGTCTCTGTAATTTAAGATGTTTAAGGGTAACTCTCTCTATATATAATTATTCCCAGGTTCAATTTACCCCGGAACTAATTTGATGGACTTACAAGACTGGTTTTGGTCTTGGAATATAAGAAAAAATATATCTCAGGAAATATTCTAAGTTACTTATGTCAAATAAAATTCTAAAGCATATTTTATGAATATTAATAATATTTAGTGTGTCAGTGCTTTTTGCTTGCCTGTACATGTAATTTCAAGTTGTGTCGCTCCAAACATTTATAGTCCTTGAAAACTCTCACACAAGATTCACATTTGCTTGAACTGTTCATGTAAAATTCATTTTCTTTCTGTTTTTTCATACTCTCCAACATTTCCTCTTCTGTCATTTCATATTTGGAACATCCAGACCCAACATGTTTATTGTCTGTATTATTTTCTATACAGCCAATGTTAATATTGTTCGGAGGAGGTTGTATATCTTTACAATTATTTAAATATAAATCTGCTAGCGGTATATCATCTGTGTCACTTTCAGTCTTCAAGAAACTGATGTCAGGACCACAGTCTATAAAATTTTCTGGCATTGATATATTTTCTATAATAAAATTGTATTTATCCTGATGGAAATACTGTAATTTTGATAGACTGTGGAAATTTTTCTGTAATATGATTAAGATATATATATATATATGAATGGAGAATTTTTATTTAAACAACAATATATTTCTTCAATAACCCAAAACAAACAAAAAATATCTAAGTTTCATAATTACAGTATTTTATGTTATAATTGTTATGTGGTTGTTGCATATACATACATACTTACATATATATATATACAATATTTATTTTTTACATATATATTAGAATAAAATATTGTGGTACATAAATCTATTTAATTTCATATAAATAACATTATAACATATTGAAAAATAAGTTAAGAAAATGTAATAGAAAAATATATGACTACAAAATATATATCCACAGAATATACTAAGAGATTTTTAATCTGTTAACTCACAACATCTCTTCCGTCTGTCAGCTCGGACAGTTGTTTCTGGGCGAGGCTTACTTGTTTGCGGAATTGTTGCAGTCTATATATAACAGCCTTACACTCCCAACATATTGATAAAAGTGATGCTCTCTTGTTGAATATTTCCTGTCCATACAAATAAATACTACACTTTTTCTAGATATACATCAGTTGTTTGTCTTTACTAGCAGTATATTAAATGTGTTTTGACTTAAATACGAATAAAATTTAGGTATTATTTTAAGACCAGCAAGTAACAGATAAAATATTGTATATACGAACAACCACTGCATCTGATATGTAATGTAATACTTTGAATGTATGTCAAAATTAAATTATAACTATGTACAATTATATTTCTCTTATTGGAATATATTTTTAATTTGAAAAGAGAAAAGAAGAATTAAGAAAATAACTGAATTATTCAAACAAAATATATATAACAGTGTGCATTTATTAACAATTTTTTTTATTTTAAAATACAAGCGTATCCTCACTTCGAAAACTTCGCAGTTGTATGAAAGTAGGAAGAATAAACTATTTACACCATCCTCGACTCGGCACAGTTTCGTGAGCTTTCTATCAACACTCAAACATGCACAACATATTGTTTTTAATTTCATTTCAGTGTTTTCGTCCATTATTTACAATTTATTTGAACACGTTTGTTTACATCTGATTTGTAAACATGTTTGACATTAGCAAAATGTCAATGGAGGTTTTTTTTTTTCGTGTAGGGTGTGGACGTATACAGTCGACATTTGTGGTTTATTTGGAAAGAGCTACTTCCATGTAGAACTGGTAAAATATGTTCTTATATATTTTAACACTCTTATTTCATCTATTTATTATATTAATAAGATTTTCTTTTTACTTATAATACTTTAATTTAAAAAATCCATAAGTAAATCCTATTATTATAATGTGTTACAACTTTTTTAAGCAACAGAAGTAAATGATGCAGCCGCAAAGTGATAAACAATATACAATATTTCGTAGACTATCAGAACATTTCTTATAAACTTTGGTGAATTTGGAAGTGATTATTAATGAAATATAATTACTTGTTTTGTAATTCATCACCTAAGCACCACGAGGAGACACAAAAGCTTACTCTATCTACATATCTATATGAAACTCCTAAACATTATGAAAAATAATATAAGTAACGCCATCTGTAATCATAGGTTCGTCAACTTATCATTAAGTCGACACTGTTGAAGCTAGGTGGCCGTATCCAAAGTAATTATTCAACTTCGTTACATTTGAATTCCTTGTTCTCCGGAAAACATTCTTTTGCCGTATGTGTTTTTTAAGATATTGTTTTATTTTTTATTACGACTCGGCTTGTTTAATGATATCTTGATCTTCAGTGACCTGTTTTATTACTTGGGCTCCTTAGTTACAGCCCAACTTATAGTAAAACTCACAACTTATAGTAATTTTCACATTTGCAATGACATGACATTTTAGTTGGATTGATGGGAAGTGTTTTATTGGCCCCTACGCAAAAGAGAAGAGATGTTATGTATAAGTTTGTTGCCTACCGGAAGCGAATGACCGGAAATCTATCTTTTTTTCAAGGCGACTGAACGAACTTGCATTAAATATTAATGATAAGTAAATGGAATCACATACGAAGAATTTGTTTTTTTAAATATATAGTTGTATGTTCTGGTTTTCTTTATATATGGAAATAATTACAAACACTCACTGTTCGTGCACTGATAATTAATTAATCAATTAATATGTAAGCGTGTTAATCGTTTATTCAAATAAAGAAAACCAATAAAAGTACTTTAATTACTAAATATTTCAGAACTGAATACAGCGCCATCTATTGGTTTATCAAGGAAGCAAGATTGCACGAGCGCGCCATCTATAATCAGGGGTCCAGTACTAAACTTTCTATATATATGTATGTAAGTGGCTGTTCTAGTTAATATTGTATTATGTGTGTAAAAATATGGCTAAAAGAAGTAAATCTTTACTGATAATGAAACTAAGCTTTTGATGAGACCTCACCAGCTAGCCTGTGTCAGTAAACAATGACTTAGACAACATTAACTTAACTCATACACATAAAATGAAAATGAAACAAAAGTTTTTTTATTGTACACATGTTATTATGTATAATCATTAATTTCTCTTGTACGAGTGCGCGTGGAAGCGTCTCTTCCTGGCGGGCGGGGGGTTGAGGCCGGCGTGGGCCTGGGCCGCCACTAGCATCGCGAGCTGACACTGAGCCTGCGGATCGATGTAAATATTGTTAGAGTCACTGCTAACAAACATGCACACAGTCACTCGTCTCACTGTATGTATGTCTTGTCATAAAACGTTCCACCGTACCTCCTGGTGCATCTCCTTAGCCATGCTGTACACGCTGTGCGAGCTGCTGTTATAAAGGAGGGCGTTGGACAGCATCAGAAGAACGTCACGCTGGAACTCCGCTGTTGTTCTAGAGAAAACGACAAACATACATACATATATATATATATACACATTCTCTGAGACCAGTACTCGGGGCCTTGTATATATTGTTGTTAAAGCACACATCCTTACCGTATGTTTCCCGAGTCGATGTTCCTGCGTATGGTGGTGAGGTCCATTGGCCTCTTGACCACCACACTGTACCCTGGCGCCTCCTCGTCGGTTATCGGTCTCAGGAACAGGGAAGCGTATTTGTGTGCGCACAGCCTGAAGGTATAAACATATCAGACTATATTTTCAATGTAACGTACAGTTCAGCGTGAGTAACGTACAGTTTAGCGTGCGAAACGTACAGTTCAGCGTGAGTAACGTATATGTTTGAAATAATACAAATTTGTGGCATAATAACCTACACACCTGCTGTACACCAGCATGACGCTTTTCCTCCACAACCTGTGCTGCCGCTCGGCGTCGCTCGCTGACGGAGACTCCGGAGCGCTCTCCGAACCTGAACAGGCTGGTATAAATAATTATGTTATATGAAGTATTATCATATAAAAAGCTCTTTATTTTTGACATTTATTTCAAAGCTTTTGAATATAAATTTTTCAGTAGGTATATATTTTTTTATATTTTTGTATACTATCTAATATTTAATTGTTTGTTAGCTTACTTCTCGAATCTGATTTCTTTTTCCTTGAATAGTCTCTTTTCTTCTTTCCGTCTCTGTCCTCTTCTCTACTCAACTGCAATGATTATTGATACATTTTTAATATAAGCACATTCAGTCATTGTAATCACTTCCTACTGAACTTCTCACCAGGAGCTGTCCCTACTTCAGTATATATATATAGGGAACACACATTTTATTATAACCGGACCTTTAAATTTCTGAACGCATCAAATGTGATGTTAAGTACATTTTTTTTTCTATCTGCGACGCGGGAAAGTAGTTGTCGACGCGACTTGTGAGTGTTTTTGTAAATTAAATTTATGTTGTTCAAGGTGTTCGTATTATTTTGTGAGTAAGTTAGTTTTGTTTAAACAAGTGATCGGTGATTTGTTTTCTTTTCAAATAACAAATAGTTAAAACTCTCTATGACAACTATATGTTTTAATGGTTTTGTTAAAAACCTAAATATATATATATGTATTATATTTTTTGCTGCACCATTAGTGATGGAGCTCACCTCCATCGGCGTGTCGTCGTCGGTCTCCGTGTGCGTGTCCTCCTCGACAGTTTCCGACTTAATTTCATCCTGATATTCCTCTTTCAGCATCTCCTTCAGCGGTATTGAGTCCTGGGAACAGAAGAATCGTCAGATGTTTTTATCTCCTGTCTTAAGAAGTCGTTTTTATAAATATAAAATAAGAATATATGCCTTTACACTTATTTATATGACGAAATGATTGGGAATAATATTGAAGCTCTCTATATATATATATATATATATATATTTAAAACTAGCAAAAATATTTAAAAAATATTTTCATATATATTATATTATCATCAGCCACCTCATCGTCTTCTTTCTTTATATCTTCAGCGTCCTTCTTGATATCTTCTGGAACTTCTGGCACGTCTTCTGCTTTAATATCTTCTCCTTGTGCTTCTGGAACCGGTTCCTGTGGTGGTTCTTCAGCGGCTATAAAAGAATAGGAACCACATTTAGAATAGCTATATTTTCACTAACTATTAAATAAGTTTTGTAAGGAATATACTAAATATTCGGAAGTATACCGAATACCCGAATAATCGGCGAGGTCAGCAGCCGAATAGCCGAATATGACGCGAATGTATTCGGCCAGATCTTAGCGCCAAAATCCGTACAGGCGTTTCTCCTAATGCACTCACCCAGAAGAATCTACTCAACAAAGACGTAGAAGTAGACCATTCTTCTTATATTACAGATGATGTACTTGTCTATGCACCAAGGAGTAATCAAATGCTTGACAAGCCAAAATTTCTATGACGACAACAATCCAGCCGGTATAAATTTATCACGTCAGTTTAAAGTCTTTGTATTATCTATGGAGATTATTCTATACTCCTACCTTCTACTTCCGGTTTAACTTCTTCCGGTGGCAGTGGTATGTCCTGTGGATCTGGTATACTGTCGGGTATCGATTGCTCGACCGGTTGCTCGACTGGTTGCTCGACTGGTTGCTCGACCGGTTGCTCGACTGGTTCCTCAACCGCTTGCTCGACCGGTTGCTCAACAGGTTCAATCGTAGGTTCAGCTGTGGCCGCTTCCGCAGCACTTTCGTTAGCATTATCTTCTTGTGTTTGCCTGTAATGTGTATTGTACCGAATTTTATTTTATGGGAAATAATGTCTGTATGTCTGTCGTAACACAAACACCGCTAAACCGATTTTGATATAATTTTCATTCCATTATAGATATTCATAAAATATATATATACATATAGTCTAAATATGCTTTAAAGTAATAATGAAAATTGATGTGGAAAGAAGAATATATATATATATAACTATATACATACGTAGGCTTGTCTTCTAAATCTTCTGTGTTATCTTCTTCCATTCTGTCATCTGGATTGACTTCTGGTTCTTTGACCTCCTCCTTCTTAATGGAAAGGTACGTTTAAATTTTATTTTTCATCAGAATATACATTAACATATTATTCTATACTAAATGAATTTTCAATTAGAATCCGTCTAACACGTATAGGATGGATTTGTATCCGCGACTTCTGGAACATCTCGTTGCGGTTGATTTACGAACTGAGCTATCGTGCCTTGATCCGAGTCAGTGAAATAAGCATTATATATATACTAGTTTGTGCCCGCGACTTCGTCCGCGTAAATTTCAGAATTAGTTATATATAACTTTTATCCGTGACTTCGTCCGCATTGGATAGTTTTTTGTATAGTATGAAAAACCCTGAGCTGTACTTTTTGTACGTATGTTTGAATTGTGCCGAGATGGGATGAGGCCATACTATGGTTAGGTTAGGTTAATACATTTTAAGAAGAAGATAGGTTACTGCAATACATTTTTATATACGATGTTTTTTGTTTTTCCCTCCTCGGCCAGAAAAGTAATTTTTCCCATGGGAATGCGTAATTTTCCCGGGCTCAAAAGTAGCCTATGTCCTCTCTCGGGTATCAAAATATCTCAATACCAAATTTCGTGCAAATTGTTTCAGTAGTTTAGGCGTGATTGAGTAACAAACAGACAGACAGAGTTACTTTCGCATTTATAATATTAGTATATATATGAACCCACAGGCACAATAATATAATCCCAGTCACATCAACATTTGATCTGCCGTGTCTGCTTGAGTCGGCACTTCAAAAGGAAGAAATCTGTCACCTCTTTGTGATATTATAAAAATATATTTTTACATACATTACAGGAAAAAAATCTATATCTATATAAAGATTGAGTGTGCGTTTGTTTTTATACATATATGTATATATAGTATGTACACCGACATAGCAATTTCTGTCCGTCTGTTTGTTCCGGGTTATCTCTGAAATGGCTGGACCGATTTTGACGGGACTTTAACTGGCAGGCGGCTGATGTAACGAGGAGTAACTTCGGCTACTTTTTATCCGGATCCCGAAATTAAACCGTTATCAGAGCGAATGGCAGGCGGTGCGCATGCGGCGCTTAAAAATTTTTCAATGTTTTTTTTGTTTTCCGCAGCCGGAGTCGCGGACAACAGCTAGTCGCTAAATAAATACCTTCTGTTCATCTTGTATAACTTTTATTTCCGGCGTAGGGAACTTGACTTCCGGGAAGCTGATCTTGACTTCCTCTTTCTCCGGCTCCTCTTGTTTCTCTTCTATCACTTCCGGTTGGGTTTCCTCCGGCTGCAATTGAGTGCAAAATAATAATAAAATATACGAACAGTATCTATTTAAAAACTTTAATTTCATCGCAATCTGTTCAGTAATTTTCTATGACTGACTAAAACACACATCCATAACAACATGTACTAATAGTGTAATATAATCTATTAGTTTATATATTCGCATAAACTTACTAATGGCGTCTCTGTTCGCGGCTCTTCCTTTTGGCTCTCCTGTACTGACGTTTCCTCCTGTAATATTAAAATATACATATATATATATATATATCATTTTTTACGTTTTATTGTCCTTTGGAGACTATATTTTTTTATTTTAAAAACTTTTTAGGCAAAATATTAATTTCTTACACAATTCATACTAAAACGATTAAATTACTGTGTGTACTAGTTTTGTACGCGACTTCATCTGGATGGACTTCGGTAGTGGATTAGAGAAATAAATGTGCATGTGAGCCGAGCGACAGCGACATCTATCGCATGTCGCGTTACTTCACACTATACACCCGTCATGAAGTGTTCCCGGGGCTACACGGACTGAAGATACATTATATACTATGTGCTATTATAATGTGCGAGTTATATCATTGTAAAGTTACATCAAAATCAATTCAGTAGTTTTCGCACGCAAGTCTAACACAAATCTCACATCGAACACTCGAGAACAACGGAACAGGGTTCCGACCTGCGTGCACTCATCGCGTCACGGACTGAGCTGGTGTGTCCTAGGGACAATGTAGTAAATACATTTCCTATATAAATGTAAAATTTTCTTATTCTATATAATATATATATATACATATATATACATATATATATATATTCTTAGTAACCTTATAGTCCATAGCAACGGGTGCCTCTGTGTTCTCAACATCAACGGGCTCAGCTTCCGCACCTTTCTTCGACTTCTCCAGCACCCTGGTTAATATTTATAGGTAAAACATCTTCATATAAAACAGCATGTATCCGGAGTTATTGTGATCTCCATTTTAGTTGCTATACATGAAAAGCATCATCAAAATTTGTTCAGACACAGATGTGTTAGACCAAGATAATTCTAGAAGGTTAATGAAGAATTTCATTGACTGTCTTACACGTGTTGAGTTACTGATGAGGTAAAGATAAAGATATAGCAAAGATAAAAGATTAATTACACCACAGATTATCATTAACTTTTTGATTAGTTTAAACATTAGTGATATTCGATAGTATGAAGTGAATTCTCAAACGCAGAACCTATTTATGCGTAGTTGGCTAGCTCACCGCACGTTAGCCTTGTGCATGCTGGTCACGGGTGGGATGTGGATGTCTATGTCTCGGAAGGCATAGACGTCTTCAGCTTTTATCTCAATGTCATCTATATCTACCGCCGGGACCGCTGGGACCGCCGGGACCGCCGGGCCCGCAGGCTGGGAATTAGCTGTAACAGTACATACATACTTACAATCGTGATTTACTCCCTCCATAGTTCAGGTTATAATTTTAACTAGTAGATATATTTTATAATTTAACTTAAAGATAGATTTGATAGTTCTTATACGTAAAAACTGCTAAATTAATTCTGATTTAACTCTCCAGTAATATAGGACAGACACCAGAACGACATACATAACAGAGATTCAGAAATTTCCTGTGTCCGAACACATGCAAAACAGTTGCATTTCAACAGACCAGAGATGGCGCTAGTTGGTTAATTTATTTTTACACTAGATGGCGCTGTTATACTATAAATTTCTCTCATCTGACAGCGAGCGAGGTCGCGGGCGGTTACTAGTGTTGTTTTACAACTGTACCTTTCAGCTGGTGTTCTATCTGAACCAGCTGGCTCTTGATGTGTTCGATAGCGGCATGTTTGTTATCATGAGGCAGTTCCAACAGCAGGGAGAGTGTCGGCGCACCAGCTGATGGGGACACCGTGTCTGGAACATATTAGACAGAGATAGAGATATATATGTTTATCTTTTTAATATCTCGCTCAACTTATTAATTACTTACTTATTATAAATGACTTTTATAACTAATTATATATATATGAAGGCGTGGTATTGACAATATTCGTACTCGTATCGGGATAGTGGCTTATTTGACAAAATAACTGAGAGCTACATGCCGGAGTGTGTGGGTTCGGACAAGTCATGTCTATCTTACACACATACGATCTTGGATTACATCAAGCGTGCTAATTCTAGTTTCCGAGCTAGTTTTCTAACATACATACCCACAACACTAGCCGGATGTGGTATGTGCTGGGGCGTTGTGACCACGGGCGAGGACTTGAGGAGTGACGTCAGCAGAGGCGAAGACGGGGGCGCGGGGCTAGCTGGAAATGTTACATATATTATATGTATATATGTTGATGTATGTGAAATAATATTTACACGGGACTAGGTCATTGTTGACAACCACCTGGAAGAGAATCTTAAATTTTAAAGAATCTTTCTCTTAGTAAATTTATTTCTTATTATTCAACTCTTCCTACTCATTCCTTCAGCCAGACCACCCGCCTAGCGCTATCTCTCTCGCACACTAACTCCCTCAATCTCTCTGTCTCTCTCACCCTATCTTCCACCTCCCTCTAACCCGTTCATGTCTCACCAGCCGGTGACGTGGTCTGCGGCCTCCACGTCCTCTCTGCCCTGGCCCGTCTCTCCTCTCTTTCCTTCAGCCAGGCAGCCCGCCTAGCGCTGTCTCTTTCCCTCGCTCGCTTGGCGCTCTCTATACCAGCCCACAACTCCTGGATCCTTTCATCCGGAGTCGAGTTGTTGCGCACTTCGTTAATTTCGTTCTGGAACAAGCGTTCATAAGCCAAATGACGCTAACTTAAAAAAAAATGTTAATGCTGCCAGTAAGATGTGTATGAAGATTTTAAATTGTTTTAAATGAATATAGACAAGCAATCTGAGAGCTAAGTTGAACCAAAAGGGACCCCAACTGCTATGATTTGGACCATTATTATTTGTAAAATAAGTCATATTTACACATTATTTTCTTTTCTTTCATTATTAATTACGCAAACTATATATCATCATCATCAGCCTATCGGAGTCCACTGCTGAGCAAAGGCCTCTTCTCACATGGAGAAGGTTAGAGCATTAATCACCACGCTGGCTCAAGACGGGTTGGCAATTACAAACTTATAATTTGAAATTATAAAAACCAGGTTTCCTCACGATGTTTTCCTTCACCGTCCGTCAGTGGTGAAGGAAAACACTTAGAAGGTACATGACTCAGAAAAATCACATTGGTACTCGCCGAGTTTGGAACCCACACCCTCACGCATGAGAGGTGGGCCTTTAACCTCCAGTCACCACAAGTAATAGAAATTATATATAGAGAATATATATGTAACTGTCAGTATCAAATAATATTTTTTTTAAATTTGATAGTTAGCTTTAAGACTTAATTATTTAGGTGTATTTGTGTAACAACTTAAATGTACATACGAGTATATATATATATGTATATATATATATATACAAAAATAAGTATGTATATATATATATATATATATACATATATACTTATTTTGTGATTTAATTTTCCATTTAAACTTAATCTATTTCTATTACAACTTATTTAAAGCAAAAATCTCTTCAGTAAATCTTTCAGGATGTACATATATATGTTTGTATGGTCATTGTTCCTTACCTTCAACTGTTCGTACTGGGAATTCATTTCCGTCAATGTGTTCTGTATTTCCTGTATACGTTGTTGCGTTAGTTGTTTTAAGATGCTCTCCTGCGGTGTTTCCACTCCGCCCTCCGAGTTTCTTTTCTTACGTTTCGGTGTCTCAACGTGCTCCAATAGGGCTCCATATTGAGCGGCGCAACTAAAATGTTAAGAGAAGTGAAATTACTCGTATTATAAACAGCGTTTTTTCCAGCTTAATTCTATAGAATCCAAAGTGGTGGAACGTGATTGTAGTGGCTTCTGATTTGTAATTTAAAATCAATGTCTGTTTTACAGAAAACAACTTTATTATAACTAAATGTAACTAAGTTTTGCAGATACTATGCATTTTATAACTACATAATCCCGATGTTTCGAGATAAAAGAGTCTTTAATCTCGTCTTCGTGATCACGGTTGCCGTGACGGAACCGAAACGTAAGGATCAGGTAGATATAAAATAATAAAAAAAACACTTAGTACCTATACGAGAAACTTGATTTCATTTAAATGAACACGCGAAAATCTTAGATACTACTACAATAAGTAACACAACACATCACTTTAACTAAAATTTTATACCTTTTTTGAGAATACCAGTCCGGCGGCCTGTTTGATTCTCCGACAGTTTTAAGAGCCCGAGAAACCGTCATCCAATTCTGATCGCCGCTCCTCACGACTGCCGACGCTAGACATAGCTGTTCCCTCACATTCCACGTGTCCAGCGGCACACGCTTTAATTGCAAACGCTCCTGTATTGAACTCATTTTCAATAATTTTACATCATAACAAAAACCGCGTCAGTCCTTGACAGCCTCAATGTTGATATGTCAAGGATAATCACACAGATTAAACAACTAGAATTCATTTTGTCTTTTTTTTTAAGAAATCATCATGGCACTTAATCGCATAATAATAAAATCGATTTACACGTGTCATATAAAAATGGCAAGTTGGAAGAATTTAGTTATATATCATGACTTAATTTCTTAAGCTTTTTGATATAGATTACTTTGTCATATTGGACTAATAATTTCTCTTACATAAATATGTCAGAAAGTCATTTATTTTGAGATTACGATTAATCGAGTAATGTATTATCTCTGATTTAAATTTTCTGTATTTATTTCATGTCTTAATTTTTATCAAAAGTCTGAGCGTTTCATCAACCAACAATTAAATAATTTTGTGGAAAAACACAGTCTCTTGAACCTTTTCCGAACCGATTTCTGCCACGATGGTACGATTTCAGCACTATTTTGTTTAAAATAACGTGTGATATTAGAGTAGCCATGGAAAATCATCAGGTTGTCACCGAACGATTGACCATGTTTCTTATGTTAATCGATTTTAGTAACGCATTTATACAGAGGGGGCGCGGGTTCAAAACCTGGCAAGTACCAATGTGATCTTTTCCGAGTCATTTGTACTTTCTAAGAGTATTTAGACACCACTGGCTGGAACAGGCTACAGCAGGCCTTGGGGTCTAAATAGCCCCAAAAAGTGCTGGTGCAGAAGGCAAGGGGAAACCACTGCAACTATCTTCCCATGGAAGGCATCGTGTATACGGATCACTGGTACGTGACGACCAGAACAAGTCTGCAAAGACTTGCGACGATGAAATTTACTTTTAATTATCGAAAGGGCATTATCCTGAGGTTTTCCATTGTCACCAAGTCAGAATCTGAAAAGGAAATCTTTGACAAATCTAGTAAAACCTCATTAGACTCGTTTCTCAAAGGGGTTTAATAGGCGGCGGAGAAAGCCGCATGCAACAGATAATATAAAAAAAATTTTAGTGTGAGGTTCCTCCGCGTAGAATAAGTGAAACTTCGTAATGAAAACAGGAAGGGGTAGGAATCGATTTTTAAGGAATTTTTAGTGTTTCCTTAAGACGACCTTTATTAACACTTCTTACAAGTCACAACTGATTGCTCGCATGGGTTCGAGCGCCACCCATTCCCTCTCGCCGTGTCTCTTTTCACCCCCCCCCCCCGAGCGTTTAACATTTAACGCAACCTTGTTGCAATTCGCATAAGAAGTTTCACTTCAAAAAGTGACAATTAATTCCATTACTTATAATAAAATAATAAAAACAAAAACAATGTCAGCCACATTTTATTTGTCCCTACATTATAATAATATAATCACAGATAATAAATAACAATATCTTACATGCTATAAAGCGACGAGTAAGCTCTTGATTTAGAATCGTTATCACTTATACGTTAATAATTAATTTAAAATAAACTCCCATATAAAATTTTCCAGTAAATAAACTTAGTTTTCCATAATTTTTTCTCTATGCCTCGCACCGTTCAAGTGTTGCATCATATTATGAAGCGTGAGCGGTACCCTCACTTTACAGATTTTACATAATACCTGACCGTTCTCATCTGAATTTTTAAATAATTCAATAAACTTATTCATCTTTCTGTCGAGTAAATTAACATCGGAATCATTAATTTTATTCACATTTTCATTTATTTTGGCTTTGTTTTCTTTATTTATTTTTTTGTTCACACCAGGTTCGTTGCTTACGGCTTCGTTCATTTTAATACCAGGTTCATTGCTTACGGCTTCGTTCATTTTTATACCAGGTTCATTGCTTACGGCTTCGTTCATTTTAATGCCAGGTTCATTGCTTACGGCTTCGTTCATTTTAATACCAGGTTCATTGCTTACGGCTTCGTTCATTTTTATACCAGGTTCATTGCTTACGGCTTCGTTCATTTTAATACCAGGTTCATTGCTTACGGCTTCGTTCATTTTTATACCAGGTTCATTGCTTACGGCTTCGTTCATTTTAATGCCAGGTTCATTGCTTACGGCTTCGTTCATTTTAATGCCAGGTACATTTATGGTCGATTTCACATTTATATTCAAGTGATTTATATTTTCATTTAAATTAATCTCTGAATTATATATTTCATTAGTTTTGTCTGCGTTAGTAGTGACATTTATTTCATTTGTATTAATGCCAGTACTATTATTAATGTTTTCATTATTCTGTCCATGTGATACATTTGCATTTGTTTCTTTAACATTTTCTATGTCGATAGAAAGAGATTGGTTGCGAATTCGTAGTTTTTTTATGTGTTTTTTACCTCTCAGATGCGTGATACACATTTTATAAGTAAACGGGACACTGCATACATTACAATATATAATATTTTCTTTCACCTCCATAATGTTATCTCGGAGGAGCTGCTCGTATTTGTCTTTATGTTTCCGGCTTTTCGTATGTAATGCCACACTGTTTTTATTATTTGCAACGAGTATGTTGCATAGCGAGCATTTGACATCTGTGTTACAATCAGTCGTTACCAGCATATCATCTATGTCTATAAAAGACTCATCTGCATGTGTGAATGTTGCAATTTTTTTCTTATGTTTCTTACTCTCATTGTGTAATTGTATGCCACATTTATAATTTTTAATAGTTTTATCACATACGGCACAGTAATAGTCATCCGTGTCTGTCACACTGCTCATATGTTTCTTGTGATTTGGTGTATATGTGTGGAGTAATTCGTTTCTCATCCTTACCACATCGAAACAGACCATGCAATAGAATTTATCCGCCTCGATGGAGACCAATCTATTGTCCGTTAAGTATTCTCTGTATTTTTGTTTGTGTTCCTCCGAGTCCACATGACTTTCCACATCGATGGCATCAGTATCACAAACTCTACATGTGGCTGTGTTGATTGTGTATAAGTAATGATAAGGAGATTTGGTATTCCATATATGTCTTGAGGTCAGGGAATGTGACCTTTTGCTATTTTTTTTAAATTGGATATTACAGTACTCGCATAAAGAGTTTTTTGTAGTATCATCAGATATAACAGAGCCGTCTATGCTAGTTTCGTTTATGACAAAAGATTTTTTGTCATTTAAATGTTCATTGTTAGGTTTCAGATTGTCTAATGATGAGGTGTTTTGCTGGGAGTTGTAACAGTTTAAAGCGGTGTTCAAATTTCTGCTGTGATTACTGTCTAAGATATTGTGTTTGGAGTAATTATTAATGATAGTGTTGCAGAGAATGCAGTGTTTCCATAATGGATATATCTGAAAAGATAAAATACCTTTAGCCAAAGAAAAGATAAAAAAAATTTTAGTCTGATAGATCAAAGGAGATTGAGATAAGAAATAGTAATTTGCTGTAACTTCTGATAAATTAAATAATGAAGAGAAAAATAATATAGAAATCTCGTATTATCGTAAATTTTGTTTTCTTTGCTTACATTATACTCGTATTTGTAAAGTTGGTTAAATGATTGATATAATAAAATGTCACCTCTCTTATGCAGTTCACATCTGTGATTGGCACAGTCACTCTGTAAGCATGTTTTGATCCTCGAATGTGTATGTATTTGTTCTCATTTCTGAAAATTTCTTTGCAAACAATGCACTCGGTACAACCCCCGTCCCTGTTTATGATGCCATGAAAGTTATCTTCATCAATTTCTAGTGTACTTCCGTCTATATCAATCTGTAATCTTCCTTTGCCGATCGCTTTTACATTTGTCGTCATTTTGTGTTTGTATTTCAAAACATTCAAGTAATTTTCTATATCAAAATTATTCTGAACATAAATTTGCTTCGTTTTCTGTATAGCGTTTAGTAGTTTATCAGCTGGCTTTGGTTGTGCTACTTGAGGTTCCCAAGCATCGTTTGGGTTATCCGTTGCATTTGTATAAAAATCAAGAAATGTTTTGATATATCTGTCGTAGACCACAGCGTTCTTATGACCCATGGAATTATCATGATTTTCCTTATCACATATTTCTGAAACAGTAGTGCAATGAGGGCAAAAATATTTCAACGGATCTCTTTCTTCTGAATACACATTACTATTGATTTCGTCTCTCAATCTTTGTAACGCTGTGTCAGCTATTTTTAAATATGTCTTATGTTTGACACTGTCTCTATGTTCCGTGATATATCTTACCGGCACATCAATCTTGCAAATGTGACACATAGTCGTTTTGATGTCCTGTCTGTGTGTCGAGGCATCTGTAAGTTAGACCATTGTGATTATTATAGATAAGTTGAACCGATGCGCACAAGGAAATATAGGTTAAGTGTAAAAGACCAAATATGGAATAAGATTAGTCATTTTCTAACTATGCAAAAATAACTTTTGTTGATTGTTATCTTCTGGAAATGCTGATTTACACAATACTGTGTTTAGAGTGCAATAGAATCGATAAAGTAACATAATATATTTTAGTTAGACAAAAATATGTACAATAACATATAAATGTATATTATGTATATATATAACAGCTTTATAATCACCTTTATCGCTCTGATCTTGGACTGAATTGTAGGAAATACGAAATTCACATAATTCATTGTTTAAGCTCCACAGCGGCGTAATATTTCTCTTCGGGGAATAAGTATTTGGTAAGAGACCTAAATCCATCTCATCCAAAGTTATAATGTAGGCGGCGCTCATTGTGCTGTAAATTTTTTTTATTTTAAATTATAATAAAATATTTGAATGCTCTAAGAAATTAATATTAATGGATTCCCTTTGTAACAATGTTCCATATTATACAGACGGGTAGATTTTTTTTGGTGGGACTTTAATTTAAATAAATCATAACATGAACATAAAAATATTATATATTTAATTGAATAATTAATTTTCAATATCAAATCCCTTGATATACTTATGAGTCCTCAAAAGGGAAGGGCTTAACAGAATTGACATTCCAAATAATAAATTTTTGAATAAGCACAAATATACACAGTTTTTAGTTTGTAGAAGAATTTCTTTTTAAATAACTTTATATTTTATCACTATAGGATAACCATATAAGTGTTGTTTGTCAAATAAATTTATTGAAATCGAATGATAACTTTTCCAATACAAAAGTGTTTCATCGGACGGTAATTTGTATTTATATTGAAGAATTAAGTTAAAGTACACACAGAAACAACCTCACATACAATTAATATAAAACAAAATGTTTCTGTCCCGAATACTTTTATGTTCGTTTCTGATTTTTATTATGGCAAGTGGTTATCCTTATAATTTTATATAGCGAAGTGTTTCAAACCTATATAATACAATTAATTCCATGTTCCAAATCATTTAAAATTATCAAAAATTTTATGTTAAAACATGCAGATCTATGACTTAATAACAATACTTACTAACGAGGTCTCTTTGTACGTTTTAAGTTCGGACGATTTCTTACAGGTCCCAAGCTTGTTAGTACAATAACAAGCTAAACTAATAAAATAAAAGAAATAACTTTTAACCATTAATTATAATAACTTCAGAGAACATATGAAAAATAGTTGCAACTTCCTAGTTTATCTGCAATGTCAATAAGCATTTTGCAAGCGATAAGGATATTGAGACGTCATCTTTGAAGTAGGGACTTTCCGGTAGTGGTGCTGCCATATGAAGATCATAAATATTAAAATTTAACTAATTTTAAATATCTTCCTTTACATAAAATATGAATTTAACTTTTAGATAAATTGTTAGGAATTTTATTTATTAATATTTATTTCTTTTCTTTGAAAATGTCTCTGTTGTAATATTCATACTCTGGTCATAGATACATATATTTCTTCATAATTTGTGTATCTCTACTAATATTAAAAGCGAAAGTAACTCCGTCTGTATGTTACGTTTTCACACCTAAACCACTGAACCGATTTTGATGAATTTTGGTATAGAGATAGATGGAACCCTGGAGAAGAACACGGGTTACCTTTTATTCCGATTCCGATCCCAAAACTACACGGGTGGAACTATAGAGTGCACTACCGGTTCAGTGACCGTAGTGGCAGAGAGCAAGAGATGTCCACGCGGACGGAGGTGCGAGCAAAAGTTTGTTATAACTTAGTCTTACTGGTGTTTTCTGTCATTAAATAATATTATTAATAGCGCCATCTAGTAGACAAATCTATTACTAATTTATTTATATTTAATTATCAACAAATAGTTATTCTTATTGAATACTAAGGTTAAAAAAAAATCAAAGAAGTATTAGTTATTTCCCTCTAATATTACCCTATGCCTACACTATAATAATATTGATAACGGGAAATATAAACACTGAAAGTATATAACAATGTCGATATCAATGTAATTATCAAAATCTATCGAGATTTCCGTCACTATCAAAATCTCTTGAGATTTCATTGATTATCAAAATCTATTAGGATTTCATACAGACCTGTCGTAGCTTGTTATGCTGGTCAAGATATTCTCTAACGAATCGGACTGTAGTAAGACTAATGATCTTTTGAAGCAATCATTGTATGCAAGCGAATATAATTAAAAACAATATATATATAAACTTAATTTGTATAAAATATATTAAGAAATCATTTGATTTAAATGATAATATCCTATATCTTATCAAAAATAATTAGATTGATAAGATTTCTAGTAGTTTTTAGTAGTTTCGAGTCAATCATGAATCATGTCCGTTCAGGAATGAAGTATATTCTTATATACAGGGTGTGCAGGAAAATAAAAGTGAACATTAAACAAATCAATATATTTATTATTACAACAAAATACTCGCTCAGTGACCGCCATGTTTAATGAGTCCGAGTCCATATCAAAATGGCCGACCTATTATAAAGTTACGATGCTTATGATACGAAATCATTAATTTTATCCGTTTTCTTGCTTAAAAATTCAATATTATTTATGAGATTTATACGTTTAAGTGACTAGAAGATAAAAAAATATTAAACGGGAAATTGTTTGTCGTAAATCAATATATACATATAACTTGTACATATACATATATATAATACAATTACTAGCAAATAATCAAAAAACTCATCTTTCGAGTTACGAAATGTCCGTAGAAAAATATATTTAATAAAAAAATCCTTATCGACATACGAAAATATTATATTCCATTTATATCAAAGGCGCGACAATCGCCAGAAAAAAAAATATTGGCGGCAATTTTGACATACGTCAAGCGCCATCTTTGTTTTTATTGTAACCTTAACATGTAACTAAAGCTCTATACTAATTTAATGTAAGAAAATAAACCAACGATTTAGAACCTAGCGAGATAGCAATACATCTGTCTCGCTCTCGCATACGAATATCATATCAAAGAACCGAGTGAGATAGCAATACATCTGTCTCGCTCTCGCATACGAATATCATATCAAAGAACCGAGTGAGATAGCAATACATCTGTCTCGCTCTCGCATACGAATATCATATCAAAGAACCGAGTGAGATAGCAATACATCTGTCTCGCTCTCGCATACGAATATCATATCAAAGAACCGAGTGAGATAGCAATACATCTGTCTCGCTCTCGCATACAAATATCATATCAAAGAACCGAGTGAGATAGCAATACACCTGTCTCGCTCTCGCATACGAATATCATATCAAAGAACCGAGTGAGATAGCAATACATCTGTCTCGCTCTCGCATACGAATATCATATCAAAGAACCGAGTGAGATAGCAATACATCTGTCTCGCTCTCGCATACGAATATCATATCAAAGAACCGAGTGAGATAGCAATACATCTGTCTCGCTCTCGCATACGAATATCATATCAAAGAACCGAGTGAGATAGCAATACATCTGTCTCGCTCTCGCATACAAATATCATATCAAAGAACCGAGTGAGATAGCAATACACCTGTCTCGCTCTTTTATACAAATGTTATACAGAGATCTGAGAGAGATAGCATTACACCCGTCCCGCTCGCAGCCACACGAGTGCCGCAACAAAGAGGTTGTTTTGTCTTTCACTATTAAAAGAGCCGTGTAGTGTATAACGTTTATTAGCGACACTTCTTCAGGAACTCGAGCACCTCGCTCGGGTAGTTGGGGCGCGATTTGGTCGCCGAGCGCGCGTAGTCCAGCGGGGTGTCGAAGCTGGGGGCGAAATGACAAGGTTATAATGCTGAGGTGATCACACGACTGACCATATAGAAGCTATTAGGAGACGCGCCTTATATATAGAAACCACTTTGGACATACGACAACCATTCGTGTACAGTAGACAGTGAAGCAAGCGCCTGTGACGTCACGGCCGGTGGTCGCGGGTTCACTGTCCACTATACCACCCTCACAAACCGTACCTCCTGTTCTGAACGTGCGCCAGGCTCTTCCTGTCCTTGATGCTGATGTGATGGAACAGTATCATGACCACCTTGAGGTCACAGGTCGCGGAGTTCACAGCCAAATGTAGCGGAGTGTCACCGCCTTTGACATCCTGGTTAAAGAAATATCACACTCTTAGTATACTCTTCCGGCAATGACTTCTATATCCAGGCTGCTGCTCTTTAATCCCCCCTCTCCCACCACTCACCCCCCTCCAGAGATCGGCCCCGGCGTGTCTCAGGAGCACGTGCATCACGTGTGCCGCGCCCGCGCCGCCCGACGGCCGCGTGCAACACGCGTGCAGCGCCGTGTAACCTGAACAAAACCATATGATAAGCAACAGACGGAGAGGACATGTGTTTGTAGTTTAGATGGTAGATATTTTTTTTAACTCTCAAACTGAGAACTCTATATAAACAAAATAATTTGAGCTTCTGGCTGGCTTTATATATTCTCATTACTGATTCTAACATACTAAATGTTACTAATTCCAGTATTCTGAATGTACCCTAATTCCATTATTTTGAATGTTCCAAATTCCAGTATACTGAATGTTCCAAATTCCAGTATACTGAATGTTCCAAATTCCAGTATACTGAATGTTCCAAATTCCAGTATACTGAATGTTCCAAATTCCAGTATACTGAATGTTCCAAATTCCAGTGTACTGAATGTTTCCGAAGTACAGTATTCTGAATGTTCCTAATTCCAGTATTCTGAACGTTACTAATTCCAGTATTCTGAATGTTCCTGATTCTATTATTTTGAATGTTCCAAATTCCAGTATACTGAATGTTCCTAGTCCCAGTATTCTGAATATTCCTAGCCATATTATTCTAGACGTATTTAATTCTCTAACTCTATCAATCTCTTTACCGTTAGTGTTGGTGTGATGTATGTTGAACAGCGGCGGGTCATTCTCCTCCTTCCTCACGAGCTCACTGAGGGTATCACCACATTCGTCGCCAGCTCTGGCGCAGGCTATGAAAAGGTTGTCACCGAGGTCGTTGACCTGTTCAAACAAAATCATTCTTAAGAATCGTCTCGCTATATAAAGATATTAAATTTAATCATACATAAATCGCCAAACATGATATTATTGATGGAACTTTAAACTGTCCGTCTTGAGTGTGACTATGCACACACGTAGTAAGGATAGGCATATAAATTAATATTTTTTTATAAGATTTATATACATATACATTACCTCAGTGAACACATATTCGTTAGCGGGTCTGTATGTCTCGCTACGCGTGACCGTCCTCACACACTGGACCAGATACCGCGTCAGGAGTGGTATCTTACGACATCTGAGGACAGCTGACGCTAGGAGGTTGTGTCCTGAAATTTATATCCTTAGGTTATTTAGGTCCTCATATAGATTTTTTTTTTGTTAATGTCCACTTTGATGTGAAATGTCTCCTCTTTGGCTGATAGTTCCTATGTCAAATGTATTGGGCTATTAATTCCGTATTTTTAGATGTTTGGATTTTTCTTTGCGTCGCTCGGTTCACAAAATGGACAGTTTAAAGTGATCATATTTAAAATCTATTCATTATATTATTCGTCGTTACCAGGATTTGAACCTAATACATCCGGGTTATTATGTGGGAGTTGGTTTAACAATTGAGCTATAGTGACTGGAAAGAAATTTTTGGCGAATATTAAACAAGCGTTATATATATATATATATTTTTTTTTGTTTTTTGTTTTTAAATTACGATTGACGTTAATCGATATTTTGTTGTTTCAAAGACATTTATGTTTATAATTGAGAATTAATTTTCATTAAATATGAGTAAAACTGCGAGATTAACTTAGTCTTTGTAAGATCGCGGAGTGGTTTATTAGGGGAAAAAAAACTTAACACGACATACATACGATTTTCTTTAGTACATATTTAAAATGAGCCTACCCTATGTATGCTATACAGTACGTGAAATATTATATATTAATTTATTCTCGTGATCCGTGACCACGGATGCTGTAAAGTGATCGAAACTTTAAGAAGATATATTAATTATTATACGTAGTAAATCCCAAAAACGTAGTTAAATTTTGAACTTAATATATATAATCCGGGATACTCCGCGAAGAGGTGATTGTCTGTCAGCCAAAGGTTCAAATATTGTGAATAGAAGAATTAGGGCGATTTCAGTTTTGGATAAAGAGTTTAAGAGATGGGTGGTTGGTTCGAAGATGGATGGATGGTTTGTACTCACCGAATTCATCCACAAACAGCCCCGGTTTCAGAGCGAGCACCTTCTGACAGATGAGACTGAAAAGAGCCATTTGGAAAGGGTCCTCTTTGGTGGAGAGACTAGCCAGTACATGGTGGAGTATACTGCAAAGAAATTATACGGAACTCTTAAAACTAACCACGAATCCTTTATAATAAACCTTATCGATTTCACTGTCAATATAATATCGAAAGTTTAACCGCTTATTGTTCATCATCATCATCATCAGCCTATCGGAAGCCCACTGCTGAGCAAAGGCCTCTTCTCACATGGATCGGTTAGAGCATTAATCATCACGCTCGCTCAAGACGGGTTGTCGATTTCAATCTTATAATTCGAAATTATAAGACCAGGTTTCCTCACGATGTTTTCCTTCACCGTCCGTCAGTGGCGTCTAAATACTCTTATAAAATACATATGACTATGAAAAATCACATTGGTACTTGCCAGGTTTCGAACCCGCGCCCTCACGCATGAGAGGCGGGCCTTTAACCTCCAGGCCACTACGACTTTTTGGTTATTGTTAATCAATTCGTATTGATCGTGGGTCGTTTTAGGAAACACTTTATACACAAGACAAAAACATAACCGAATCTAAAATAAGATGAAGTGACAAGACGAGAAGGTTAATACAGAGTCACGACTCATGCACGTGGTCATAAATCAATGGGAAATAAAGATAATATAATTCTTTCTCATATATATATTTAACTTTATATATTTTAAATACTATATATATATATATATATATTGTGTAATATTCGAAGTCGAAAGTTCGTACGCGATGGCTCAGTCTGCATAATAACTGGAACGAATTTTATAGGTTGCAGGTTCGATTTATGTTGGCATTGACGTATTTTCTACGCTATCATTTAATTTAAATTCATATAGCAGTTACAATATTACGCTCTAGAAATTTATCAATAGTTTTCTATATATATATATATATATATATATATTCTTCCGTCAATTACTCAGCGTAATCGTCCGGTTTAAATTGGACTAATAATGAAGCGCCTACATAAGGCGGAAGATGTTCATTTTTACTGTTCGATTAAATAGTAATGTATAAGATGTAGATTTTTCAAAATGTATTATGTTTTAATACGTACGGAATAGTTTGTGTTACAGGTATAATAACAAAAAAATACTAATGAATTATTCCGTATTCACATGTTTTAAAAGCTAGTTGTCACGGTTGTCTGTGTATCATTATATATATATATAAATATCATATCGTCAGCTGAAGAAAATTGCTTTCAAGTGAAACAATTTTTGCTACGCGATGCGTCACTGGCTAAAGGGAGCACATCAGTGGTGAGTCATGCGCACTTGTTGGGAGTTAAAAATAGGACTCAAGATACGTACACACATATATATATATACTAGTTTTTGCGACCGACTCCGTCCCCGTGAACATCAGTATAGGGTGTTGAAACAATACATATCGTAAGATACATCGCGGGCTTCTCATTTTAAATAACCTACATACAGACAGCGCCATCTACCGGGATGATTTGTGAATCTAAGCCGTTTGACCCCACACGAATGCATACAAAATCCATTCAAATCGGTTCAGTAGTTTAGTGACAGTGACAATGACAATGACAGTGACAGTAACATACACACGTACAGTAGAACTATAAACATATATATATATGCATAAACACTGTACGAATAAAAGTAATATATTCAGATTTACTACGCGGTTTTTTATTATTTTAAGACTACGTAATCCCGACGTTTCGGTTACTTTGCAGCAGCCGTGATCACGGGCGGACGAGTCACTCGCGAGAGTCTTAGGTCTCATTACTATAGGAATATTTTGACAGAATTTTGTTAGATTATTTTAATGCCTTAATATTCCTTAGCTGTGGAAATGTCTACATATTTTGTGTTTGCTTGTTTTATTACGTGCGTTGTTTTTTCCAAATATATTCTTAAATTAAATTAATTAATTTTAATTATATAACTATAACGAAAAAAGTTATTCAGGAATTATATCCAGGTGTTAACAAATTTTTACTGAAATGGGAATTTAGTGGGAGATTTTGTAGAGGTCATACACCTGGCATGTACAAAGGCTTACAGGAAGCGATTATAAAAAAATATATATCTAATCTATTCTATTTATCCGACAATAAGTAATTGATATTGATATAAAAAGTTTCAGTAGTCGTGGCGTGAAGTCTACACGAGCCGGGCTGTTAGTAATCATTATGATTAACAAACACTTTATCAACTAAGCCCATGTTCCGGTGATTGCTTATCAATGCAATTGTATGACATCCTATTTTAGGAATTTGTATTAGTAATCTTATATATATATATATATATTTAATATTTGCTAGAGAACTTATATATAGTGAGGGTAGAAATAAAAATGGAAAATAGAAAATGAACAAAAAAAAATATCAACTTAAAAAAACATTACGAAAAAATAGGTACAAAATTATTATCTCCGATATATTTGATACACCGAGCATATAGAGATAAAAGTTTTATTAAAAAAAATACAGTATTATGTATAAGGAAAATTAATTCATATATGAATCTGTATGAAAAACCAGTGTATAAAGCATGTTGCAACTATATACATGTATATATCTCAATTAGGGATCTCTGAACTCTGCAAATTACTCAAGATATCAAGATTGTCCTTCCTTGAAGACATTGGACTTAAATAATATGTATGAAAATTTACTTCATACACATTTGTTTGACAACTACAAGTAATAATTAAATATAATTTTTGCATTTTTAATAATGTGGAGCTCTGTGGATTTGCTAATTGGATTGGATATATATGTGAGCCAACAGTCAGCGCCATCTATCGCGTGTCGCGTTACTTCACAATACACCTGTCATGAAGTGATCCCGGGAACTACACGGACTGAAGATACATTATATACTATAATGTATGAGTAATATTATTTTAAAACTTCATTGATATTCATTAAGTGCAACAGTAAGAAACGTACACATTATACATGTAAATTAATTTTATCACAAAAACAGTTTAGACGCAAAAATGTTTAACTACCGCCATAAATTTAAAGTGAGGATATTGTTCCGATCGTAATTCCAATCGCGAATACTTGATATATTTTAAACGAGCAAAACTGGGAGCGAAAATTAGTCTTCGCGTGTGATAATAATGTATGCAAAGTTGTTGCAATAGATCTCTTGGCAGGGTTTCACCAGGTGACCTTATACATGTATTTGTATATATACGAAATAGTAGACGTTATCATTGTCTTTGATACAAGGAAAACTATTCACGTTCTTCTGGCTTCCTCATATCAACCGTACCTCGGTGACCTTGGTGCGATGGAATAAGCCGATATGGGCAATTAACAGATCGAAATGTCGTCTATATACGAAAATAAACATAGTTTTGAAAAATTTTGTTATTTCCTGTTCTTAGATTTTGATGAAAATTTTCAGTTCTAACACAAAAAAAATTACAGAGATGTTTTTCGTATAGAATACATTCAGTTTTGCTATATAACAAGTATATATATATGTATAAAATATTCATGGAAAAATATTATCTTTCCACATTCGTAAACATATGATTATTTATAATAAGTAATTGGATTATGTTATCATATTAAGTAGCTGTGTTTTTAATCACGTGCATATTCACAGTCCTCTTCCCCCCGACATCCCTGGCGACTATTCCTCAAGGCCAGCTACATTTTTACACTCTTTTTATTAGCTTCACCTGTATGTTTGTTTGTTTGTAACCGACTTCTTTGGGCGCGATTTTGACCCACTCTAAACGGCCAGATTTTGTTCAAACTTTGCAGATTTATCGAGGACTCATGACAATACACTAATTTGATAAAATTATACCATTTTTTTAATTTGTAAAATATTTTTTTTGTTCATTTATATAATTATCATCTATAGTCGATAAGCTAAGGAACTTAATTAATTTATTGATTGTAATTAAAGGCCGCTGAATTAATGAGCCATTCGCATTCGATGATCTGCAATTGTCGATTAGAATAAAATAAAATATTAACTCAAATAATCGATTTTCTCATAAGTTACAGTGTTTCCGGAGTTTCCTACATGACAGACAGTAAATTTTTTTGACCTATTTTGATATTTTTTTCTGTTTCTTTTGCAATAAATTAATTTTTAGCAAGTATAGAATTAATCTCCAATAAATTATCTCGACAATAGTATGCAAGATATCTTGATTACGTTAACTAACAAGGCTATAATACTAAAAATAGTTGCCAAAATGGGGAGAAAAAAAATTTTCGATCGTAAAGCACCCTCTGATGCTTCTAGCATGAGTCGTGCAATAGTTTAAAATTTATAAAAAAAAACAAGCTATTACAAATAAAGCAAAATAAAAAGTAGAAAATAATTAATAGATTAAAAAAACTAAAAAGACACGCTTTTTATAGAAAACCGAACTGAAAAATAGAAAATAAATTTCAATAAATGTAAATTAATAATAGTGTGATTAAAAAAATATATATTTCATTTCAAAAACAGTGTTGGGTGCGTGTTCTAGAGATATATATGTGTTTCCTGATAAGATAATATATGTTTAGGCGGTAAGCAAATTCTTTGATCTCAACAACAGAATAAAGATTTTCAAAAGAAAGGAAAATTTAAGATAAGATAAGATATGGATATCTTTTTTTTCATTTTAAGTGGATATAACTTGACTTCTTCCACCTGTCGGTAGGTGGAAATTTAGTTGTAGGTGATGAACGCGCTCAGTAACAGCTTAAGGGCGCATTTTCATTGGTCGATAAGGCCCGCATTCGGGGTGCGGGAGATTTCTGTAACGCATGCCATAGGGCCCGCAAAGAGTTTATCGTTTTCATTGGTCATCAGAGCCCGCATACGGGGTGCGGGTGATTTCTATAACGCATGCGAATTCCGTTATTCCGGAATGCGGATATCACCCGCACACGTTTAATCGACCGAGTTATCGACCAGTGGATTTCATTGGTTGTTAGCTCGCATGCGGGTACTCCCCGCAATCGGGCTAACTACCGACTTATCGACCAATGAAAATGCGCCCTAAGACTAGTGTGAATATACCCAAATTATAATTAAAAATACGGACGCTGGCAAATTGTACATTCTGTAGGTCGGAGTCAAGAATAGAACTATCTCGGTCGGGAAAATAAAATCTCTCTATACATATATAATATCGTCAAATTAAAAAGACTTTAATTTAATGAACTACTCTGATTATGAGTAACCAAAAATATTTCTATGGAGGCATATTTCGACCCTAAGTTTTAGAGTTACTGCAGTATCCTAAAGATAATAATGTACTTTAATATGTCACTCACCCATAGGCTTGCTCCAACTTTAGGTTGGCGACTTGATAGCAGAGGTACTTCCTGTCCTTCATAGATAGCTTCTCCATGTATCCTTGGAAGATGTCCTTGCAGGATTTCCTATTGACCTGACAGCATAGCTTCTTGGAGAACTCGTGTGCTATTTCTTTCTGCATGTCCCTATACTGCTTCATGGTCATGGAAGTCGAATTCCTCCTGAGACTTCCCTCCTTCTTCTCCGCTGGTATTGGGATATACTCACAGGATATGTCCTGATATTTCTCATGATCAATGTTACACATTGGTGATAGATTCGATACGTTCATGGACTGCTCGCTGACTGAAGCGGGATAGTCCGCTGATGCTGAACATCCTTCGTTATCACTGTTATATATTGATGAGGAGGTCGCTGGCGACAGAATGGTTGACACGTCAGATGCTGTCCCGTACGATTTCTGTTTCTCGTAACTGAACTTTGTCGGCGATTCGTTGTTTATTTCTTGATATTTTTCATTATCGCTATTATAAATCGGCGACGAGGTCGCTGGGGATAGATAGCATTCTGGCGGGAAGCTATATATTTGGGAGTCGGACATGGGACTTGGTAGATTTTCTGATCTCGGTGGGGTCGGGTAGATGCATAGATTGTTCATTGTGTCATCGAAATGTTGCAATATGTCGGTGGAAGACTGTGTTGGGGCTGATTTTTCTTGGACAAAGTCTAAGGCTGTTTCGAAGTCAGCCGCCTGTTCCTGTTTCGAGTATTGCTTGAAGTCATTCACGCTCCTGTCGAGCTGGGTGAGGGCTACAGACAGTTCTGGACACGTTTCAAGTGTGTTCGTCTCATTAACTATCAGATTACCGCCTGATAAAGTTTGAGGGTTCACTTGACTGATCTAGAAGATAGAAATACATTTATAAAACTAATCTATTGAAATGTTCTTCGATATATTTTGTATATTTTTTTATTAAATCACGCAAAATACATTTTTTTCTTTTGGTATGATGCTTTGTAATTATTTATTAGCGCTGGAAGAACAGCTTTTCTTGTGATTGATGGCAAAATTTCAATATACTGGCAACTATAAATAACTGGTCATAGTTTAACTAGCGACTATTCGACTTAACAGAAACTTGAAATAAATATAAAATTTCCTGACAACAAGACTGAATTAGGCGCTCATTATTAATATCGATCGAGGGAAGGACCTAACTTGCAATTGTTGTACTAAATTCACATTTAGTTAAAGAACTGGTTCTTCCGCTCACAAAATCATCATATTCGAGACACAAAAAATTTAAACGTTACCAAATAATACAAATGATATAAATTTAAATGCACACCGCACCAAAAAAAGCTATTACTTTAAAAAAAATTTACAACAAAAAATATATTGGAATCGCAGTTAAGCATATAAACATATAAAGAATAGCCCAAGTCGAGCAAAATATATTGTGAATGGGAAGAATGATTTTATTATATTTTTTTGTTGTCTTCTCGTTGACATTGCTGAGGTGATAAACAAAAAAAATTGAAAGAAATCGTGTTCTTTATGTAAAAGTTGAAAAAAACTTTCAAGTGAAGTACCCTAACGGTCGTCTTAAACGATTTTTTACTTTATTGCTTGGAAAAAATATTATAATTAACTTTAGATTGGACTGTACGTAATACTTTGAACTGATTTGTACGAGTTTAGTCCTTGTTCGGACATTTTGTCTACCTTCATCGTTACTCATATTTTTGGGGAGTACTATAAATATATATTTTTATAAAAATTATTATTATTAATATGCAACTTAAATTCTTTATTACTTCAACTACATGCTCCCGACGTTTCGCCTCGCCTGTCCGTGATCACGGCAGCAAAGTAACCGAAACGTCGGGAGTATGTAGTTAACATAATAAAAAACGCGTACTAAGTCCGAAAATGTCTTATATTCTTACCGCTCAGTGCTCAGCGTACACGTGTCATTCAGATCAGTGTATCAGTTTTGAGTAACGAAGTGATTATTTATTATTTATGCACAGCTGAACAGTAATTTAGGTATTTTAATACTCACATGTCTATATGAATTGCTAGCTTCTATGTACGGATGTACGGACGGTATATAGTCCGACACTTTCTTCTTCTTCGGCCCTCTGTCAATGCGGACTGTTGTCACTTGTTTCTTCTTTTTATCATCCGTCTTTACTTCTTTGTCGTCTACCTTCAAATTCTTTAGCGATTCTATTAAACTGTCTTCTTTTTGGTCATTCTTAATGCTCTCTCCGACAGCTTCATTGTCACCTATTTTCAGATTCTGTAATGACTCCGCCAGATCGTCTCCCCTAGTTTCGGTCTTGTGACCGTCCTCTTCATCGTCACTGTTCGTGAAGGTCTCGTCAAAGCCGCTCTCTCTGGACAGCTGTGAACCTATCGCCGTCGCCTTATCGTCTTTGATGACGTGGTAAGAGAAATTATTAAGCTCATTGTCTTCTTCCTCCAGCTTCGCTTGTCTTCTTAATTCAAGCTTTTCCAGATTTTCCAGAAGCACCGAAACCGGCGTCACCTTGACTTCACTGCGTACTATTTCTGTTTTTTCACTATCTCTGTTTTCTTTGACTTTGTCTTTCTTCCGTTTGTCCTTCTGGAAGAGTGCTTGGAACGGTTTTTTCAGTATATTCTTGATGCTCTTCTTTTCTTCCATTGTCTTGGTAACCACGGCCACTTTGGAGGTGCCCATCACTGATGGTTATAACTTTCGCATCTGTAATAAAATAATATGTTATGTATATTACTTTGTTATAAAACTTCAATCAGGTCCATACAAGAGATATATTAATATATTTGTACTATCATAAGAAAAAAAAAATGAAATGAATGAAAAAAAAAAACACCAAACGATTATTTTTTATATAAAACTATGATCACCTGATTTATTTCTTGATTTTATAATTTCACACATTACTAACTATCTTCTCCTAAGTCAGTTTACGATACAAATTGTTGTAAACTCTTTCTTACTAGTAATTATCATTGAAATAAACCAACGGTTTAAAATTTTTTTCATTCATTTGTGTCGCCAAATAGTATCTAAATTTAGGTTTATGAATGTTTAACTTCAAACTGACTGTATTTAGTTTGTCGATGCACACTTGGTAAGCGTACAGACGGTGTTGATGTAACGCCTTATAATGCTATGTACGTTTTAGCTTAAGGACACATCCGGTAAGTAATTTGAACACGTATTTCCTGTTCTTTATAAAATCAGACTAATATAAATGTGTTTAGAATTAAATTCTAAAGTTTTATTTGCTATTATTAATCTTATTACAATATATATATATAAATCTTTTAAACCTTTCGTATATAAGGGAACAAACAGACAAAATATAGACTTGTTTGTTTCATTCCAGATGCATAAGATTTTATAAATAAACTGACAATGTGACCTACACACAAGTTATTACTTCCACAGTTATTGCGGCGCCAATGGACATAAATTATAATAAATTTAAAGGGGTACCATATGTAATACTAATTAATATATATATATATATATATATATTAGTATGAAAATATGTGCATTAATCTGCAATCGTTTACTAACATTGGCTGTACCGAGAAATCTTTGTTTACATTTCACCCGTCAAATGTCAATGTCAAAGTCATAAATATATATATATATATTTAATTTATCTATACGTTCTAATTGACATTGGCTGAATGTTTAGCTAACATTACAACAATGAAGGTTGTGTGTTAAAGATTTCTTTTATCGTTGTCGGAAATACACTACTTGTTAGATCTACTTGCAACGTATCGGTAAATTTTAAAAAAATACAACTCTAGTGTCATGAGAGCGTTATTTGAACAATTTACCGTGTTTCTGTCATTTTTATAATAATTTCCCTAAGTTGAGACGCCATGAAATCCCCATGCAGAGAGATTATGGAATGACGTACATGTGATGCATAAAATTAAATATTACCACATATTAAATAACTGTATTTATTTAATTGTGATTTTAAATAAAACGTGGAGGTAAAATATATCAGTATATAACACAAAAATATAATGTCCAGACATATATATGCAGTCATTGCAAAGATTGAAAAATATAAAAAAAAAAGTTGTGGTATTTCCCCCGTGAAGTAATCAAACCAGATAATTAATAAATCAATCTGGATTTTAGAGTTCCGTAACCAAATGACAAAACCGAGCCCTATTGGTCCTAGCTGTTCGTCCATCACCGGGTTTTATCTCACAAACAGTATTTTTCATATGATTGAAATTTTCACAATGGAAATACTAAAAATATATTAAAATAATCATTCAAGTGCTATACCAAACAAAAAACATGTTTTTTTGGGAATATTTACTCTATATAATTGTACGGAACCCATCCTACGATAATCCTATTCGCATTTGGACAGTCATCTGTATGTGTAGTGACACATTGTTAGTGAACGTTTCTGTTTTATTGGGAACCAGTTTGGGACAGCTATAAGTATTGAAACCAAATAATTTATATTGACAAAATTATCGAATATACAAGATACCACACGTCGCTGAAAAAGATAATGGGCTCATAGAAATAGGTATAGCTAAACACTTTAATAACTTTATATATATATAATATATATTTGAAAATGTACGTCTCAAAATATCAAACGAAATAAAAAAAAACTTCTAGCGTAATATTTAGCAACAAATCAATTAATATTCTTAGTTCAGAACAAAATTCATAAATCATCAAAATAGTCGGTTACCGATCTGGTCTCCAAAACTGGGATTACCCTCGTACTATTGAGGGCATTAACGGAATACTAACAGAAAATTTATATTCTACTTGCAAATGCGATGTATATATAGTGGGGGTGGTGACGTCTTGCGCCCACAGATATTGCACACACGTCCTGAGTTGTACAACACTTTAAACCCGGCTTCGTTTGTTATTTTCTAAAATATGTTTAATAATTTCATAATTTTTGGCCGACTGAAATGATATAACCTTGTTTTTGGGGTAACTCACTACTATACATCAGTGGAAACTTCACTCGAACCGTTACAGCCCTCCCTGAGATCGTCGCGCACAAACAGACAGACAAAAATATCTTAGAAAACCGTATTTGTTCCGTTGCCTTTACAAAGTCTATATAAGTATATATATTATACAGTATCTCTGATATAACTGACACGTACAAACAGTCATTACATATTATTTATATGTGTGTACTTGTGTGTATATTTGCACCGATTAAACCTCGAAACGGATTTTACCAAGCTTTCACTCAACACTAGAAATTAATGACGTCAATAAAAGCTAACACGTCGAAAACAGCTTTAGACGTGTCAATGACCCGGTCAATCTAGTTTTGAAAGCCGGATTCGAACCCGTGACCATCGTTATATGCAATGCTTTCTTTGCTAACTGAGCTATCGTGTCCTAAATGGAGCCGATGATTTCAAGTTTGCTTTAATGTAAACAAATATTAAAAATGACGTGCATCTAGTCTTCGTGATCACGGTCGCTGAAAACTGTAAAGGAGCCGTGACGTTGGCTTATGTGCATCATCATCATCATCATCAGCCTATCGGAGCCCACTGCTGAGCAAAGGCCTCTTCTCACATGGAGAAGATTAGAGCATTAATCACCACACTTACTCAAGACGGGTTGGCGATTTCAATCTTATAATTTGATTATAAGACCAGGTTTCCTCACGATGTTTTCCTTCACCGTCCGTCAGTGCTGTCTAAATACTCTTATAAAGTACATATGACTCGGTAAAGATCACATTGGTACTCGCCAGGTTTCGAACCTGCGCCCTCACGTATGAGAGGCAGCCTTTAACTTTTATTTATTATTATATATATATAAAAGCTGTTAACATGTATATATGTAGCACTTAACAAACTCATACATCAGTAAAATACAATTGATTCCAAGGTCGCTTCTCGTATCGTCCTAACGAGCTGAGTTTGCAACGTAATTAAATTTTAAAATGTATTTTTTATGTTTCCCAACAGACAGATTCAGTTATAGGGGAACATTTTTTATGTCCTTCAATATAGTTATATTTTCTACTTTCTATGTAGTTAATTGCTGATAGTTTAAGTAGTAACCTTTATTATAGACCAAGTGAAAGTTAGTCTGGATTTTCGTAGCTTAAGTGCCAGTTAACTTACGTGACCGTTCAGTACAATGACCTTTGTAGTAAAACAAAAATTACATAGAGATTTAATCGATATCGGTTCAGTAGTTTTCTCGTATCCAACCAACATATAAACAAATAAACTGTGTTCGTGTCAACCCTATCACTATTTGCATTCTGAACGCCTTCCGTAATAAATCACTATAAAATTTTATGACTTGTACTGAGAACGGTACAGTAATAAGTCACAATGATTTATTAATATAAATCGTTCAAACAAAGATATATGATTATTCAATATGTTAGTATCTATACGCTTAGTAAGAATTTTTTTTGCTTACATAACACGGACAGTTTGTTGGTATTATTACTCATCAATACAAAATTAGAGCACTATTAGTGACATCGTAAAGTAAAACGCTCACTTATTATGTGAGTAAAAAAGCGAAGTCTCGTACAAGTACTAGTGTGTTTTATTTCCATGTGATTATAATTTAATACATAAATTAAATAGATAATATATTTGATTTTATATAACTGACTGATTAGCGGAAGTAATAAGGTAGATAATGTTTTAGTTAGAGTGAACTTTAAACGGATAGTATCTGTGTTTTGACACGCAACACGCACTATGAGTATTAATGGCACCTAAACAAAGATCCTTATATATATCTTATGTTAACTTATAAAAAACTCCTTATATTTCATAGAAAAGTTAAATCAACATTTTTTTTTTTCTTACTGCGTGTGTGTGTCTTATCATTAGTATATTTGGTAAATAAGATAAAAAAGACACTGCTCAAATGATTTGGAGTGATCGACACTTATCAGTGTCGGAACTAGATAATGTTATATTGTACTATGAATCTTATGAGAGAGGATTGTTGAACAGAAAACAACAATACATATATATATATATATATATATATATAAATACACTACAGTAGAACTAAGTAAGTACTAAGTATATACAGTACAGTAGAACTATGTATATATATATATATACATACGGGTATATGTCACTGGACTACTAAACGACTGCACCGATTTTAATGCTTTTTTGTATGGATTTGTGTGGCACCAGATGGTTTAAATTCACAAATCATCCCGGCAGATGGCGCTGTATCTAAGTTATTTAAAATGAAAAGACTGAAACGTAGCTTACTATATGTGCTGTTTCAACAAACTTTATAAATTTCTATCTGAGTTCAACTCTGATGTTCGCGCGGACGGAGACGCGGGCCAAAGCTAGTATTATATAAATATAGAGATATTAAACAATATACAAGTCATATCGAAATATTAATTCGGTTACCACAAGTTTTTTTATCGTCACACAGCATAATTTTCAATTCTACATCGATACAACTCGTAGTAATAACGTTGTTTAGTTAACGAAAAACTTTTAACTCTCCGTTTATCGTGTGTCAGAAGACGTGTAGTAAGCTTACAGATACGGCTGTATCTTTCTAAAAACAAGTGACTCATGTTATCAAACGTTCTGTTGACAAATACAGGACCAATTGTTGGACGTAATTGCCTCCATTAACCCAAAAAGTATCTAGTCATTACGTAAATGATTAAAAATTTGATTAACATAAATAATAATTTAATTTATTCCATTAAAATTAAATTTAGCGTAGAGTGTTAGAGAACATGATTTTTCATTACATATTTTACGTTAAAGAACTAATTATACTGACTTTATATGTGTAATATTTATTTGTTGAGGAAATAACAAATCTCTATCGGATTTTAACGTGATTTATACTAGCTTTTGGACGCGGCTTCGTCTGCGTATATTTCGCTCGTGTTCGGAGAGTGACGTATAATGCGTAAACATGTCCACCAACCATCAGCGCCATCTATCGCGTGTCGCGTTACTTCACACTATACAACTGTTATGAAGTGTTCCCGGGAACTACACGGACTGAAGGACACATTACATATGAGACATTATTTGAAAAAGTCAACTAAACAGCGCTATGTTAGTACACATAATAAATGTACTTACAATTTAAATATTGAAATATTCTCAACGAAGTCGCAGGATAAAAGTAGTATATATATATCTTAATGAATGTTAAAATCAATGGTGTTTATAACTCTGAGTCATGTTTGTTATAAACAAAACTCAGTTAACCGCAGAATGACAATATTAATTTAACCGTACATGACTGCTTATAAAATTATTCCTATATATGTCGATGTATGTTTGTTTTTTCGAACGATAACTACTAAACTGATTTCGAAAATCAAATAATTATCGGTATAATGTTTGTACGATTTATTGATTTACTAAAGATTAAAAGAGACACTCCTATTACACTGTAGGTTAATTAAAATAGTTAAATACATACTTAAGACAGATAAAAAATAAATATCGACAAAAACGTCAAAAACGACATAACAGCATAACGACATAACATAACAGCAGATAAACGACAAAACAGCAGCCAGATTCGAACCCTCAACTTGAGACGTGTTAAAATTCAGGTGCTTTGGAAATTGAGCTATCAGGTAGGGAGAGGTTACTTCTAAAAAAGGCCTTAAATTTAGAGACAAAAAAAATCTTTTATGCAAGTTGGTAATAAGAATAATATATATATATATATATATGTAACTAATTTGCTACCAGTGGCGTCGTTCATGCCATACTAACTATTATGTGCTATAATCCTTAGAATTACTTTTATGACTGATTGTAATTAATAATAATACTGAACCATTGTAATTTTGTAATGGCAACATTTGAGTATCAACTTTGTATTCGAAAGCTATAAATACTGGGTTCAGCCATATTGTAGGACATTACTGGAAGTAACGCTGAACATTAAGAATTCAGTCTGAAACTGTACCTCGAACTGTGTATCAGGAATTTGTACCGTAAAGGTGAATACAGCCTTCAGATGTCATTCGAAATCTTTCCATATGATAAAATATATATATATACACGCGAATACACTGTCATAAATAAAATAGAATAGAAGAGTCTTATATTTGTAGATTTTAAATCTACAAACACTTTATATTTGTAGATTTAAAGTGTATATATATGTATATATGTTAATTACACTATTTATAACTCAAGAACGGCTGTACGGATATGGTTGAAAATTTGTGGGGAGATAGCTTAGAACCAGGAGAAAGACATAGGATATTTAATTCTGTTCGATCGAAAAGAAAAAAAAATACTTAATAAATTCCAATACATGGTTATTTATGGCCTCTAGGGCGGAATAGTGTTGGCCCGGTCAGCTATACATATATAACTAATGCCGAAATTAACGCGGACGAAGTCGCGGGCAAAAACTAGTATACATACATATTATAGTTAGACATTTTAATTGAAATTTAATGTGTCCTCAACTTATATCTATTTTAAAAAGTTTTATTTTATACATCATACCTTTTGATCGAGATAATGTTGAACAACCAAACATGCATTCCTTATCAAGAAAACTTTGTTTTATATAATCAATAAGATATTACGTAACATGCACATTTTAATGGGATGCAATTCGTTTATGAGCTATGACGTAAAGAAATAAGCGCATACATTAGTTAAGACCTGCTTGATCGGAGCAATGTAGTTTTTCCTCCACAAGTAGTTGTAGGATTGACGTACATAGTATATATACATAATAAAAGCGAACAATATGTCTGTCTGTACATAAATCAATGTATGATTAGAATTAATTACCTTTTGACGAAGTATTTTCTAAACAAGACATTTTATTATTTAAGAAATTTTAAAATTAAACGACCCAAAACGAAATGTCTACAGAGATTTCCTATCAATTTCGAGCGTTGCAATGTCCTCATAAGAAAAATTCACGCAAAATTTCCATGACGTCCCATTTAAGCGTTTTCTGAGCTCTTAAAAAATACTAAAACGAGCACTCATTTAAAAACATTCCTATGTTGTATTCGATCGCATAAACAATATATTATAAATAGAAAATGTGATAAAACGGCGGAAAAACAATATAATTATATAAAAATAAAATTAAATTAAACAATGGGTTTCTATTAAGAGAGTTACTTATAAAATAGCCAAAAAATTTGTTGAAGCAATATCTTAAAATATATGTTTATAAAGCTATAGTCATATATATAACATAATTAATTGTTACTTCACATAGTATTCTTATAGCATGCATGCATATCTTCTAAATGTGGTTGGTATGCATATCTTTCAACTTAATTAGAATCAACAACGCATGCATACATTTTAAGCAGTGAAGTTATTTACGAAAAATGATGTGCGTACTAAGTTTTATATATATATATACAGTTTCCCACCCATTCCCCTCCCTCATCCTTATTCAAGGGTGTCAACACTTCCATAAAACAATGTTGTGGGTGTTGACGGACAATGGTAACTAGTAACTACCTCCAACAGGTAGGCCGGCTGCTTGTTTGTCACCTTCAGCATATATATATATATATATGTACCTAGAGGTTATAATATAGAGATGTCTTCGTTGAATATAAAGTTTTAAGATACAGTAATGTGCTTTTATGTATGTACAATAGACTGTTACATGTACTAAACAAGTATAGTCAGGTGTATAAGGTAGTGTAACACATATATATTACATCCAGTTACACCCAAAGTATGTGCTTATATCAGCAAAATTTTTTAAGAAACTTTTGATTGACGAACACACACAAGTAAGATTTGAATGGCATAGAAGAAATATAGTTATATAGAGGGAAAGCTACGTTCTGAAGTTCTGAAGGTCGCAGGTTCAAATCTTGGTTCAGACGATTAAAATTTATACTGTCTATTCAAATTCATAATTTGATATATATACAATATCCGAGTCCACTGCTGAGCAAAGGCCTCTTCTCACATGGAGAAGGTTAGAGCATTAACCACCACACTCGCTCTAGACGGGTTGGCGATTTTTAAATTATAATTTGAAATTATAAGTCTAGGTTGCCTCAGAATGTTTTCCTTCACCATCTGTGAGTGGAGTCTAAATACTCTTGAAAGAACATATGACTCGGATAAATCACATTGGTACTTACCAGGTTTTGAACCCGCGCCCTCATGTATGAGAGGTGGGCATTTAACTTCCAGGACACCATAACTTAATGTATATACTTAACATTACTTAACAGATAAACACACAGTGCATGTGTGTGTGTGTATGTGCATGCGTGTGTGTATGTGCATGCGTGTGTGTGTGTGTGTGTGTCTGTGTGTGTGTGTAAAGGTGATAACACTATTGAACTTACACCTTAGTGATAAATATCTGTTTAGTGGAAATTTGCTTGCAATTATAATTACTAATAATTTATCAACCAGTATATTTATTTATTGAGTTTTATATATGAGATCACTATATGCTAATCGCACATAAACACCGTCGACACTGTCATATAAAATGAAACTGTCATGGGATCCTGTGGGAAATGCACAGAATTTGGCGATAAATGATAGCCTGTGTCTCACTCTGATCCCTTATCTACACATCTGCAAGGTGCCATCAGAATCTATTTAGTAATTTTTGAGTGATAGAGCAACAAACAACACATAATATTGTAATGAACTTTCCCAACCATAATATATTAACAGAAGATGGATATATAAATAAATAAATAAATATATATATATATATATTATATATATATATCCCACTCTATAATATAGTTTTAATTGATATTTTATCTATATATTTTTATGCTAGATAAAAAAAAAACCATTGCCTCTGTGGCACAGCTCATATATTAGACAATATTATTCAAAGATATAAATAAAAATTTAATTCTAACGGCATTTTCATATATTTTTATAAGAATTTACTAAACAACCATAATGTGAACAATATAATGTTTGATAATATGAGAAAATTTAATTAATTTAGTTACAGGTATATCAATGTTATCTGAGTATATGGTAGAGCATGTTATTTTAAGCGATTTTCTACCGGAAATTTCCAGAAATCATCAAATAAGGATCAAATGAAAAGTGTTTTTTTAAATGTTAAGATAAATGATCTGTATGTACATGAAATTAGTACAGGTTCAAAGATTTTCAATATACTTTGTATATATACAGATATGAGTATATATATATAAAACATACAGTAGGTAATATCTCTAACAATGTTCGGACATGATAAACATACTTGTACTGAATATTTATTTAAATATTATCAATGTAACAATGTTAAATAAACTAAAAGACTAACCCGTTAACTGATCTATTGATATTAATTGAGTTATTTTTTTTTGACCGTTTAGTTAATGTGTAAGTTATTTTTAACTGATGGTTTTTATGCAAACGAGTTAACTTATACATCATTATGGGAATGTTGTAAAAATTACATCGTATATTTATAATAAAAATGTTATTATCGTATATTTGTGTTGATTATGACTAAAATTCCATGTTTTAATTATTATTTTTTTTTTGTTTATTTGTGGATATTAGTAATGAATAATGACTTATAATTTGCTGTTTAACGTAAATTTTGTATTTTTGGATAAAAATGTATTTAAAAACATATTTATACGGATGAGTGATTACGATAGCATTATTTATTTAATATAAACTTTAAACGTAACGTAAATTACGTGAATTTGAGTCGTCGATAGTTTAAATTCAATTAAAACATTGTTCGATATGAAAAAAAAACAAGTTAAGAATAAAACATGTAGTATGTTCAAGGAAAAACTGAATTATTAAATTAGGTCGCCTACCTCATCAACAGTTGATTATACGGATTTAGCATAGAATGTAAGAAGTGTTCCTCTTGAATAAAAATCACTGCAATCCAATAGTGCACTTAAACTCACAACATTTCTAAGAATAACATTTGAGTGTTAATTTTTAATAGCATATGTAATGGTGCGCACGAGTGCAGAGAATGTACGAACTACGAACTGGTTACTGAAAGCCGTACAAGTTATGACCATAGACAAAATATAGACTATAGAGAACGTTTACACTTTACAATTAATTGAGATATTATATTTTATTAAATTATATATAGTTATTATATATTATTATTGTGTTTATATTATGGGATGCAATAAAAAAATATAGATATTTATATTCAACAATTTGACAGAAATATTACGCATTAAGATAGTTAAACATGATTTTATAGCTGTCAGTCAACACTTAAACAATAAGATACGTAAACTTTTCTTTATTTACTACTTTTTTTACACTTAATTTTGTGTTCTCTTTTTTTATATAATCAATGCTTTTTATTATCTATATATATTTTGTTATTATGTAGTGCACTCTGTGATGTAAACGGGCCTTCAAATGTGTGGCGTTGTACGTCATAGATATATTAAAAAATTCGTTTCTCGGAATCCTTAGTCTTTTATTTATAAATTCTTATTTGTCCTAGCCTCACAAGCTTGGGTACTGTTTAAATTGTTTTCACACGCATTATACTAATGTTAAGAATTTACAATTATAATAGCGTGTGTATTATATATTTGTATATAATTTTATAACCACGTAACCATATTAATGGAATTAATAAGAATATTACTCGTAAATTAATTTGTAGGAAGAATTCCTAGAACAAACGGGTTATTAACATTTTATTATGTTTCTAAACTCCTACGTGTTAACATTTTAAAAGGCGTCGCTTTTTAAGGCCGATTTCGCAAATACCTGATGTTTACCATTCACCTTATTCAGATATAACCCGACTCGTAGTATTCGACGGATGAATTGTCGGCTATTTCGTAGCTGATCGATATTTGTAACGAAAATTTTAAATATTTTTGAGATACAATTCAATAATTACAAGATATTTTATATCAGTCGATGAAATTTAAACCGTTGTCTTATAGTTTTAAGACTGAGATTTGATTAAATTTTATTAATTTTTGACAACAACAACAGTGTATAAATAAAATTAGGTAACGAAACCTCTCATCATTCCACGGATTCACCGTGCGTGTGCCGGCTTCATTGTGACAGGGATAGGAGCTTCAACAGTGCCTGGGACTTGACCCAGGTGTAGGTTTAAGGAGACCCTATATAACGCGCGTTAAACGCTCACCTCCACCGTCCATGCTCTCACCACCTAACCAAATAAACTTTGTGGTAATCACGAGAAAGGAAACGTATATTTTTAAAGATCTAGTTGGCTAATTTACTTCAAGTTTATTCGTTCATTTCTCAAGTATTTTTATAAGGTTTAATTATCCCGTGGTATAAATAAATAATTTAAGGTGGTATTGACTAAATATAATCAACTTATCACAATTTTGTGCCAAAATCATTGCAATCACCTCACACACACCGTTCCTACTTTCACAGTTCTTTAACTTGTTTATATACTTGTTTATACTAGGGTCACTCAGTCGGATATATGTGAAAGGAGGAATTTACTTTAAAGAAGTGTGCCTTTTACAAATATAAGATTTCTTGAGTGTTCGTATATAAATCTTAATGAATGATATCGCTGTAATTTCTTTTTTATCCTAATTCATAAATTTCGACGAGTGGTATAAAGGCGTTTATTTAAAATTTTTAAGGAAGGTTGTTACATTTTTACCAGCGACTAGAACAGAACATATTAGTAATAAGAACAAAAATATATGACATCAAATAACGTATCTGTTTCTTTGGATAAGATTTGTTAATTTTGACAGTTTTAAAATAACGCAAACTCCTTTAGATACAGATTAAATAATGGTAAATGATATTTCAACCTTACTATTGGTTTTATTTAAAATATTTTTTTTCTTCTTTATATTATATAAATATAACACATTTTTAAAGATACAAATAATTGTAATAAATAATTTAAAATATTTACTACAAAATAAAATTACCAAAATAATTCTCGCAACTTTTGACAAATGTCAAATTGTTCCCTCCAAAACGAATGTCATTATAAAATTAAATATGATGAAAAATTCTCGCAGAAAATACTGTGCACCTCTTTGCACGGATGAAGGCCATGTTTTAAACAAACAAATAGAAAAACATTAAGAAAAATTTACATAACATCTATGTTAAGCAGTGTTTGCGATGTAGATTCTTCTGTAAATGCATGTTGAATATTAAGTTAGTGACACTGGTCTGACGTTAATACTTAACTACTGTTGTTTTAAATAAAACTAATATTTTTGGATGTACTACTTTGCAGCAACCGTGATCACGGGAGAGCGAGATGAAAATGTTGTTTTACAAATAGGTTGTACTAATTTTTTATCAGCTCGAATAGATTTGTCAATACGTTTCTTCTTTAAATTGCATATTAATAACTATCTTATGATTCTTAAATGTTAACAGATATTAATATTAATATTCTTTGTGGGTATATATTTATGTAAGGAAATATGGATTAAGAGTTAATTAAAAAAAATGGGATTTTCCTACAATTATAAACCTTGAAGTTTAAGATACGTGTGTGAATTTTCATAACTTTAAATGTAGGACTTATAGCTCAAAGTTAATAATTTTTTCCTTATGTATTTTTTTTTATTATTTTAATTCATATAAAAATCTTGATTATCGCCGTACCTAACGTTTCTTTTTTATATTACATGATACATTTACTAAGCCCTCGCTATATCTGCTCTGCGTCATCGCACGTTATTAAAGCAATAAAAAAAATTTCGCAGACTGTATAGCAACGACTATCAGAAGCAGTTCCGAGAAACTTTAGGGATCCGTCGTGAATGTTCGAAACCATTTTAAAAATTCTCAAACATATTACCAGAAGTTATTCATATGTACGATAAGTTGAAGTTATTGAGAAAAGTCCTATACAAAAATATGTAATATTATGGAGGAGTAAAAAAAATTACAATGTGTCGAATAATGTAAATAAATATTACATTATTCGATTCCACATATACTGCCCATTTATTAAACTTAAACTAACGGAACGTTTTCTGCAACGAGCATTTCCTTTTCACAATCAACCTTTTTTGTTATACAACCGCTTAAAGGAATCGACCGCGTAATAAATAGTGCAGGTTCAGTGAGTCATAACCAGTTTTATGTATAGCGCCATCTATCGGCGATGCTAGTTTTCATCAACTCGTAATTCAATAATCGTAAGGTCACGTCATTACCACCGGTTTGTCGTGTCACTGAACAAATAGTAGTTCGTTTTTCAATATAAACCGTGTCATATGATACTCTACTATCAATGTAGAGTATAGAAATACTTATAGTTATTTAGTTGGCGTGAACTCGTAGTACGGATACAAGTTTTATGAATGAGCTACAGTGTAACTGTCCATGCTTGTTAGTAATTCACTTACCTAGAATTTAAACCGGCTTTAGACTATAATTTGTATATATGTATACGGCTTTAGCACTGCAAGTATAAATTTCGTAGGACGATATATTATTATTAATATTGTTTTTGTTACGACTTGAAATGGCAAAATATGTTTTTTCCTTCAAACTTCCATAGAAGACAAACTATATACTAATTTTTGTTTATTTATTAACGTATTTCAGATTCTTAAGATAAAGTACATTCATACATAAATGATTTAAGCATCGTAAAGATCAATATCTAATGTCGAAATCGTTACTAGTTATTTAATTGCATATTTTACTCACTTTTATATCAAGAAGAATAACACTCCTCCGCAGTCGGGTAATAAAACAATCATAGCCTGTATTTTACATATATTAAATTGTCTATAAACAAGGCTTCACAAACTTTTTACCGGTAAACATCGCACGGTAGCAAATATTACCAACATAATGAAAAAAAAAAATTCCCGCCAAAATATAAACAGCCAGCGACACGTTAGGGACACACAGTCGTGTTTTGTACAGTGTCATTCAGCCAATGTCTTATATATATTACAATTTAAATCGTCTAATCTAATTATTAATTGACTTATTATATATAAAAAACCGTGCGATGAAAAACATAACATAAATTTTGGGTGAAATTTATTCAAAAAAAAGGTCTATAGGTCTATACTGCCACAAGCACATATATATATATTTTTTTTGTTACATAAAATTTTTCAACTCCCGATATATGAAGGCAGTGATGAGTAACTATTTAAAACTAATTCACTATTATTATAAAATTACAGGTAATAACTTCAATAAAATCTACCAAACGTCAACAGAAATCTACCATTTCTTTTTTTTTTTTTTTGGTAGTTTTCAATGCCACCGTTGATGCAACACTAAATTTATCTTATACTAAACAAAAATACCCTCAAAATTACGTGCAATATTTTGTCACTCAATTTACATTAATTATCTACATATTAGCTGAATAATAATAATAATAAACACGCTTATTTTTTAATAATTATTATCATTATGTGTATATCATTGGATTTAATTAATTAAAATTTTTATTATGAATCATATTTAATTATACATTATTTGAGGCTGTAAACGAAATGCAAGTCCATCATAAACGACGGCTGCGTGATTGGTCAGCAATCACGTCATACATAAAATCGACCAATCACAAGTCCTATTTTTCTAGTACAATTCCTTAATCCTTACAGCGCTGTGACTGGTCCGTTATGACGTCATATATGTAAGTTCTACTGTATAATGTCCAAAGAACTCACCTGATTGGTCCATCATGACGTCACTTGTTTGAACAACCAATCGGAGGTATCTTGCGATTTCCAACTATCATATCAACTCGCGAAAACCAAACAAATAAGTCCTTCATAGCGAGATGAAGCAACCGATCGTAGGCGAGATCACATCTGGTTTTTCATTAAACTAGCGCCGCGCCGTGATTGGTCCATTGTCACGTCATACACAAAATCGACCAATCACAAGCCAGATAAACATTCCTATGCCAACTACCCTCTAATCTTTTGTATAACATTACATCCAGTATATCTAGCTCTATAATAACTATGTTATAATTATTTTATTTATAGGTTTTTTTACATCTTTTTTTTAAATTTTTTTTTCTTCAATAGAATGCATACTATCTATCACAATTAAACATGATTTCCAGCGATCTCAAACATACGGACACACAGATATATCCATAGTATTTCATGTGTTAGTTATCTTCACATATATATATATATATAATACATATGTACGCCTGTCTTATATATATGAGACCGCTATAAAGGCATAATGTTGATAACCCTTCAAATTATTTAGTATTTACTATATAAATGTATTATATATATATATTATTTATTTAGCAGAGTTCTTCCTTTGAACCGGTTTGTCTGTTTTGACCTTTGGTTTCTCTTTCAGCGGTTTCTTATCCTTATCGGCTAGTTTCACTGGTTTCTCAGATTTCGGTTTCTCCGCTGGTTTCTCAGATTTCGGTTTCTCTGCTGGTTTGTCGGATTTGGGTTTGTCCTGCTCTGGTTTCTTAGGTTTGTTGGCTTTCGCCGCCGCCGCGTAGTTTATTGGTTTGAAACCGGTGTCCTCTGTTGCTGACTGTGGATTAGAAAAAATGTTTTATTAAAATATTTACTAGGAAAAATAACATAATTATATGAATGGGGTTCATAGACTATGATATGTATTAAACTTAACAAATAGGTTTTATATATAAATATATATATATATATATATATATATGATTATGAACTCTCCAGTTACTTTCTGTTTCCTTACTATGAGTCTTCATTGTAGTACTAAACCAACACCCGGGATTTACACTCGCGTACGAGTCGCGAGACGAGGCACGAGCGGAAGCACGAGGTGAGATTGTAAATTGCCGTTCTTATTACGAGTGTATTGAGACTGGAATCGTTTGTGATTTATACTTTTGAGCGACTTTTTAAACTGTCACCTTGTGCTCCGGCTCGTGCCTCGTCTCGCGACTCGTACGCGAGTGTAAATCCCGGAACAGTTCCCACGTTTTCACTCACACAACTGATACTGTCATGTGTGATGTATAAATAAGACTCTAAACTGTCGGTATTTAGTATTCACAATTCAAACTGATAGTAAGATTTAAGTAAAATACTATATATAATACCTTTACATCAGCTAAGTTCTCCTCTGCCCGTTCATTCTTAGCCGTTCTCTTGACAGCGACCTTTGTGTCAGATTTAGATACATTTTTCGTTTTCGACTTCACTTCCGGTTTTGATTTCTTCTCTTCCGTAACTTCCGGTGGATTATCTGGTTGCGCGTCTGCCGGTTGCTGTTGCTTCGCTTCTGGGAATTAATTCGTTTTGGTTAGTTTGATTTGAATAACACAATGAGGTCTAAGATTTTCGCGAGTTTTCTATTAAATAAAAACTAATATTTTGTCGGATTTACTACGCGTTTATAATTATTTTTATCAGCTATGACAGATAACAAGACTGACCGACAGACATTCATCTCGTGTCCGTGATCACGGCTGCTGCGAGTTAACCGAAACGTCGGAGTGTGTGGTTAATATGACAACAAAAACAAGTAGTAAAGGAGAAAAATATTAGTTTTATTTTACAAGTGTTTTATGTCATTTTAAATAGCTCCATAAAAATCTTTTCCAAGCCAATATGAATTTGTAATATAAAATGCATGACATTTAAATTAGTTTAGTTTCCACTGCACTGATGTCCCAGAGGTTGCGGGTTTGAATCCCGGTTATTAAAATCAGGACTAAAATGTTTAAATAATTTATATATATATATATATGAGTGTGTACCTTCTTTATTTTCTATAACATTATCCACTACAGCCTCAACTTCTTCAACTTTTTCTTCTTCTGTTTTATCTTCTTGTCTTAATTCTGGATTTTCTTGTTTTTCTTCTGTAAAAACAAGTATTTGGTAAGTTTCCAAACTAATATATATATATAATATTGAATGTCCCTTTTAATATAAACTAAATTGCAAGAAGGAATCCAGCATTAGTCATATCTAAAACTAATTTTTCATTAATTATCACTAAAATGGGGGGTTATATTATATATATACCTGTTTGTGTGTTGGTCTGTGATATCCTACTGGGCACAAACTCAGCGGCCAGTGGGTTCAGTGTGGACCTGGAGATCGTCTCCTCCAGGGACAGGTTACACGAACCACTACTTGTTCTGTAATTAATATATACATAGGAAATTAACTAACATAAAAAATGTATTAATTGGGTAAATAAAAATAAATAATATAAATAAAATTGGAGTTATCCTTAAATTGTTAAAACTAAAACTTTGCTACCAAACCCTTATGATATGATAATAATGAGTCTAGACTTTGTAACTTATGATATGATAATAACGAGTCCAGACTTTGTAACTTATGATCTGATAATAACGAGTCTGGACTTTGTAACTTATGATCTGATAATAACGAGTCCAGACTTTGTAACTTATGATCTGATAATAACGAGTCCAGACTTTGTAACTTATGATCTGATAATAACGAGTCTGGACTTTGTAACTTATGGTCTGATAATAACGAGTCTGGACTTTGTAACTTATGGTCTGATAATAACGAGTCTAGAATTTGTAACTTATGATATGATAATAACGAGTCTGGACTTTGTAACTTATGGTTTGAAAATAACGAGTCTAGAATTTATAACTTATGATATGATAATAACGAGTCTAGACTTTGTATCTTATGATATGATGATAACGAGTCTAGACTTTGCAACTTATGATATGATAATAACGAGTCTAGAATTTGTAACTTATGGTCTGATAATAACGAGTCTAGAATTTGTAACTTATGATCTGATAATAACGAGTCTGGACTTTGTAACTTATGGTCTGATAATAACGAGTCTAGAATTTGTAACTTATGATATGATAAAAACAAGTCTAGGCTTTGTAACTTATGATCTGATAATAACGAGTCTAGACTTTATAATCAGACAGCTGTTTCATATAATGATTAGTGACATACGTTGCACAGTGTCCGTTGGAGACAGTTCTATGCCGTTCTCTCTGTTCGTCTTCTAACATAGCTTCTATACATTGCTCCATAAGTGCCTCTTCTTCCAACTGCTGCATAACCTGGAAAATTCATAATACAGGTGAACTTACTATTACCATGATAGATATCGGGTTGCTGCAAAGCAACCGATACGCCGGGAGTGTGAAGTTGTTTAAGACATGACAAAATAATGCCTAGTAATCCGAAAATATGTATCACATTTACACCGGAACGTACCGGAACATGAGTCAGGGTACAACAGCTTTAGCTTGAACTGATATGATATGATATTTTATTAGAATTCCACTTAAAGCTGATAAAGATTATTTTAAATATGATTGCTAAGTTAAATAAACAAATATACAAATGGTATATATATATATATATATATATATATACCATTAGTGATACCTATTAAGAAATTAAAATGGCATAAAATTATGTCTCCGTTGTATGGAAATCTTCGTAAACATCATTCATGTTGATTTGTACTAACTGTAGCAGTTTATGAGATATAGCCTGATGTCAGACATACATTCACTGACAGTGGAGTCTGAGACAGTCTTGTATCGCTTTTTGGGTACGGAACCACATATATATATATATTACCTGTTTATCGAACTCCTCCTCATTCTCCATCCACATATAGTCTTCAAAATTGTCAGGTACTGGAGGCGGCGCCGCGTACGGCGGGTAGTACGCGCCCGTCATCACGTAACCACCTGCATACAACATTGATATTGATGGTGGGTCAAATTTACCACTATTAGAAAAATATTTTTCGTTTGTTTTAAAGCGGGTAGTTTTAAATCGTATTAATTTTCAAGTATTATGTTAGTGAACTAATTCTTTTCTTTTAATAATTAAGTTAGAAACTGATGATAATTGTAAAAATGTATCAGGAGGTATATATATATATATTGTTCAACATTGAAATAACATAACTCTCTTGTAAGATATCATTTTGGTTGTTTACAAGAAAACGATATCTTTATTTACCATTTCTATCTTTTCTCGTTGGACATAATCAAAAAGTTTAGAATGCAATTTTTTATTTTTATAATTAATTAAAGTACATAATAAGTAACGTAATCATTATTTATCATTTTTATCTTGTCTCGTTGGACACGTCATTTGAGTGAACTCACCGGGTATATGTCGCGGTATGTGTACGGGGTAAACGGGTCGGGCTCCCGCGTCGCCGCTACCCACGACGCCGCCGCCGACCCCGCTGTCTATGATCACTCCATTTGGCTGGGCGGGTGATAATTATAAGTGTTACAAAAATAATATAACTGACACATGTTTTATTATATATATGTACAAGTTATAATTTGATAAAATAGAAATTGTACTAAATTATAAAAATTTATTAAGGATAGATATTTCAGTATATATATATATACACAACATACAAGTTTATATATATATATATATATATATATAAATATATATATATATACATGTTTGGTGACTGTCCGTCCGTAGTAGGTGCTGGTCATACGTCCGTTGATATGATTTCTTTAATATCATGCAACATACCTGCCACTGAGTGGTCTCATTGTTCCCGTAGTATGGATTTTCAGGTATTTTCATGCTTGTAATCAATGTAACTTTGCTATCATCAAATAAAAACACTTAACGTACACTCGTTATTTTTATCTCGATAAATATATTTATTGATACTTAATTATAATTTCAGGCACTATTTTCATAAGGATATTATATCGTGGTCTGTTACTGAGCATTTCGGTCTTAATTTTCTGGAAAATAAAAAAAATGTTACGTTAGTCATTTTACACGTCTTTTGATAAAATTCTTTGGTTTTTGTCTTTAAATACGTAAAATTTTACAATATTACGACAGAATAATGTGATAAATGCTAATTGCGACTTGCACTAACTTCATTGTTATTAAAATTCAAGTGCTTATAAAATTATTAAGATCTTTTTTTTGACAGCATAGCTCTGACTACAGCTCAAAATAGATTTCCAAAAATACAGTGACCGAGATATGTTTTGAACTAATTTAGGTGATAGTTTAGTTGTATATAAATTTGCAGTCGACGTAGCAACTACGCAAGCAAAATTTAAGAACTGGCGCACGTGTTACATGAAAAAATAGTCAACTATCAACTTACTCATAATACGCACTTATCATGCGCTTACAGTATATAATCAATCTTATAGTTTCTCCAAATATTATTGCGTTTTTCGTTGCACAGTTTTTTTTTTTTGAATTATTGCCACTATAACCTATTTAAACACTTCCAAGCAAACTATTGTACTCCGTGGCATGAAATCGTAAATGGCGACTGGTCTGAACCGAGTGCGTGCTCGCATCGACAATAGACCAACTTCGTATCGTTGAAATGCCGGCCCTTTTTGTGTGTTTTGGATCTTTGATTAATTTTATTTGAATTCTATTGAATTTATCCTAACTGAAAGATTCATACTCTTGTTAATTTAGTTAAAGCCAAAATTGTCAAAATGACGGTTAATATTGTTTTCTTTATTTGAATAACTTAAGGATTTTTGTTACCTTAATCTCAGAACATGTCGTTTTTAAACACAAGCAATGATACAAACATTATATGAGAAAAAAATATTTGCCTTTTAATTAATATTTTTCTTATATAATTCATTACACTGTATGAATTATTCTTGTAATTATTATATTATTGTTTAATTTATTTTTTCCAGTTAAGTAAAGAAGTCTATGGTCATGTGTCATTGCACTGTCGTTTGTTGAAATTGAGATAGATGCGTAAAGTCAGCTTATAGATTTATAGAAAATAAATAAATTATGATTTATAAATACCAATAATTATTATCTCGTAACTTATAGCATCAAAAATATGATAAGCATAACTTAGATACGTAGAAATGTGGATGGAAACGGCTGATGGCATAGTTTTCTGGAATTCCAAACGAATTTACTAAGGTAGTGTTTTGCTATGTTTATTATACGATTTGTGTTCAATTATTGTATTTTATTTTCTCATTATTAAGAAAAATTCAGAGAAATTGTAAGTGTTATGCTTTTTTAATATCTGTACTGCATAATCCATTGATAATTCCTATATCATTCTATCACAATTTCTGGTTACACAAAATTTTTCTCGGAACTTGTAGTTGTTACTTCACCAGCGCAAGATTCTATTTCTTATAACTAATATTCCTAATAAAACAAATAACTTGGTGAAAAAATGATTTTTTTTTTTAATAATTGCAAGTCTTTATTTATTTTTAATGCCAAAATATAAATGTATTGAAACTTTTTTGAAATATTATTTTGCCATAAACACATGTTTATAATTTTTTTTTTTTTACACATATATATTTAATTTTTGATTTAGTAAAACATAAAAATATTACAAAATTTCAGATAACTGAATAACTGAAAATTATAAAATGAAACGGAGAGGTGATTATGTGTGCAATTCCTGCAACCACTTGTTCACTAGGAAGAACAACCTCCAGACTCACATCCTAAATGGGAACTGCCAGTCTAATGTATGTATTATATGTGAGAGGACATTTTCTAACTCGGCATTGTTACAAGCACATATGTCACGAGGCCACAACAAATTGGGGAAACCTCAGCCCGAGTGCGACTTGTGCGGACGGATATTCACAAGGAAACATAATCTTGTCTCTCACATGATAGTCGTACACTTGCAGGCGGGCAAACAAAACATAACTTGTAATTTGTGCGATCGTAAATTTAATATCGAGAGGAATTTGAAGAGGCACATGAAGCACAAGCACACAGTTGTAGATTATCCGACCTGTGATATATGTAAAAAGAACTTCAAAGACAAGGGATTGCTTGCATCTCATATAGAAACAGTGCATCTGGCAAATTTTTCAGTGGCAACCGAGAATTATAAAGAAAATAAAAGCGACAAATTGTTAAAAAGTTGGTCAGAAATACATAAGGACAAGTCCGTTTTTAAGTGTAATATATGCTCGAAAATATATCTATCAAGTCAAAGTCTGAAACGGCATACAAGAACTTTACACGGCGAAAAGAATTACTGTAAGTATTGTTCAAAATTCATCAAAGACGATATTGAGAAGCATATTAATAATTGTCACAAAAACAATGAGGATAAATATATATTTAAATGTGAGGTTTGTAATGCGATATTTGAATATGAGCACTCACTGAGAGGACATATCAGGGAAGAGCACAGTTTCCAACAGTTTTACGACCACTGCAAGAAATCTCTACTAAACATAACACCTTGGAAATTACCTAAGCGGGAAAATAATTGGCATACCTGTGAATTTTGTTGTAACACATTTTCAACGGCATACGATTTAAAAGATCACATGAAATCACATCACGACATTGAATACAGCTTGTCCACTTGCAACGTTTGTTTTAATAAATTTTACAGCAAAGAAACCATGTTTGCGCATAAAAAGAACTGTTTCCCGCCAAAAAATGCGAACGCCTGCCGTCATTGTGACAAACTGTTCACTGACATATCGAGTTTGAATTTCCACGTGAGAATATTTCATCCGCAAGCTCAAATCGCTGAATCGAAATTATTATCGAACCGTGAGGATCTCGGATCCTTTAAATGTGATCACTGCGACAGGATATATTACAGCGACAGGTCTTTGAAACACCATGTGAAATTAAAACACAGCAGCGACGAGGCCGCTGAATGTCAATACTGTGGAAAAATATGCAATAATAAATATTACCTGGCATCCCACATAAAAATCGTTCACAATAACGACTACTGGGCCAAATGCGATTTCTGTGATAAACAATTCAAATCGAAAAGGAACATACGCCGGCACATTGAATACACACATTTAGGCATGCAGAGGTATAAGTGCATAGAGTGCGGAACTCTATTTAAAGAGAAAAGAAGTTTGAGGAAGCATGTTAGGATCAAACATCCAGATTCGACAGCGTTCCCACAGTGCCATATATGTAAAAAGCGTTTCGAATCAGCTAAATCCTGTAAAATACATTTAAAGTTACTCCATTCCTTCAACATGAATACCCATCCTTGTGATTTATGTTCACTGTCTTTCGATTCCCTCGATGCTCTGAATATTCATTTATCGACCAAACATCTCGCTAAAGATGAAATATATAAATGCGAGGAGTGCAATTTAGTTTTTAAAGGACAAATAACATTCGACTGTCACAACGATAATTACCACGCGTGTGAAAGCAAAGAGAAGAACCTGCCGCGTTGTATAATATGCGCCAAAGATTTCAGAACTCGTAAGACTTTAAAGCGTCACATAAAACGATTCCACGAGGAGTTTAACGTGGAGGAACTGGCTACTTACGGTACAAAGAAACGTATGTTTAACGTAAATTGCACCGAGTGTATTAAAAATTTTAATAATGATTTTTATTTCATGGTGTATTCAAAAATGAAGCATTTGAGCGATTCGTTTATTTTCAAATGCGAATTGTGCTCTTATTCCTACAATTGTCTTGAATACGCGATCCAGAGGTATAAACAGAGCGTTGACGTGAAAGGGAAGTTGTATTTGAGCGAGTTGTGTACGACTGAAATGAGTGAAAATGATTCGGATAGCGGAAAACTTGCGCCTGAGAGCAATATTGATTCAAAAGATGATGTAGAATATAAACATTTTAATATAAAAATCGAGCCCAGCTCTCCATGATTCGTTTATTACCGGTTTTTGGATATACGTAACAATGTAATTATGCGAATTATCAGGTGTTTGTGAAAACACTACTTTGTTTGATTTATTAATTAAAATTTTTTACCAACAAAAAAATTATTACAAAACACGTGGTTATAGAAGTAGTCGTTTTTAATTGCAATAATTTTATATGAAATGTATCTACATCTCGCTTCATATAAATTTGTTTGTTTTGACATCTAGGTATAGTATTATAACAACATAAAGAAACCGGATATCCATGGACGGAAATAAATACCTAAAAATTTCTTTCTCTAATTATGAATTTTCAATACTTAGATACAATTTTTATACGTTATATTTATCTGATAACAATATGAAAACTATATATGTAATTGAAAAAAATTTCGCATACTGCTAGTGATGTGAATTAGCGTTTTAAGATCACTCTAATCGATAGTAATTAATATCTGTAGATCTTGACAATAAATATGTGTAGGGCACATCACTAGTTACTCTATTATTATTTGAAGAATCTATCTGATTTTCTACTAGAGAATAGTTGCCGATCTTGGTATATATAATTTTATTTTCTTCGATATTTATTATAAAATTTCCTTGCTTACGTAGCAATGGTTTATTATAAAAACCTTTTCTTTTATTGCAATTTTCGTATGAATCTCTCCTATTTTTTTTATATACATTTATAACGATTTAATTAAGACTGATCCAAATAATTATATATATTTTTTAAGAAATAACGTAACAGCAATCTAGTTTATTGTATTTCTTTATATTAAGTAAATATAATTCTATAAATATTCTAAGAATTGTTTTTTTTTTATTTCGTTTCCCAATAATACATCTTTATATAGTTTTAAGCATTTTGTAGACTAACATAAAATTTTTCAAATACCGTACCTGATTTTATATTTTTTTTATTTATAATTTACTACCAATTTACTTACCTTTTGGCGTATTATTAATTATTTATATTGTGCATCACAAAAAAATTGATTTGTTGCATACATAGTTAAGGAGACTGCATTTCGTAAATACCAGACCTTTTATCTCTGTAGTGCAAAAAGCCCTTTATAATATAAAAGTTAAATATTCTATATAGGTTTGCTTAGTGTCATACAAAAACTAGAGAAGGGATTGTCATAAAATCTTATAATAATATGTCTCATAGTATATAATGTGTCCTTCAGTCCGTGTAGTTCCCGGGAACGCTTCATAACAGCTGTATTGTATTAAGTAACGCGACACGCGATAGATGGCGCTGACGGTTGGTGGACATATATTGTATTAAAATTCAATCATATTATTTGCTTTATCTTAACACAATACTCAGGTCCAAACTGATGAAGTCGCGGGCAAGAGCCTTTATGAGACTGTAAAAGAAATAAGTATAAAACATGTCATTTAATGTATGAACAAGCATTAAATACACTATATGTAAAAATACATATATTTTTCTGTACATATATCGTTCTATTCTTAAAACTTAGCACTTCTTCTTCTGAAACTGGACTTAGTGTTCAGAGGTAGCTTCAACTGAACTACTTTTTTGCTGCCCGATGTTGTAACGGATGCTCCGGTCACTCGGACTTTCATGGATGCTGTGTTTGGAGTGATCTTAATAGATTCACAGAGACTGTTCAGGTCGAATTTAAGATTATTTATCATTAGTATTATCACCATAGCATGACATAGTGACTTGTCTTTGTATGGGGCCGGGCGAGTCCGTTTACCATTGGTCGTGAGTAGGAAGTGGTCTAATACATGCTTGTTTAATGTAACCGAATGTGGGCATATTACAAAACTTTTTTTACTTATTTCTTTCATCATTGTTACATACAGCTGTAATAACGAATTGGCATATACAGCTAAAACTGTCATCTTTTGGGATAAATTGTTTTTAACAATACTCTTGATGATCGGAATCAAATTGTTTTCATAGTCTTTGCCTTCCAGCTCAGAGCTTATTTTTTCGTACTGTTCCTCAGTTAATATATTATTGATGTCGTAAACGTCCTCCGCTTTATCGGCTTGCCGATTTATAATCGGTATATAAAAATCATCTGAATCGGTCTTGTTGTATGACGATAAATCGACTTTGTCTTCAGTTATTTCCTGTGTCACATTTTGCATTTGCTCGGTAACAGTTTCGATGTTGACTTTCATTTTCTCGCGTTGTTCCATTTTTTGTTTTTGTTTCTTTGAACCGAATTTCCTACTAAGTTCCAAGGTACTGGTTTCTAACGGAGCTGGCTCTGTGTTAGTTTTGAAGACTGGTTTCAGGTCTACATAGCTGGATTCGATCACGCGTACTTTACCGGTGCATTTATTTCTGGCTAATATCAAAGTTCTGCCAAGATCTTCTGTATCCTCCTCGCCAGCGTAGACTAAGCCGTCTAATGTAGTGGCTATAGTTTTGTTATGCTTTTCATCATTGTCGTATATAAAACACGGTTCGGTTGTGAAATTGTCGGTCGCGTAGCCATTTTGAAAGTTAATTAGTACGGGATTCGTTATACTTTTCGGATAAACCTCTTCGATGTGTAATTGTGTCATATTTCAATATATATTTATCACACGTGCATTAATAAGGTTATAAAAATAAAAACATTTAAGCGTCATGTCATACGTCAGATATAATTGACAATTTGGTCTTTGGTCTGTCAAAGAGTAAAAAACGACACGTTCTAGTTAAAATTTTAATATGTAAAGATAAAATCTATTTAATTTTTTTATTCTAACAAAATATTATACTTAAAGAAACAATAAAATAGTACAATGAAATGTATTAAAATAATAGTATGAAGCATACTCTAAAAATAAAAACTAAAAAAAATTACTTTAAAAACTTTTTATAGACAGATAATTAAAGATATTAATAATCTGTACCTGTGTTGTGTACCGCTTTAAGTTTAAACTACTGAAAATTTAAAAACTCTTCATCTAATTCGTTAAATTATTGAAGTTTAAATTAAGTTTCGTGTTTTGATAGACCCAAAAAATTATAGACATTACCCTAAAGTAAACAATTTATGAGTATTTCAGGCATTGTTGAAAAAAATATTCAATAAGTTAAATCTAAAATTAATTGTAGAGAATACAACATATAGTGTTCTAAATATTTACTATAAGTGACACTGAGTAGGATAAATTATTTGTTTTGTAATTAAACCTAACATTTAATATTTCCTTTACATAATAACTAAGATTCTTGGCTTTGTAAATGTTTAATAATATGACGTCTTCTGATATGAATGTTTAAATCGCCTCTTCGTGTAAATGTCTTTTTACAAACATCACAAGAAAAAGGTTTCTCTCCTGTATGCGCTCTGATATGATTGTTTAAAGAACCTCTTTGTGTAAATGTCTTTTTACAAACATCACAAGAAAAAGGTTTCTCTCCTGTATGCGTTCTGATATGATTGTTTAAAGAACCTTTTTGTGTAAATGTCTTTTTACAAACATCACAAGAAAAAGGTTTCTCTCCTGTATGCGTTCTGATATGCATATCTAAATTGCCTCTTTGTGTAAATGTCTTTTTACAAACATTACAAGAAAAAGGTTTCTCTCCTGTATGCGTTTTGATATGAATATTTAAAGAGCCTCTTTGTGTAAATGTCTTTTTACAAACATTACAAGAAAAAGGTTTCTCTCCTGTATGCGTTTTGATATGCCTATTTAAATCGCCTCTTCGTGTAAATGTCTTTTTACAAACATCACAAGAAAAAGGTTTCTCTCCTGTATGCGTTCTTAGATGATACCCTAAACTTCCTTTAAAACTGGTGATGTAATCACAAAGGCTACATCTATATTTCTTTGCGGATTCATGCACTTTCAAATGATTTATCAAGTGATTCTCAATTTTTGTTTTATACGAACATATATCGCAGTTTAATATATTTTGATCTAAACAAATCCTTGTCTTATCGTTTTTTGTGTCACTCTTCACAAAAATATCGTCTGTCTGATCACTTTTTGTATTTTCATTTGAAATAATAGAATTTTCATTGGAACCTTTAATTAAATTAATTTTATCGTGGTTTTCGGTTATGCTATCAGATGTTATATTTTCATCGGTTTTTCCTAATTTAATAACCGAGTCGCTGTCATTTCGAGGTTGTGAAAGTGTAACCTTTGCTTTTGATGAATTTTGTATTGTTTGTGATAAAAATATTTCTCCGCTCTTTGTTATATTTTCAGTTTTCCTTGGCACGTTAAATTTTGGCTTTTTATATCTTCGTTGAATACTTTTTTCGCAATTTACTATTTTGTTTTGTGTGGTTTTAGTTTTTGTATTGTTGCCATTATTTTTTGTGTGTTTTTCGTCTTTTTTTGATGATAATGTGGCATTATTTGTAATAGCTGTGGCGTTTTCTTGCCTTGATACAGATTTTTGTTTTGATCGCGGCTGAGCACCTGTTAAAGTTAGAGACACATTCTACACTTTCGGCCTAAAATGTAGTCAGCAAAGTTACAGCAAGTAAAGTAGCAATAGGGGCGTAATGACAAGCTATGGGATCTTAGGTTTGGTGGTCTATAGCTACTGAACATTATAAGTTACTTAAAATTTGTTATAAAAAAAGTATTTTTAGTGAAATAAAAAACACTTATTATCTTAATCCTTACATAAAATTAAAAAGAACCGTTGTTACGATAACAGAACAAAAAAAAAATATTTTTTTTTACTCAAAATGCATAAAATATTTATATTACTGGCAAGTTAAATGATAATTTTTTTTTTCACCTTACCTCGACAAACTCCTTGGTGTTTCCTCCACATAATGCTCAAAATTATAATTCGTCCAACAAATAAAAACGTTGACATTGGCATAATATTCCACGATTCTAGTGCGAATGAAACCAAAAAAAAGCCAAAAAAAAAAGTAACGTACCAAATTTTTGTGCATAACCAGTAGGTGCGTTGTATTTCTTCAAGTCAATGTTCAATATATTTGCAAACTCGCTTCCATAAAACACCATCAGCTCAGTGAAGCGCGGAATGATTTTTATAGTTCTGATTAAAAATATAAAAATGACTATGCAGTGCTGATGGATCTTTGCTTATTGTCTATGTAAATGTTGAAAAAAGAGCATCTTTTTCATAAATAGAATAGGATATTCTAATATCACGTGCCTCTTAAAGAATACTCTCAACGAAAACAGATTTGAAGGCATAATGATCAGAAGTGGATATATAGGGACGAAAATTCTCGATAAAGAAACACTGCTTTGTGATAGCGATTTACTTCAGTTCGGTCGTGAAATGTCTATAGAAAAACAAAATTTTTGTTCGAAATTACTGTCTAAATACCATTAATCCTCACTACGTGCGTGAGTGCATGTGTCTGCGCGCGTGTGTGTGTTTGTAATTTGTATGATCGTGCTCCTGAGCGTGTGTATGTCTGTTAAATTTGAGATAATATTATAACACCTGTAGTACAGCTTTCCCCTGTATTGGTATGCAATGAGATTCTGTTCGGACCAATGACGGGAACAGTTCACGTATCTCATCCAATTAGACTTGTTGGGATCTTCGGCGTTGATGACATACGATCTCTTGTTATCTTTTATCTATTTTAAGGATTCGTAAATTATTTTTTTGACTAAAATACACTTGGCAGGCGAAAGTATATATCATATACATATAATAAGACAGTAAAAATCGAATGTCTGTACATTAAATATTTTTCCAAAAAACTGATAGGAGGCAATTAAAGAAGAGTGACAGAAACCAAAAAATAAATTTTTGGAATTTTTGTCTGTCTGTCTGGTACGTTATAACTTCAAAACTACTCGACGGATTTGAACGAGGTTTACACATTTGGATTACATATAATTAGGAGCATTGTCAAAACTTTGTTTCATCAAAATCGGTTAAGGGAAAAGAAGTTATGGTCAATTTTAAGTTTGATATTTATATGGTTATGCGAAAAGAGACCAACATGCGGGCGGAGCCGCGGGCAACGGCTAGTACATATATAATATCACGGCAGTATATGTCATTTCAAATTGAATAAAAAAATCTTCGAATGTTAGGGCACGATAGCTTAGTTGGTAAAGGTACTGTAATGTGACAATATACAGATTACAGATGTAGCAAGTTCGAATCTAGGCTTTGTCAATGATATCATCATTATGTATATATATATATATATATATATTTTAATTTTGAAGAATTTTTTTTTATTTATCAATAAGACTTTAATATTCTTGTATTATTTGTCCATATTTTTTTCATTCACTTATCATCAATACCAGCACACATATATATTAATGCCTCAAATACAAAACTCAATTTCCAGGTTTTAATTGGCCATATACAGAAAGAAATTTTTCTTTCGATTCATGTTTTTGTTTCAATAATGTTCCTTAATATTAAATTAATTTAATCAGACTAATTGTAAATTAAGTAAAATTAACTATATATATATATATATATTTATGTATATCTTAATTAATTTGGTTTAAATAACTTGCTAATAAAATAAAGTCTATATAAAACAACCTGCCAACAATACATGGAAGTAATTTCCTCGGTCTTCATCCCTATATAGGGTCCAAAACGCACTCCGCTGGGCAGAGTGAGTGTAGAAAACACCCCTAAACCCGCCCCTATTATATAATAAAGTGTTAAAATGTTTATAAAAAGTCTTTTATCTATAATCAGCAAGAAGCAAAAGTAAAAGAGAGGTTTAGAAAATTTCATTAATAACTTATTATGTTAATTGGATTTAAATGATAATTCTTATAATAAGTACATTAATTATATTCTTGTTGTCAGTATATATGTGACTTGTGTTGTATTAATAATCACCTGGTATTGTAGAAGGTGCTATGTGTAGAAACACATGGGGTATGGTGAGAGCGGCTCGTGGGACACAGGGAGGGAATAGGGATTTGGTCGGTGGCTTGGATTGATAATTTTATTGTTATATATTTGTATAGCAAGAAATATATACATACATATTATAACTCACCTTGTTATCGGGTATCACAAGCAGTGGACCGTGTATAGAACAGAATTCATAAACAAAATCACCACATTCAGCACAAACTACGTATGAAAATATAAAATGACGGTTAGAATGACATTATAATTAAATAGTACTTAAAGTGGTTTAAGCAGTTGGTTAAATTTAAATAACTTACATATATATTCGTCTAATTTGGGTTCATCTGGTTCAAAGTAGTTTACACGAGGCTTGTTTCTTAATTTCAAGCTACTCATCATAGAATTCTTATAAAGATAATTATTATAAAGAGAAAGTTCTAAAAAAACTAAATAATCTAGAATATATCTTTAGAAAAAGTAATAACATTCAAACTACAAGAGACTACTGAATCCCGCCTATTACCTACCTTAAATAACGTCGAATATCCCGCCAAAAATATTTCAAACCTTTTTTTCCTTGTCTTTTCATTTTACATCACACAATATTAGGAATATGCATTAAAATTATTTAAAAAATATTTATTTTGTAATCATTTATTATGTATAGTATTTTTTAATAAAAAAGTAAAATAAGTAAGATCATTATTTTAGTTATTAATTACTTCTAAAAACTATTGAATATTGTTTTAGATATAATTTAGTATTATTTCCACAGTACGTTTTCGTTATCTATGTTTTAGAAAATGGGGGGAAAATGTATATTTTATTTTTAGAAAAAAATTCTGTCATTTAAATTATCAACATAATAGATAATAAGTATATTTAAAGTAATTATTGTTAAAAAATTTAAAATACAATCCCTTGCTTTGAGTCTATGTCAATATTTTAAAAATTCAATTTTCTTGTTGAATGGGTATTGTTAAATACAGTATCTATGTATTAATTATCGTATGTCTTATGTAAAGTTTTAATAAGCAAAGCTGCAGATTCCCTTTGTATTTAACCTAAGCTGTGAGCACTTAAAAGTGATTATGCTATATGGGTCAAATGTAATCGCTGAAATATTTTTTTGAAAGGTAAGTCTGGTTTCGAATAAAACCTGTGTTTGACTTTGTTTTAATTTTTGCAAATATTCCTTTTGCATATAAAATCAACACATTATGACGATAAATTTAGCTTAAGGTTTAATAAACTCAAGAAAATCGTAAATAGACAGTGCAAACATCAAAAAAACTTTTTCAGAGATATATTGTGTATCAACTTAATATTATTTCATGACTATATTCAGTTATTGTCCTCTAAAAGATATTTTTGTTAACTATAGTATTATAAGTTTGGCTCAAACCTGTTATTCTAGTGGGTGTTAATTAAAATAATCGACTATTATAGGCGTGCTCACAAAAGGTTTTATTAAAAATAAATAATAAAATTAATTGCTGAAGCCGTATATACAGCATACATGTACAAAATGATACTTGTATAACATTTAAAAATATAGAACCTTATAAATAATAATACATAGTTGAGATCATTTTAATTCTAAGCTGTTCGCATTACGTTACTTCCATCTTGACAGTCAGAAACTTAATATTGTAATGATTACATTTTAATATATTGTCAGTATCAAAGTTTTTCATACACAACACTTTACATAAAACAAGATATTTCTAGAAAGTTCTAGAAGGAATGGTCATTGAAGTAACTGATTATAGCTTCTGATAGAAGAGTATGACATTCATTTTTTATAATTTTATTATTGTTTAATTTTGTTATTGTGATGTTTGTATTGAACTTAAAATTACACAGTAATTTTATAATTAACCTTAATGTAAAGGTACACTTTAGAATGATTGTTAATTCTCAATCAAAGTTAACAAGTCCATTGATCTTCATCAATAATTGAAAATATATGAAAAATTTGCTAGTTATTTCTTGTTTTATAATTTTTATTATATATTTATATATAATTCTTTATATAAGGAACCACATAACTCTATTTCCTCACACAATATATCCTTAAGACATGGCAGTTGTCGGCTTGAATGTGACACTAGCAGCCAAGGTACAAATTATTTGAATTTGAATTTCATCTTGAAACTTCTTATAAGGACTCAACGCTCATTGATCTGAAAGATATTTGTTGTAAAGATGAAGGTAATTTATATATTAATATATATATTTAGTTAATACTCAATCATTTATGACTATGTCTCGGTACATATAACATAGTTGGACTAATTTAGACAAGGACTAACAGTAAACAAGGAATTTGATAATTTATATATCAAATAACTACAAACTAATGTATGTATAGATATACATTTATGCCTACAATGTATATACACAGTATGTGTGTGTGGGCGTGTGTCTGAGTGTGTGTCTATACTATGATATTATTATACATACTCTAATCCTCTACACATTTCCACTGGCCGCTCCTCGCCCTCTTCGGCCAGGGTTTCTTGAGATGCACGTGGTCTGTGTGGGCTCGCTGTTCACCGGCCGTGGTGAAGCTCTTCCCGCAGGTGTCACACTTGAACGGCTTCAGGCCCGTGTGGATCTGAAATCATGTTATAATAGCTCAGAACATTACTTAACTTGTCGGACAACATAGAATACTCTTCGAGATGTAATTACCTGTACAATATAGATTATAAATTAATTATGATAAATATTTATTTGTGGAACAATGAAGTGTAAGAGAAAATTATAACGAATTGTTATACAAGTTGAAAATGTAAGTAATATATTTGTTAAGTTTGAGAAAAAATATGTGTAGATTTTCATATACATAGGAAGAGTATAAAATGGTAGTGCAGGGGCTCATTATACTATCCTTAAGCTTTCCCAAAGGAATAAAAAATCCCTAGATTGTAAAGAAATTATTATTTTGTAAATAAAACCTTTTATGTGCGGTAGTTGCGAACTCTTGCCGGTGCAGTACGAAAAAGAAATGCATTCAGCTTATATAAGTCACTCAAACATTTACCACTATTTTAGTTCTCGTCACAAACACACACACACACACACACATATATATATATACACACACACACAACAATATATATATAAATATATACATACAAACATATGCCGTCTCCTGTTATTGAAGAAGGCGAAGTGTTTGCCACACAACGGACACTCGTACGTGGGTCTTGTTGCGGAGTGTACCCTCATGTGGAACACCAGGTTTGTCTTCTGGGTGAAGCTCTTGTCACACCTGTCACACTTGAACCGTTTCTCCCCAGTGTGGACCCACATGTGATCTTTCAACAGCGCCATACTCTGAAACATTAAGGATAGAGGGTAGATATATATTCTAACAATGATATCTAAGATTTTCGCGGGTATTCTTTGAAATAAAACTGATATATTACGAAATTACTACGACACTACTATTATTATTCACAACATACTCCTGACGTTTCGGTTACTAACTTCGGTTAAGGTCATTCACACTCATCTGTCCGTGACCACGGCTCCAAAGGAACCGAACGTCCTGAGTATGTTTTTAAAAATAAAAATAAACGCGTTTTAAATACGAGTAATATTAGTTTTATTTCTATGTTTTTTGTTCCATACATTTAAAAGATAACGGACAAGTAGAAATGTATCTCAGGTTACATTTAGTGAGTGACATTAATTTAAGAAATCATCATCATCATCATCATCAGCCTATGGGAGCCCACTGCTGAGCAAAGGCCTCTTCTCACACGGAGAAGGTTAGAGCATTAATCACCACGCTTGCTCAAGACGGGTTGGCGATTTCAATCTTATAATTTGAAATTATAAGACCAGGTTTCCTCACGATGTTTTCCTTCACCGTTCGTCACTGGTGTCTAAACACTCTTAGAAAGTACATATGATTCGGAAAAGATCACATTGGTACTTGCCAGGTTTCGAATCCGCGCCCTCACGTATGAGAGGCGGTCTTTAACCTCCAGGCCACCACGACTTCATTTAAGAAAATGTGGGTAGAAATATGTTCTATGCCTTTTTTTCCATATAATTATTTTTAAATACAATCCATAGTATCTGTTGTAACGTATCTTATTTTATAAGTCACTATTCCCTAATATGTGATACAAAAATTGACAGTGAAGTGTGCGTTAAGGTTCAATACAACTGCAAGTTTTATTACCGTTCGGTGTGAATGAAGCCTAACGTACAAAGAATGTATATAAAATTAACAATTCGAAATAACTACAGACATTTCAAAGTATAGTCGTGTGTGTTACACTTAAAAAGCAACAGTGACACCGCATAAGAGAGAGTAGGTTATATTTTTGCTTTACTTCAATGTGGCCTACTCACCTGGAATATCCGGCCGCAGTGTTCGCACATGGCCGGTGTCTTCATAGCCGGGTACTTGGTACGGTTCTTATCCGGGTGTGACCGACGGAAGTGCTGCGCGTATAGACGCAGGTCACGCAGCTGAAGACCGCACTGGAATAATTATAGCAGACTATACTATAAATATGTCTTTACTTCATTTGTGTATTTGGTACCCATAAGAAAGTAAATATATATATATATATATATATATATACATATGTATTAATGTATGTATGTGTGTCTGTGTGTGTATGCCTGTATGTATACCTGTTCGCACGTAACAGGTGAGGCATCACCAGTTTCTCTGACGTCCCTCCTTCTCGCGAGTCCTCTCTCACTGCTCATACTTTGAGAGTCGTTCCGGATACGATTACTGGAAACGTAACGACGCGATGGCTCAGTCGAGACAGTCTCTTCGAGAAGACATTTATTGAGTCACAGGTACGATCTTATATTGTATATTAATATTTATAATATTTAAAAGTATGTTTTTTTAAACATATAACGCTTGAAGTTGATAGAAAATAAATAACCTTAAATTTATCTTACAATTTAATTATAAAAGTTTCATCGAGAGAATTGCCATCGTTTCTAGATACGTGTTTAGAGAGAACAGAAACAAACACACAACAAATTCTTTATCCGCTGATAACATCAAGGAGATTTCGATACTGTTCTTAAACAATGTAATATATTCTACATATATATATCGCTCACGGGTCATTGTCGCTGCTATGTTTGGATGACAACTTCAGATGTCTAGAGTGCGCCTCCTCGGAGAGGAAGCGGACGTCGCATACCTCACAGAACGGACCAGTCAGTTCCACCTGGAATATATGAGGGTAGATACACAACAGCTACTGTTAGGAAGTGTAATTGACTCTACCCCCCACAACATGTCATACTATCATCGTGATAGGAACGTTTCAGGACTGGCAACTCTATATGCTCTACTATGTCCACTAATAAGAGCTTTAATAAGAGGGTATCAATTACGTGTCAGTCATATGTATCGGCATTGGTAAAGGCAGCGTCAGCATGTCATCTGAGTGCTAACTCCGCGCGGTTCCTGTTGTTGAGGCAGTCGAGAAAGAAAAAGAGGGGTTACCCCTTTTAGGCGTTTAGGACGGTCATTGTAGGTTAAAACCGGGCAAAATATTATCGCCGACAACAATTACAGCTCCGTATATGTCACGTGTCGGTACAGATCGCTGACAAAACAATGTACTGGACATAGTCTCATACTCTTCAATACAAAGCACTCTTGTTGGCGTGACACGTTCCTATTACGGTCGTAGTTACATACATATTGGGTGGTCATTTAAGTTTGATAAAAGATTTTTTCATGGAATTGCCAGTTAATGAGGTATTTACCCAGGTAACAGAGCGATTTGTTTGTTTAAAAATTGTTACTTGCTTAACATGACACTATAAGTGCGGGTACTCCTATATTGTACGAGATATACTATTATATATGTCAACTTACGTTTTTGTCGACAACTCTATGTTTTTTCTTCTTGTGGACGTCTACCCCCTTCTTGCTAACAAACGTGTACCCACACAACTCGCACACGAAGTCCGACACGTGCTTTATGCGGATGTGGCCCATGTAGGTGGTCAGTTTACTAGATAAATAAATTAAATTATATTTTTACATAGAAACAATAATTTGATATGTATATGCATTTCGATATGAAAATATAGAATGGATAATTTATTAACGCGAGCTGGAATCGAATCGGTGACTTCGGTGATATGTCGTCGAGTCGCAGCTAAACAAGCTGTCGAGTCTTAGTTCGTGAATTAAGAATTCTGTAATTTATGTTTAAGACTTTGTTAGAAGACCAATGCTTTTTTGGTGATATTTATTTGTTTTTTGGGGAATTTGTTGCAAATACAATATTTTTATTAATAACATAATATAAATATAGCTAATACTGACTCGAACTCGCTTGGACAGTGTGGACACTGGTACTTGGTGCCGGCGTGCCATTTCTCGTGTTCACGAGCTACACCCCTGGACGAGAAACACACATATATATACAAGGGTAAAGTTTAATGTATATGATTTTTTGTTAGATTGCTATGTTTATTACAATACCTGTTCCTGGTAACAAACGGACATCCCTTGCAGTTAAATTTCTCTGTGTGTTGCGCCGTCAGATGTTTTCTTAGAGCTCTCGCAGTCTTCAGGCGTGTTTTACATATAAAACACTCGTAGGCACCACTTTGCTGTAACATATATATATATATGATCGTCGTTGACGTAAAAATCACTTAACCAATATGAATTATATTCATTGCACTAAATAGAAATCTAGTTTAAACTTAAAGGGTTAATAAAGTTCTGTGCGACCAAGCATTCAGGAAAAAACTTACTAGTTTTTTGTACTTGATATATAAATAGTATTGTGTAACACACTTAAAACATCTTTGAATCGCATCACAAGGAACTTCCTGTTTTACCAAAAAATGTAAACAATCTCATAAATCTATCAAGATTTGTACGGTCATATAATTTTAACATAAGCTGTTGAAGTTAGTTTCTTTCTTGCTCTTTTTTAGCAACATAAATTATATCTTAGAATCTTTTCGAAATTATTATTTATGTTGTTGTAAGAAAAAATAAAGGGGGATTAAATAAAAGGGTCTTCATTGGCTCTGTCATGGTTATTATTATTAACCGTATACTTATTACGGTCAAACGAATAATTATTACGGTTAACCAAATGGTTATTACGGTAAAACGCATGGTCATTGCGCTTTATCATATAGTTGTTATGATTAACCATATAGCTATTCCGGTTAACCGAATAGTTATTCCGTTCACCACACCAACCTCGCTGTGTCTCACGACATGTGCTTCATATCTATCTCTGATGAGGAATCCTCTGTAACAGGTCAGACATTTGTACGGCGAGTGTCTATACGACGCCGATTCCTGTCGCTTTTCTATCTCAGCGATCTGCTCGTCGTAAGTGAGAGTCGTTATAGTGAACAACGATTCGTCCAAGTTATCGGTTTTGCGACGTTTAACATCGGATTTTTTGTACCTTGAAAACGGATTTTTTTGTTAATGTTTTGAATAACTTAATTTTCGGATATTATTTAATGATTCTGTTTATGACTGGGACTAAAAAAATTGTTTGTTACGTCGTGTGCGTAATCGATATTATTTGTCAGACTAAATTGAATATGTATAGTTTAAAATTATACTGCGTTTATTGGATGCGACATTTATTACTGTATTTTAAATTTTCTTTACGTTTCATTTGCTTTATAATAACCGTGACAACGGAAACGAGATAATTTGTAAAGTGAAACATTAGTACTGCGTATTATAGCCGAAATATATATATACATATTGTTTAACTTAGTCATTGTATCTAATATTGATATCATTTATTGTGGGATAATACTCATGACTACAAGAAGGCTTATTTTTCTATAGAATTCTAGAATTTTTTATTTATTATAATATAAACGAAATAAAACACTTTTACATCTATAGTATTAATACTTACTTATCCATTGTTATGGACGGACTGTCGTTCTCATCGTTCTTTTTAATTTTAACTTCTTTTCTCTTCTCTATTTTAACTTTCTTCTTCCTCACCTTTTTCTTCTTGCAGACTTCGCTCAGTGTTATCTCGTCGCTGTCGTTTAAAACCGGATACTCCTCGAAGAATATCTCATTGTTACTCTCATCTTTTATCTCGGGTTCGTTCTTGATATCATTAATATCATTATCATTATAATCATTAAAGTCCGTGTCATTATTTTCTTCTGTTTTGATCTCGTCATTAATTTCATAATCATATTCGTTTGTCTCATATATTTTCTGTATTAGGGTAGTTTTAAATTTTTTGAATGTCCTATTTATTGATTTTACATCTCTTAATGTTATCTGTTGAATAGAAATTCATTTTATTAAAAACGTTAAGTAGATTTTAGCTTCAGTTTTGCCAGAATATAATTATACTGTCATAAGAATACTAATGTCATTTAGTTTTCCATGAAATGTCATTAAACTTGTTCATGAATATCAGTTGTAAAAAGATGACAAATCGACTATTTTAGTAGCATTTGAACAATCGAACAATATATATATATATTTTTATTTAGACTGTCATTCTTATACTATTGTTAGTTATGTCCGTGTACTGCACTATTTATAAGTGGGAAACTTCTGTGGCACAGAGAGCTTTAGATATATATAAATGATAAGGACTTTTTTATATGTAAAGGGTCAAATGAGCAGACTGTCTACTTGATGGGAAGTAGTCACCGGTATTAATGCCGACCTTGGTTGTGGGAGAAAGAGAGGAGAGGGTGGGAAACAGAAAGAGCAACCGTGTCTCTCACTCATCGGACGACACGCAGCCATTAAAGACTACTTCACACGGATCTTCTGTGAGAGGTCGGTACTTCCCCGGTCGGTCCAGCCCATGTTTGAGCTGCAGTAACTTGAGCACAGCTCAGCCTGGCTTAAATTTAAACTAGGCTCTACCACCCCTAAAGCGCATAAGAGTTTCTGGTTATCACTTAACTGATAATTCAACATAGAATAGGGTAAAATCAAAACTACCTCTTAAAGGGTATGCAAAGAGAGGTCATAGAATAATTTTGTTCTACAAACGTCACCCGAACTCCATAATGAAGATTCTGAATTGCGGATTACATGACGATTACCGCAATATATAAAACCTGTTTAGATAATAATTATCTAGATACTTTTAATAAAATCTATTTGTCACAGATATATTAATCTGTATTTCCTTTGGTCACGCGTGAACGGTGGAACCGATTTCACTATTATATTTTTTAGAATGGTAACTTATGAGAGGGTCATCTATTTCGTAACGTAACGCGTTACGGCGCCACATTGACTTCTGTCAAGCGTTCCGAGACGCACATTGTTTAGTGTTTGTCATTGTCAGGAAAAGGTTCTCATGAAAAGAAATTAACAAAAATTAACTTTATTATAAACAATTTTACATACATATAGTCCTCATATACGTCAGGAATACTCACAGTTCTGTCCAAATCCAATTTGTTAAGCAGCTCATCGCATCTGATAGCTTTAGCCCTGAAGCTATCAGCGTTCCTCAACCGCACGCTACACTCCCAGCATATACGATGCGGTAATCTATCGTGTGGATTGATCTACAATTTACGACATTTATTATGACAAACGAATGAAGTTACAGAAGGGCTGTATCTGAAATAGTGGATTTGGAATGACGTCACTAACCTAAACGTACGTGCGGAACCAATGTAAAAGAATTTTTTTTTATTAAACTTAAAAAAATATATTAAATACCTTAGGTATTTCAATGAATAGAAATTGAAATGCGACCATAATAGATTTTTTCTATTCAATAGTTTAATATATACGTCACTATGTTTAACATTCAGTGACGACACACATTGAGGAGTGTTCACGGATTGATGTATTATATGTGTGTGTGAGTTGTGGTAGTGTGTGTGATGTTTAACATTCAGTGACGCCACACACATTGAGGAGTGTTCACGGATTGATGTATTATATGTGCGTGTGTGAGTCGTGGTAGTGTGTGTGATGTTTAACATTCAGTGACGACACACACATTGAGGAGTGTTCACGGATCGATGTATTGTATGTGTGTGTGAGACGTGATAGTCTATATATGTACATATATGTCTACATATGTATATACTTACAAGTATATTCGTGATCCGTTCAAACATCGTACTAACTCCGTCTTCTGTTATGTCATACATTTTGACATCTATCGACAAACATACTCTGCACACCTGAAAACCGACCTCACGTTGAGTGTTGCCCGCTCGTTGAAGGTAGACGGGTATGAAAATTATTTGACTTATTCGGATACTACTTTTATTGTTTATCTACATGAGCACGACCTATCGGATCCTTTACAGAGACCGTGATCACAAGACGAGATGAGTGTCGGTCAGTAGTTATATTTATATATATATATAAATAATAAAAAACGCTTAGTATCCGAAAAACTTAGTAACATTTACATGTCATTATCTTATTTGTAATTACACATATATGGTGTAGGGTTACATTTAGGGTTGTCATTAATGATTTTAAACATAGTAAGTGCTTGTCCACAATGAATATATCTAAGTTAATATTCTTTCATGGCAATTGTAGAATGTATATTATACGTTATAATAAAATAAATTGTCTATTAAACTCACCCTTTTATCCGCTGCCGAGTCTAATTCATCCGATGTTATCTACGCAATAAATTGATATTAAATTTGATTGATATAAAAGTTTATTTACAGAAATTATCTTGTTTCGTTGGCTCTACTTTGTACTGTGCAGGACGATTTCTATATAATCGTTTTTTTTTTGGGTAACATATAAAGAGCTTGTATAGATTATATAAATTTAAGTTTGATGCGAATTTCACTTAAGATAATCTTAATCAAGTACTTACAAATACCGGTAATGGCACTGCATCGGCTTTGACCTTTTTTACGCCACATTTTGTGACGTAGAATGAATCTTCAGTAAAATGTTCAGAGCACACCACGCTGTGATAAAAACGGAGTTCGGGTTATAAAAATAATGAAATTTTACGTTTTAGCCAGTTAATGGTGGTTACAAAACATTTTTAAAATTTTTCAAAATGGTGGAGAACTAAATTTGCTCACAATAATTCAAGGTTTCTTTAAACATACTTAAAAAAACTGTTTTACGTTTAAAAACATTTTCATTTAAAATAAAAATTAAAGTAAAAATTTTGTATTGCCTATTAAAATTATTGATTATAAAGTTAGTGATTGTTAGAAAATACATATATATTTGGTAATATGTTCTTAAATATCAACTATTACTTAACACATGTATACTCAGTAGATATCAATTTTTTTTTTATTATTGTCTGTCTGTTAACCATCTAATCTGTGGAACGGCTCAACTGATTTTGATTGAAGTTTCCTTGGAAAATAGGTATGATAAATAGTAACTGAGACTACACTATTCAAAATATTGTTTACTTTTATTACTATTAATAATATTGCATACAGATAAAGTTGTGGGTAGAGCTGCTATAACATACCTTGGATCTTTGGATTCCCATTCTGTCATACCGAGAGCATCAATCCATGTGGTGCGGAGGATATCCTCTTTGGGGAATCTGAAAAAAAATATTTTTTGTTACATCCATAAGTACCAAATATATATATATATATATATTAAATTCATCTTACATAAATAAGATATTAATAATAATAATATTTTTTAATTCAAAAAAAAAAATTAAATAAAATAGTATGGAAAAAATATCACAATTATATATGTAGATTAAACAAGTAATTGTACACAGAATATATTTGAATTTATATAAATATATACATATATATAAATTAATAAACTGAATGTCACTTAAATAAATATATGTTGAAATTGTTCATTCTTTAGTCAATTTAAATTATGAGAACACAGATAACATATTTTACATCACAATGAATTTTAAAGACAACTATCTTTAATCCCCATCTTCTCCATGTCACTACCATAGTTATTGTATTAAATTAAAGTCTCTATATAATTTAAATATAAAAAAATTTTCAATTATATTATTGGTAACGTAAAATTTAACGTAAAATTCTAATAGGATATATATTATAATTTAAATTGACGCTATGGGATGAGTGCATCGGAGGTAATGTAGTTGGCATGTAATGTTTATTTATGAATGAAACTCACGGGTGAAAGGTGATACTGTCGTTCCTTGTCGCCTTCCGGTTGTCATTTGGGCAGTTTTTAACACAGCACTTCATTTTAAAACTATTTATTGTAAATAATCTAAACACGTAAACCTATATGAATATGTTGTGACATTGAAGCGATGATATCCCACACGCTGGGTAAATAAATTAATAACCGTATTAGAGTATGAAATGCTTGTTTCGTTTTAAATTTAATTGATTATATTATTGTTTACGGTTTGTTCAGTTTTTACGATTTCTGTAACAAATTGACACCCTTCAAAAGTGACAGTTCTTGATTTCAAGGTTGCCAAAACTATCAAGGACGCCAAGCACACATTGCAACAAATATAAATAAAAATCGATGTTTAGCATGCTGTAAGAATATATATATATATTTTTAAATAACTATCACAAACCATTCCAAACGTTCCTACCTTTTGCAATTTTTCACATAATGATAAACGTATACTCTGTGCCATACTTGAGAAATATCTTAAATGAGCCTAGAAAATAGCGTTTTCCTTTTTACTCATATATCCATTATATTTCTTAGAAAGAGAGGTTGAATAAAAATATAAATATGTTTACATGTCATACAAACCTTTGTTATCCGACATATTTCAAATGACATTTGATTCTATTAAGTAATATACTTGTCTCTATCAACTTCGAGGCGTGAGAGCGAGCTGGAGATATTGATTGGTTGTAATAGGATTTTGATAGGTTGAAATTTATTATTGTTTCTATCATTATCATTGAGTTTATTCTATAGTGTAGGATAAAATTTTTATAATTAAAAATATGTTACTTGCCTCGATATTCAAAGAAATATAAATGTAGATGTAAATTATGTGTTTCTAATACGACTATATATGTATGAATGTAATGTATCCTAGTGAACGACAAAATGCGTTGCTGTGTACCGTTTTGTAAAAATGCTTTTAAAAACAGTATTAAATCTGAGGAAACGACGTTTTACTTGTAAGTGATAAACTTAAATGAGAGATATGTATAAAATACAGAAGTTATAATTCACTCGAGCCGCTATTTGTATAAATTTTCATAGATAGTTAAATTTTTAGTTTTCCAAACGATGCGAAAATGAAGACGTCTTGGTTGAGCTTGTTAGGGTTACCGCAATGGGTTCCTCGTAGTTTGGTGTGCTCTGACCATTTTAAGGACGACGATATTTGTGAAGTCGAAGGTGGCGAGAGGAAACTCCTACCAGGAGCTGTACCTAAAGCTGTTACTACACCAGTGAACAGCACTGTTACACAGGTACTATAAGTTTGATAGTTAATTACCTTACCTTAATATGATTACAAACTTATCATATAGTACATTGTTTAAAAATATATATTTTTATAAATTATTTAAGAATATACTAACATATTATTTACAATTGTTATTCTCGTTTTAAAAGTTAAGATTATTAACCGAAAAAGATTAATATTGTATATATATATATATCACTACTTATGTTGCAGGTATGTCGTATATGCTTGGGGGCAGATATGAGAGTCTACCCGATACTAAATCCCGATCTTCAGCAGACATTTATATTACTCACAGGCATGAACGTAAGTAGACACTATAGGAAGTAATTTTCATCACTAGCTGAGTTCAAAACTTATTAAATATATATATATATATATATATATTTAAAGTAAACTAGCCTATGTCAGTACCTATCATATCAGTGAAAATTCAATCAAATCAGTCCTGTCGTTTCAGTTAGCCTGTATAAACAGAAAAAATCACAATCCTATTTTGATATATATTTACAAATAGACAATACAGTTTTATATATATTTTTTTATACTTTAATATACTAAGGAGGTTTATTAACTGTTAAAAAGTCACTGAATACGCTGGAAGACTTGCTTGTGGATGTTATATACACAAGTTTCACGTTTTACTCACCACAAAGTATTTACTAAATTTGTACATACAAATAATGTAACCGGTACCGCCATCTATAAATACTGTTTGTGTCTTAATTGTCTTTAAATAGAAACTGTCAGTATTTGTATAGCTATCTTATATAAATTAACATATTTTTTTTTTCAGATATACAAAGATGACTACCTGCCTCAGAATCTTTGTATCGAATGCATGCAAAGATTAAAAAATTGCTATAAATTTAGAACGCAGACGTTACAGGCGCAGACTATTATTGTGGATCTCATTAGAATAGGCAATGTGAGTGACATTAAAATTCATATACACATAATGAATTTAGACGTCATAGATAATAAATATTGTAATTAGTATATTTTCTCAAATAGAAAAAGTAATATTCAAATATATCATAGAAATATATTTTTGTTATATTAAAAATATTTATTAGTATGGCCTAAATGGTGACATAATTATGGAAATAAAATGAAATTACACACACACACACACACACACATATATATATATATATCTTTTTCCTTTAATCACAGTTCACAACAGAAGCTATAAAATCATTAAATCACAATCCCAAATGGAAACTGCAAATGCAGAGATTTGATGCGAACCACTGCGATGCATACATTAACAAAGAGGACGTGAACCCCATACAAGAGATCGTTATAGAGGAACAGGTTAAAATTGAAAAGGAATTTATTAACGAGCAAGACACAGTCGCTATGGGCTACACAACAGATGACAGTCTGCCACTAGAGACGCAGAGAACCAAAGCCAAGAAGACAAAGAAGAAGAAAGAGAAGAAGATACAGGAACCGAAGGTAGATAGGAGGAGAAAGCCGTTCCTTAACGATGACCTGAATGAGAGTCTGTTCACTATCACCGATCTGACCTTGGAGGAACAAATAGCTGATATCCAGAAGAGACAGGAGAGTTCTAACTTCAAGAATTCAGTGTACAAGTGTATGGAGTGCTTTAAGGGTTTCCTTGATGAAGGAGCGTACAACGGACATATGACAAGGCATACTACTGTAAGTATATATATGTAGAGAATTCGGTTATCAAATTTAAATAATCTATGTAAATATAGTTACACCGTCCTCTTCCTTAATTAAGAATTTCTATCATTATAAAATTTTATCATAATCTGTTCAGACTTTTGAATCCAGTTAAAAATATCTGAAATATCGTCACAATATAAAGAAACATCTATTGTATCCCAATCCTGATATTTTATAAATTGTAGGTAGATTAACTGTTCTAATTATTTTCCACACAACCAAAGGTATTAGTTATTCTGTTTTCTCATCATATAGTCTTGATATAATAATTTTTACGTAATCTAACTTTCAAAATCAACAACTCTAAAAATTGTATTAAAAACGAACTAAGGTCGTTAACCCCAGATCCATATCGTCTCGGGGTTAACGACCCGAGCTTTGTGTCTATACAAATTAATTTAACATTCCAGCAATGCGGTGAATATTGTTGTGAAATTTGTAAGACACATTTCAAACACTCACATGCCTTGAGGAAACACACGACGGCGCATCACGCGCAGAGGTTCAATTGTAACCGGTGTGCTTTCGTTACTACACACAGGTGAGTGCTGTGAGTGAGTGAGTGAGTGAGTGAGTAGATGAATGAATAAGTAGTGATGACTGAATCAATTAATAAATGAGTGAGTGAATATTGATTGAAGATTAAATGATTGAATTACTTAATCATTCATTATGTGAGTGAAGAATGAGTGAGTGAACGATATATTGGAAAGAATAATGAAGACGACTTTTGCTTTACTGGAATATAATTTTTGGATGCCTTTGTGAGAAGAAAATTTAATTTTGTTGTTATATTAATTTCTTTTAAATGAATTTACTTTATATACAAAATTAATCAAGTTATTTATTACATTGACAGACAAACAGCACGACTCCACGAGCGATGGCACAAGGGCACCAAATACGAGTGTCCGCACTGTAATGAAGTGTTCCTGTGAGTCAATGACGAAGTCAATGTCACAGTCAATGTCGGAGTCATGCTGACTTTGACTTTATTATTTTGTGATCCAAGTCATAGTTTTGCCCTGAAAGTATTTTACAGTAACCTTACTCGAATTATCATCGTCACACTACACACGCAGCGTTTCCAGTTTTCATGTGCGGTGTATTAAGAGTGTTTACTGTGACGATTCAGAACTCATATTAAGGTTATATAAATACGATTTATGCTATAATATATATATTTTTCTACGATATCAAAACTTCAGGCTCAAGTTTAACTCTATTCTGCCAACAATGTTATTGTTACAGTAAATTCACAACCTACATGGGACACATTCGCATCAAACACCCGTCGGATTTCGTGTGCGCTCTGTGCGGTTATTGCTTCGTCAGTCAGAAGGGGATAGATTTGCACAAGAAACTGAAACACAGATTACATCTCGGACAGGTATTATACTGTGTCGCCGCGTGAAGCCGCGGGAATAATGTAGTGTGCAACGAACGAACCGCTTAGACTTCAGAATAAAATTCAGATAGAAAATAATATATTATGACTAAATAAAAAATATAATATATATATATATTATTCTCATGTCCCAGATACATAATTGGAGAGTTTCTTGAAAATCCGTTTAGTAGATTTCGGATGAAAGCAACAAACACGCGTCCTAACAAAATTTAAATTAATTGATGAATTCCCAGATCCCGGAGGACGGGCCGCTCTGTGAGCTATGCGACGTACGCTTCATATCACAAGAGGCTTACAAGCGACACCTCAGCGTCTCCGCGAGACACGCTGGCGACGAGTGAGTATCGCGGATAAGATATGTCCGATAATATTTTCGGGACTTTTCGAGACTTTCATCACTCATGGTCCGAGATTTTCATCACTTACTGTTACAAATTTTTGTCTCTTGCCGCTCTAGGTATTCCTTATTTACTGTTATATAAATGAATACTCGCGAAAGTATTAGATCTCATTACTGTTCTGTTATTTCACTATTCAATGCCGGATATGAATGCCTCGAAGATAGCTATATATCCCGAAATCCGAATAGAATCTTTCCCATTCGTAATTATAGTCTGATTGTAGTTAACGAATTAAAATATACATACAGATTAAATGGAATTTAATATTCGGCAATTAATTAAGTTTTCGAGATATTCACAATCTATGAATATCCCGAATAATTTATTCGAGATATTTTGATATATCATATATTATTTACAACAGAATATCCAAGGATCCCAGCAAACCGAAACGCGGAAGAAAATCAAGGGACGCCCTCGACAAAGATGACAGCGAAAAAAACGACTTAAACGACAAGAAAGTGTATCCGAGTCAAGTCAGAAAAGCAGAAGGTCCTATACCGTGCGAGCAAGTAGGGACAATATATTATGTTACCTTGGAAATTCATTAATTATATGTACTTTAAGAAAAAACTAGGTCCATTGTATGTGCCCTAAGTTAATCCTAGATTGCTTAACAACTAATAACTCGTAGTCTTTGATATAATAATTCAGATAATATAAATATGTTTGTATGTTATCTAACAGTGCGGCATGCAGTTAGAGGACTCGCGCGCCTACCACGCTCACTTCAGACGGAACCATCCCGACAAGAACAGGACCAACTACCCCAGCATGAAGTCGCCCTGCATGTGCGAGGTGTGCGGCAGGATGTTCCAGGTCGGCCCGCACGCGCACAGACACACACACACACACACACAAAGGCACACGCATATATATATATATATGTATATATATATATACATATATGTGCATGGACAGTAGTGTTATCACCATTTACATAATTCAATCTGTGTGGATAGGGAAACCAGAACTTGTGTATATTTATGTCCGTGTGTATGTCACTGACCTCCTAAACGGCTCGAGCGATTCGAATGAATTTTGTATGCATTTGTGTGGCCCCAGACGGATTGGGTTCACAACTCAGCCCGGCAGATGGCGCTGTCTGTATCTAGATCATTTAAAATGAAATGCTGCAGACGTTATTGTATTTAAAATTAAAAAAAAAATGTCACTCTATGTCACATAACATAAAATGTGAGGTAATGACTGAAATTTCCTTTGATGGAAATTAAACTTAAAAATAAAAATTTGTCAAACCAAAAAAGTCACATATCCAGACCCAATTCTTTTAAATGATTTTTTTTTTCATAATAATATATATATATACATATATATTTTAGAGTCACGCATTGTTGAAAGACCATCGCTGGGTGCATACAAACGAGAGGCCATTCGCCTGTGAGTGCGGCAAGAGGTTCCGCATGAAACAACGCCTGGTCGCGCACAGAAGGGTACACAGACAGACCAGGCACTACACATGTGCTCTGTGCGGGAAAGGATTCAGCACACACAGCAACAGGCAGAGACATATGATTGTACGTGTATTTATTCTTCATATAAACAATGCTATGTATATATTTGTATTGAAAATGAATGCAAATAATTGTGTTTATGTTAAAAAACAAAATTTTTAATATACCTTATATGTCTGTATATGTTAAGTAATAAATTTACCATACATATATATATATATATATATATTTACAGATTCACACCGGGCTAAAACCATTTAAGTGTGAGATGTGCGGCAAATGTTTTAAGCATGCCAGCGAGAAACGGGCTCACATAACATATGTACATCTGAAGAAGCCCTGGCCGAAGAGATCACGGGCGAAGAGACAAGGACAGAATATAACAGGTATGGCGAGCGCGAGCGAGATAGACATACAAGGATGGAACGATCCGAAGATAGATCTGATGATGGACAAACAGTATTTCAATGTCAAGATGTAGTCCGTATATCATCTCATGTAAGCTATATTTATATTGTAACTTATTCTGTATTAAATAACTTATATTGTATTTGTTTTAATTATTAATGGAGGATAAAATTTAAGTTCTGTGTTATGTTAAAACTCAGAATTAACTAAAAACTAAAATACAAGGAGAATTTATTGGTTTACAAATTGTCATATGAAAATTATAATACTTATGAGAAAGTGGGCTGAAATAAAAATAAGTAGTTATTACCTTAATATGAGAAGGTGGGGCGAAATTAATAACTATTACCTTATTTTGAGAAGGTGGGTGAAATAAAAATAAATAACTATTACCTTATTTTGAGAAGGTGGGTGAAATAAAAATAAATAGCTATTACCTTATTATGAGAAGGTGGGTGAAATAAAAATAAATAGCTATTACCTTATTTTGAGAAGGTGGGTGAAATAAAAATAAATAACTATTACCTTATTTTGAGAAGGTGGGTGAAATAAAAATAAATAGCTATTACCTTATTTTGAGAAGGTGGGTGAAATAAAAATAAATAACTATTACCTTATTTTGAGAAGGTGGGTGAAATAAAAATAAATAGCTATTACCTTATTTTGAGAAGGTGGGTGAAATAAAAATAAATAGCTATTACCTTATTATGAGAAGGTGGGTGAAATAAAAATAAATAACTATTACCTTATTTTGAGAAGGTGGGTGAAATAAAAATAAATAGCTATTACCTTATTTTGAGAAGGTGGGTGAAATAAAAATAAATAACTATTACCTTATTTTGAGAAGGTGGGTGAAATAAAAATAAATAACTATTACCTTATTTTGAGAAGGTGGGTGAAATAAAAATAAATAACTATTACCTTATTTTGAGAAGGTGGGTGAAATAAAAATAAATAACTATTACCTTATTTTGAGAAGGTGGGTGAAATAAAAATAAATAACTATTACCTTATTTTGAGAAGGTGGGTGAAATAAAAATAAATAACTATTACCTTATTTTGAGAAGGTGGGTGAAATAAAAATAAATAACTATTACCTTATTTTGAGAAGGTGGGTGAAATAAAATAAATAACTATTACCTTATTTTGAGAAGGTGGGTGAAATAAAAATAAATAACTATTACCTTATTTTGAGAAGGTGGGTGAAATAAAAATAAATAGCTATTACCTTATTACGAGAAGGTGGGTGAAATAAAAATAAATAGCTATTACTTTATGACGAGAAGGTGGGTGAAATAAAAATAAATAACTATTACCTTATTTTGAGAAGGTGGGTGAAATAAAAATAAATAACTATTACCTTATTTTGAGAAGGTGGGTGAAATAAAAATAAATAACTATTACCTTATTTTGAGAAGGTGGGTGAAATAAAAATAAATAACTATTACCTTATTTTGAGAAGGTGGGTGAAATAAAAATAAATAACTATTACCTTATTTTGAGAAGGTGGGTGAAATAAAAATAAATAACTATTACCTTATTTTGAGAAGGTGGGTGAAATAAAAATTAATAGCTATTACCTTATTTTGAGAAGGTGGGGCGAAATAAAAATAAATAACTATTACCTTATTATGAGAAGGTGGGGCGAAATAAAAATAAATAGCTATTGCCTTATTATGAGAAGGTGGGGTTCACAGATTGATGTATTATATGTGTGTGTGTGTGTGTGGTAGTAGGGCGTGTCATGTTTATTTTATGTAATTCAATATATTGCTTATACATTTGATATAAGTAATATCTTAATACACTTCTCAATATAAACTCTGTGTAAAATTGTTTTATGTCATGACAACAAATTTTCAAGGGATGATTTAATTTTTGTACATATAACATATTTAAATGAATGAAATTCGCGAAAATCTTAAATCTCATTACATATTACATATGTTTCAAAAATATTCAGGAAAAAAATTGCTTTGGCTTCAACGGAAGTAAAACATTTGATATCTTAATGATTTTAACAACGAAATATAGATCAATAAAATGTATATTAATATTTTGCGTTCCGTTTGACGTCCGAAGTCCATTAAGAGAGTACATCGCCGCCTTCGCCTCGCTTGGCCGCTAGATGTCGCTACTAATTGTCGGTAAGGGATTACCGACCACCCTCCCTGACGCTTACAGTTCGGTTCAAATCTAGCTATAAACACAAGATACCATTTTCGAGCCGAGCACTAAGTTATAATATTTGTCACGAGTAAATTTTTTTTTAAATGCTGTTGGGAGTACTAGTGAATATAAAATGAGTTGTTGGAAGGATATGGTGCCTAGTGAAAAGTTGAAGTGAAAGAAACGCCGAAGGAGAGCTAATCTGCAGGATCTGGAGGAAAGGGACGTGTCACAGTAGTTGGTGAGTTTTTTAGATAATGTTTAACGGCAAGGTTTGCTCCCGCTTGGAATAAGTACCCTCATTTAATAACCTAATTAATTTATTATTCTTGGTCAATGAACAATTTGTATACCCGTCAGAATTAGTTGCGGGTAGTTTGGTAAATTTGAACGTGACGGCCAAAGAACATACTTTAGCGAAAGCAAAGGCGGCTCGTGTCGACAAAATAAGTTATGCAAAGATTTGACTCAACTGACTGGAATGCGGTTCAGCATACAGACGTCCAGAAAAATATGCGGCCTTCCCGGCATTTACTGAACTAAAAGTAAATGAGGGGCGACGTTTAGAAGATCTTTTTACTCTTTTACGTTTGTTTTAAATGAAACGTAGTTTTGCTACGTTGTCGAATGCATTTTAGCTCAAAACCAAGCTATAAATTCTGCTTTACAAGTTCTGGTTGACTGGTGTGCCGCTGCCGACATTCAACTTAACGCGACCGTTATTTATGAAAAATTATACCAGTCACTTAGAAACGAATCCGATTACAAAACGGGTTTTCGATTACAAATAATTTGAGGAAAACGAGCTGAAGATTTAAATATCCGTCGGTGGGAAATAGTTAAAAAATAATGAGATCAATTTTGAAAGAGGAGCTTAGTAGGATACCTCCTTCTTGGTCTCGTCGCAATTACCCACTATCGAGGTTGTCTTGCCGCATCCCGGTACTCCGCTTTTTCCGATTAATGGTTGGAACCGCCCAGTCCTCGAGGTGAGTGGCTTCTAGCAGTTCTTCTGTTTATGTAATTATACTGCCCTCGATGAAGATTCTGGTGAACTCGTTTATGCCAGGGGGATTTCTGTTTCCTAACTCTCAGGTAGTTGAGATCTTCCTCATGTTCTCCTAAATAATGGTACTCTGAAGCTTCCACACTGAAGAGGTGATCTTCTACTTCACCCTTATAGAAGCCAGTGAAGAATGCGTCTAGAATTTATAATTTTGGGTGGTTCTTTGCTGATCTTGGCTATCGCTGAGAGGAGTGATCTGGTTTGGCTAAACTGGGATCTGTTGTGTTGTGCCTCCAACATTAGTATGGTCTTGTCCTCGGCTTACGAGTCGCGGAATTTGTGGTTTTCGACGTTCACTTCGCTCATTGCCTCCAGAATTTACTTCCTGAAAGGGTAATGACAGGGAGGGTAGTCGGTAATCCGTCACCGACATTTAGTGGCCATTTCTAGCGGCCAAGCGAGGCGAAGACAGCGATATACTCATAATGAACTTCGTTTTGTATTATTTTTTGTTTTATTCAAAAAAAAAATTTAGACAGTTCTTTATAATTTGAGAAAAAATAGATCGTTTACTAAGAAAATTTTGCAGGGTTGAAGTAATATTGTTTAAAAGGAATTTGTATTTATGTCTTTCCTACGTTCAGACATTAGAAAGTATAGTATATATACATATATATATATATATATGTCGATTTAATTTTCTTTGACTTCTAGAATTTCAATATATTTCATAAAAAACAGAGGCCAAAAATGGCCACATTATTCACAAACCGTATAATTATTTTGTTCACAGAAATCAAAACGACAGTAGTATTTCACAAATAGTTTTATTGTAAAAACATTCGATTCACATCTACAACCTTAAAATATAACATACATTGAACGCGCAAGTTAATGATATTAAAAATTTAAAATTAAGTACCAAGTTTATAAATGCGGGAGATAATTCAAGTTGTATACAAAACAAGATGGCGTCTCTATAGCGGGACGTGCACCGACTCCTTGTGGTCGTAATTTTGATCGTCTTCCTCCTCTTCCTCGTCGAAGCCTACCTCTTCATCATCCACGTTAGCCTCCTGCATCATATAAGAATTTAGCAATCAATTTATTGTTAAATATATATTATTTCTTAATATAAAACTGTCTTTATAGTACAATGCGTTAGACGCTAGATGGCGTTGTATTCATATAGTTCCGTTTGTGCAGGAAAACAACTATAGTCATAAATTTAAAATTTTGTTAATATTTTATACATATTAACTAGTTTTCCCGCGTAGATTAAAATATTCTTATTTCTTATATATATGAATAAATTAAAAGTTGAATGATAACTCAATAACTAATAATAGTAAAACGCTCACACAAAGTACAGTCATCGTCTCCTAAAATATGCCTACGCAAGATATACAAAGAACTATTAGATTTGTCACAGATACCTTCCTAAACGTATTTAAATTAATAGTTATAAAGATAACCACTTGGAGTGTTGCCATACAATAATATGTAAATATAATAACGACGATTATGTAGTTTTTTAAAATAATAATACCCGCGTATTATATCCGAAAAATATTAGTTCCATTTAAATGAATAAAATTAGAGAGAATCTAAGATCTCATTATATAGTAATGACGTTGATGTACCTGGTACTGTTGGTACTCTGATATGAGGTCGGCCATGTTGCTGGCCGCCTCCGTGAACTCCATCTCGTCCATACCCTCGCCCGTGTACCAGTGGAGGAACGCCTGGAACAAGTTCATGTATGTTTCATTCACATCAATAGTAATTATAAGAAATGAGACGTTTTCTGGAAAGAAAATTTATCGCCTCGATAAATTTATATCATTTAATGAGTTGTATAGATATATTTTTACATAAGGATAGTTTTTTTTTAATATTTTAGATAAGATATTTTTTTATACGTCTCGGGTTCATCAAAAATTTTTATACCCTGAGTAATATTCTTTATTATATTTTATACGCTCATAGTTTAGTGTGTTAAGAACTCACTCTTCTCCGGAACATGGCGGTGAACTGTTCTGAAATGCGTTTGAATATCTCCTGGATAGCGGTGGAGTTGCCGATGAACGTGGCGGACATCTTGAGGCCGCGCGGCGGGACGTCGCAGACGGCCACCTTCAGGTTGTTAGGTATCCATTCCACGAAGTAGCTGGTCGGATTAGAGATTACGTGGAACACAGAGGAATATATATATTGATTATAATGTGCACTAAACTTAACTAAACTGTTATATTCTGTTTAACTGTGGTGTTTCGGAGAATATTTAAGGATAATTATGTATTACCTTTTACAGGATATATGAAGCGTTTCTCGTTTGTTATTCATTAATCCACTTATCCTCAATGACAACGACCTATCCCACTTCTATCTCACCTCGAGTTCTTGTTCTGGACCGCCAACACTTGGTCGTCGACCTCTCTCATGGACATGTGACCTCTGAACACGGTGGCCACTGTGAGGTAGCGGCCGTGACGGGGGTCGCAAGCCGTCATCATGTTCCCAGGGTTGAACATCTATTGTGATTAATGAGAGTGATATCTATCGGTGAAACTTGGAATCACATGAATTAGAGAAACGTTTTGTTCATAAAAACGCCATCTATCGTCGGAAATGCTGTAGCACTAGCACAAGGCTCAAACTGAATTTTTCTTCATTAAATAAATATGTGCAGATTATGTTACATTTCATAATATAGATGAATTCTAAATAAATTTTTAAATATTAAATGAACGTGAATCAAAGTTTTCTAAGAATTATATCAACTAATGACTCACTTGGCTCATAAGCTCCGGAACGGTCTGAGGGCGGTAGTTGAACGAGTTTCTTGCTGTCAGAGGAGCGAAGCCTGAGGAAAGATAATGTATTTTGTTAATGCTAAGAAAAATAATTCTCACACAAGGACGCATTTTTAGAATTCAGTAACGAAATTTGTTTAAATTTAAAATTCCAAGAGGATTACTCAATTCAGAAAATTTACAAATAATATTCTTATTTTGTAAAAATGATAATAGTTCCAGCTATTATTTTTTCATAGCAGACTCTTTTCAAATTATCATGACTTGCTGTTGAAATGTTAGGAGTCAGAAAATAAAGAAACTGAATTAAATTCTGTCAAAGGAAACATAAACTTTAAGAAAATTTGGATAAATCACAAAACAAAGACTTGCTTGCTTAGGTAGGTTTTAGGTGATATTTAAAATATATTGGCATTAACACTCTCTTAAATGAGACATTACAATATCTCTTCATATAGTTTTAAATTCTAATAGACTTTACCGGGCATAAAAAAGTGCAGTCTCGGGAAGGGCACCATGTTGACGGCCAGCTTCCTGAGATCAGCATTCAATTGTCCAGGGAAACGCAGGCAAGTCGTGACACCGGACATTGTCATCTGGTGGCAAGGAAGATGGTCTTAATCGAGATGATACTGTGTTTAAGATACAGCTTGTCTTGATTTTTAATGTTCAGCGTTACTTCCAGTAATGTTCTACAAAATGGCTGAAGCCAGTATTTACAGTTTTCGAATACAAGTTGATACTCAAATGTCGCCATAACAAAATTACAATGGTTCAGTATTATGATTAACTATAGTCAGTCATAAAAGTAATTCTATACATTATAGTATATTTTAAGTAGCATAGCACAGATGGCGCCACTTGTAACGAGTGTCAGAATGTGTGATGATAAAGATATAGGTGATGAGTGAGCCATGGCGGAAAAAGACTGGACGATATTACTGATGATGAATGTAATTATATGAAAATTAATAGAAAGAGTGCTTTGGTTTTGGCTATTGATAGAAGATTTCAATCTACATAACATTGTGTAGGTATTCGATTTTACCTGCAGAAAAGAAATAAACTCTCGTCTATACACTAACTCTTAAAATAACAAGAGTGTAATTGAAATATTTCCAGTAAACATTTATATATTTTCCTTAAACTGTATCTGTGTCAAATTTTTTTTTTCGTCACAAAACCTTTCAACGAAAATTATTTAGATACAGAAATGTTGACTGTGAAGAGTAAAAAATTCGTTTTTACTTTGAAGTAGTAAAATAATTTACGTATATTATATTATAAATATATCAGTGACATATATATTTTATCAATTTACAAACAATGAAGAGTTTAATGAGATATATGATTTTCGCGAGTTTTATTCATTTAAATGAAACTAATATATTTCGGATACACTACGCGGATATTATCTCATCGTCTCGTCCGCCCGTGACCACGGCTGCTGAAAAGTAACCGAAACGTCGTGATTATGCAGTTTTTTAAATAATAAAATCCGCGTAGTATATTCGAAATATATTAGTTTAATTTAAATGAAAAGTTTCATCAAAATCATTTTAGCCGTTTTGTAATTATTTAAACGATATAATATAGCTACCATGAAATATAAATTGAAATTAAGTCGTATAACTGATAATGACCTGCGTTTATCAAGGACTTGATATAGATCGCTTTAATCCGTTGTATATCAAAGAACAAGTGGAGATAAGAAACGTGTATTACAGAATTGAATACATTTGGAAACGGATTTGGAAAAAGTTAAAGGTCTGGAGGTTAAAGGCCGCCTCTCACGTGAGGGGGTTCGAAACCTGGCGAGCACCAATGTGATCTTTTCCAGTCATATGTACTTTGTAAGGGTATTTAGACGCCACTGACGGACGGTGAGGGAAAACATCGTGAGGAAACCTGGTCTTATAATTTCAAATTATAAGTTTGTAATCGCCAACCCGTCTTGAGCGAGCGTGGTGATTAATGTTCTAACCTTCTCCATGTGAGAAGAGGCCTTTGCTCAGCAGTGAGCTTCTATACGCTGGTGATGATGATGATGATGATGGAAACGGATCACTCAGTGAAGCCCCTCAAAAAATCATCTCATAAATTATTTAACTGCTCGTCTTGGCGTCACATACAGGCAACAGCAGTTTCATTGACAGTGAAATTTAATGTTTTTTACTTTAATAACAACGTTAAAACTGTTTTTATGTGACTGTAAATGTTAAACGAACTCTGAAGACTAAGTAAATTTATGTTATTGTCTGAGAGAAACCATTTTTTTTCTGCGTGATATAATTCTTAAGACTGCTTGTACGGCGACCCTTGATAAATGTCACTGACATGGTCCTCGTTAATAAGGTCGTCAGTCATATATAAAACAATAGTATTTTTATCAGTTCATTATTTTAGGCTAAACATTCAGTTAGTATTAAAAAATCCTTCATTAACTTTGACTCCTTTTAAGGCTCTTGCATAATCTAACTTGAAATATAAACCCGAGATGTCTCGCTTCCAATTTAGTTAAATATTTGATATGTGCTAAATTTGGTAAACAGAAAAGTTTCTAAATCTATAATTTACAGTGGGTAAATATAAAACAAACTCACTGATATCAAATGATTCAGATCGCCGTAACTTGGGCTGCTCAATCGCAACGTTCTGAAGCAAATGTTATAAAGGGCTTCGTTGTCGATGCAATAGGACATATCCGTGTTCTCGACCAGTTGGTGCACAGACAGAGTCGCATTATACGGCTCCAGGACAACTTCGCTGACCTAAAAATGTTAGCAAATAACTATTATATACCTATTAAAAAAATATCTATCAATAAAACATTAAAATTTTTGGAAATTTATTTCCGGTACATACAAATCAATTGATAAAACAAATCTATATATCAATAATCTTTTTTATTAATAATTCATAATCATCGCGAGGAGGGCAATTGAAATTGTATCAGTAACATTTATTATGGGGAGATAAGGTGAGACAATGTGTCACTATCTATTGGACCTACTACAGGGGTTTCACCAAATGCCTATGTTACCTTGGGTGATGGCACAACACTGAAGGTATTCATAATACGATCAGGGTACTCCTCTCTGATCTTGCTCAACAACAGTGTCCCCATGCCTGAACCAGTGCCTCCGCCAAGAGAATGTGTCATTTGGAAACCTGGTTGAAGTTTACGTAGATGATATTACAATCAGTGTGATTCACATATTGTTTATATTGACAGATCTTTGTACTTCCTGCTTTATATAGAATCGTTATGAAGAAAAAGATGTAGGTATAGACAGCTGTATCTAAGATGATAGCAAAATTTGGGTTTTTGGCCGAGCGATATATTGAACAGATTTTAGAAATCTTGCATTTCTTTTTTAACGTATATTCTTTGTAAGTCATTGTTTATTGGACACCACCTTGCAGACAGTCGCAACCTTCAGCCTCCTTCCGGATAACATCCAACACAGCATCAACGAGCTCAGCGCCCTCTGTGTAGTGACCCTTGGCCCAGTTGTTACCTATTACGAGATTGTTACATTAAAACTCTCTTTACTCTTTAGGGTTTGAAACAAAAAAAATGATATTTGGTTGGTAATATTCAATGGAACTGAACACTCACCAGCGCCGCTCTGTCCGAATACGAAGTTATCAGGTCGGAACAGTTGTCCATAGGGACCTGAACGCACTGAGTCCATGGTCCCTGGCTCCAGATCCACGAGAACAGCCCGAGGAACAAATTTACCTGGTATGATTGGATAAGAAAATTGATATTAATGTGTCTTTAACTCATACTAAAATACTAGTTATGTATACAGTATAGGTGATTGAAATCTGGTTGCTCGGAAAAACTTTTCACTTGATTTATGAGAAATAAACAATATAGTTGAGTTATAGTCTACTTAAAACCATTTTCTTAGTAGATACAGTCTCATATTAAAAATATATTAGGATGCATTAGCGATCATAAATGCAATGGCCGGTGTAGTAAAACCCTTTCTTGGAGACATTGTAGACATGTGTATTTTATATAATTTGAATATTTATTTGGCGCCAAAAAGTAAAAATTACGATACTATAAAAGAAATGTGATGCAAAAAGTATAACTTATCTCATAACAGAGATTTCTACAAGAGATCATTTTGATAGAAAAAAAAAACAAGAATTTTGGTGTACATAAAGAAAAAAAAGGAAAAGGAAAAAAAATATAACCTTAAAAATACATACTGCGATCTAACACTCTACTACACGTTTTTTTAAATTATTATTTAGAACTGCATACTCCCGAAGTTTCGGTTGCTTAGCAACCGTGATCACGGACAGACGAGACGTCGGTAGTATGTTATTCAAACTAATAAAAACGCGTAGTAATCTGAAAATATTTCTTTTTATATACTTATATATTGAACACCCTGTATAATTGTTGTTCGCTACCTTCAGCGGCTTCATTGTAGTACACGTTGAGGCGTTCGGCTTGCAGGTCGCTCACTCCCTTGTAGTAACCATTCGGATCTATGCCATGTTCGTCCGATATCACCTCCCAGAACTAAGACAATCAATCAGATGCCATAAATACATCATACAATGTCATGTACTAGCACTAGTTTTTTATATATTAATTCTTTAATTTATATAATATTATTGTAATGCAATGATCAACACACAAACACTACACACGGATATGTATAAGACTTTCCACCGATATAATGACTCATCCCGACATGTCGTAAGGCTAGAGACTAGAAATTTGGTAGGAATATTCCTTCCGCCAAGAGATCAGCTAGGACAGGATTTGACGATATTCCACCCACAAGGGTAGTTCCGGGGGCGTCAATTATGAAAAATTATCTATCTTAAAACACAGCTCCTACATGCTCTACATTTTTTAGCAAGCAAAGGGTGTGTTAGCAATGAGTAATTTAAATTATTGTATTATATGGAGCCCGAAGCGTACGGTAACGGCTGGTAATATATATATAAACATATATAGCAAACGTCTTTATACGCTATACGCAAACATTAATAGGAAAAAACTATTCTAACTATGAGTAGAATCATTCAAGCAAGGTCTTTACTGCGGTTGAAATTTAATATCACGAGCGGCTTACAAAATGATTATAGGTTATCTGATACTAGGCTCTAGAGAGACAATAAAAACAATTATATATACATATATATTATTACTTTAGGGACGTCATATAAATATACTATTGTCTGTTATATCTGAATAAGTTAGGAAAGCAGCCGGCATCAACCTAATTGCGATCTCCGTAGCTTATTTAGACTAACTACACGTAACTATCAAGATAATAACACAAGATTTTCCTTGGTACACATTTAAATGAAACGAAGATTTTTCTATTCTTTTATTATTTTATATCTACATTATTCCGACATATCAGACGCGAAGTGACATAGATACATTTAAAATATAAAAAATTGTGTAGTACGTACCTATATCCAAAAATCATAGACATATATTAAGTTATATATATTAGTAAAATTAAAAACATGGCGTCCGTAAATTCACTTTTATAATATAGAAATGTGTGAAGAAATTAGCAAATAATTACTTATCCTTTAAAAAATCATATTAAATGATATTGAAAGATAATTTAGTATTATTAAATAGTAAATCCCGGTGATGTCTTCACGAGTGTATAAGCAAAAAAGAGGTGAATATTTTGTTTGAATGTTTCGTAAAGACTATTATTAATCTTAGAAGAACAATCTAATTGTAAAATCTCCACATATTTTTCGTTTCATTGCTGTAAATGTTCATGCATTTTTTGTTATGGCGATTTTACGAAAAGAAGATTTAAAATTGCCACAGATAATAAATGTTTATGTTAAAATTATTAATAAAAAATATATAACATATATTTTTAAGGGTCTTACAATACACGTATAAGAAGAAAAATCTAAATATTTAGAATGAGTTTAATTCACAGATTATATACAATTATTACTGTTGATAACACAGATTATTAAAAGGTATTACTTTTTTTTTAAATTTAATACGAAAACCCTCAAGTCAACTTTTGTTTGGTTTCATCCTTGGATATATGAATGAAATTCAAGTTGATGTTTCTGGGTCATTGAACTTGATGGTAGAAAAATTTAATTATAGACAGATAAAATTAACGTCAATAATATTATTACTTAAAATCGAAAAAACTAAACATCTCGTTTTTACGACGAAATTATTTTTTTCTTTTTTTTTTTTTTGCAAAATAACTGATAATTATTCAATAAATTATATTAACTTTTAGCTCATGAGAACTAATAGCATAATCGATTCATGAATTACAAAGTATTTATTAATATAATCAAGAACCTTTAACTATGAACTAACTCTAACTCTAACTTTAACTATGAAGTCGGAATAATGTCTGCATTAAAATTAATTTAATATAACATTTATATCGAATATCATATATGTTTATATTTTGTTAAATGTCAAATTATAGAAAATTCGATTCCGTAAAACACTTGTTATACACATTGTCATAATATGTGACACATCATTGAAGTACGTACAATCCAAATTAGCAACTAGCACGAAGTTCGTGCATAAAAATTCAAGGAAAAGTTGCTTTGGTGTCAAAAAGCTTACATTTAAACTATAAATTAAACTACATTAAATAAAAGTAGTCTATTTTATACAATATCAGAGCTAGCAAATAAAATTCTAATTTTGTTTGAGTTTTAATTTAGAATATGACGTATAAATACCTTTGAACCAATCTGATTACCGCACTGGCCCGCTTGCACATGTACTATTTCACGCATTTTCAATACTTAATAATCACTGTCTCTTTTAATAATTATTAAAAATATCAAAGTCTAAACGAAACTAGCATAGAGTTGGCTAAAATGATACTCGACTTTATCACAGTCTTATCAGTACTGACTCGTATTTGATAATGATATGACAGATTACACTTGCCCATTTTCAGTTGACCTTCGATCGAATGTATTGTAGCTCGTGAACTGGGTCTTCCTTGTTGGAAGTCAACAGAATAGTCGTCCAAATTAAGATGGTATTTAGATGGAATCAAATGTAAGACGACTGAGGTGTTATAAAATTAACAGTTTTTTTTCTTAGTAATCAGTTTAAGGTGTGTTTTATAATGTTGGCACTATTTTCAACTCAATTTTTTTAAATGTTTATAAATACATACATACAAAAAAACTATAGTCGTAGTTTTTTATATTACATTAATATGTTATACGATGCCATTTAGTAACATTGAGATATAACAAAATACATTTTTTTTTATGAAGGTGTTTGCATAAAAAAGAAAATCATCTAAACATTTATAATAATAATAAAATAAGAAACAATTATTTCTTAAATTAAAATTAAAAAAACGTTATGAAAAATGTAATTAAATTTTAATTCAGAATTAATGTATACATTAGTGAAAAATATTTAACTTTGAAGTTTGAAGTTTGAAATTTCTAAACATTGCTAAGAACGTCAAACAAATTTTGTATTGTAAAAAGTTTTCGCAATTGATAACAATGGGATAAATAAATAAATAATGTGGTTATATAACGAAATAATTGATAATAAACAAAAAAAAATGAAAATAAGTAACCAAAATGAAATTGATTAACACTTTATTGACATTCGCGATATGTTTTACATTAATTTTCGGTGATTATATAGTTTTCAAGAGTAAATATTCGAATAATCACATGTGCCGTGCATTTACCGATAACTCCGTCCACGCTGCTGTCGGTTTACTCTCGTCTTTACTTTTTTTTAACCATGGAATTAATGTAACGAGCCAAGTGTATATTAGTAACGTATTTTTATGTACCGCAGTCTCATCCTTGATAGACATTGATCATTTTATTTTGGCGAAATCATTCCATTTTGCGGTGAGTAACACAGTGTGTTTATTACTATTGATAAGGATATAGTTAACCTAATTGATATTATATAGAGAATAGCAAAACAAGTCATGATCTTAACTGCAGTTCGATTACTTCGATATAATCCGGCACTGGCAGCAGCAATAGAAAAAAAAATAAGATGATACAAAATTTTTGAACTTTCAAAAATAAAATTCACAAACATTATAACTGACATATTATATATATATTTTTTATCTACCAAAAAAGTTCTATATAAAGAATTAAATTATATAAAGAATAAATAGTATGTATTTAATTTCTAGGACCTGGCGAGTTTAAACCGACGAGGTATATTCCATTGCAGCACATTCTGGATTATCATCACAACACTCCTGCTTTTATATGGTCGAGTAACTCACAAAATAAATATATACATATCGGCATTTATGGTCATAATAGCATTTACAAGTCACCACATTAGAGACGCTAACCGGAGAGGTTTATGGCTGTTCCCGTTCGGACATACCCCTCCGATAAATAAATATATATACATACCTTCGACTTGTTTGTTGCCGATGACCTTGGCTTATATTTACAATACATGTAAACCGTATACGTACAGTGTTAGTCGGGAGATTGTTTGATACAAATCAGATTGATTCCTTACTCATATGGTTTTGATGGGGATCAATAAACTTACTTCGACTAAATTATTATTTGCGCCCCCCATATTTTGTCTATTGCCCATTATGAGAATAAATTTGATTTAGCACCCCTTTATTTTAACCTACTGAACAATATCTATAACTTATCCTAGCTAAATGAGATTACAAATCACTCAGGCCTCTACACAACGCCACATCTCTTTGCGGGTCTCTTACCGCCTCACGCCTGCAGCGCCCGCGAGGGGGCGTCTCGCCCGCTTTGCCTAATTCTTGTTTATTATGCAAATAATATTTTAGTTACGTATAAATGTGAAAGTTTACATTGAATTTTTTTTTTTACGTATAAATATATATTTTTTCGTCACAATAATTTTATTTATAAATTATTATTAATAGCAAAATCTATATTTATTTAATTTGATCTTATTGGATCGTTTTTTTTTTTTTTTGTAATTTGACATATTACGTCATCGTGACCCAATGATCGGAATTAATGTCGCGTGATAAGGAATTTAATCGTGAGTTACTTTTATTATGAACTATTAAAATATATTAGTAAATTGCTGTTTTATTTTCGTAATCTATTATCTGAATACATCTTCAAAGAAGTAAAAGATTTTAGGTTTGGGCATATTAAAGCTCAGTGTCGGTATAAGCCTAGGTGCTATAAATATGCGCGGGTCTGCGGACGGGCAAGGGTAGCTCGCCGCCCACTCGAACCAGACTCAAGCGTACGGCGCGTAGCGAACCGCGCGCCTCAAAGATCCATCAGACTACCATAGATGGGTTACTGAATTAGTAAGGAACTTGTGCTCCCGTCTCTCTTTGACTTCCATTTATATTGGCGTTTCCACTATCTACCTCATACTTCAAAACTACTTTCACCGCTCTTCGTCCCCGAGCTATATGCCCAATAGGTTGCGACAATCTGGCTCTCCTGTCCCTATTTCTGAGTTTCATTGTGCACTCCATGGTCACAAAGATTCGACTCCTGGTGAAGACGGGGGTTCGCTATCCTTTTTCAACACGGCTCAATATTAAATCCAAAACATACTTTCTTATGCTGATTTATCTCATTTTTGAATCTGGCAACATCGCTCCTTCCTGGAAATTAAAAGAGAGCACTTTGTTGGTGTTTTCCTAAACATTACCCCTGCATACGACAACGTGTCTCTTAAGTTGCTCTGACAGAAAACGCTTCAGCTGAGTTTTCCTCCGAAGATGAGCCATTTATAGTTCTTTTTCATCCAGGTCAATAGTGGTAAAAACTACTGCCCTTTCTATTTACAAGCTAAAATTAAGATTTGACTCTAATAATGATAAAAAATAAAAAATAATATTACTGAGCGTGAGAGATAACATTAAAATTTACAAAGGACTATTAGTGTTATCGTAAGGCGATCTCTGTTCGTGTCTCAGCGATACTGGCAGAATATAATGTGTACTTTTTTACACGGCTGAAGGTCACCGTAATTGTTTGATCATTAAACAATTAACTAATGTATTTTATTCAATTTTTAAACTTTTTCAACAGAACATAAGGTTTGTTTCTATTTGACGATGACCAGCAATTTTTTTTATAAAACCACTCCCATCAACTTAAAATATCGTAAGTCGTGTGTTTAGGGCAACTTTTTTTTTTTAATTTTATTACTATTAAAATGAGACAAAGGCTTTAAAAAAATATTAAAAAAGGCTTTATTAGGGTCATCTGTTACTTAAGAAAATGAATAAAATATACATCTTAATAAAATGGAATTACGTTTATAAGTAAAGAAAGGGACCCTCGATATTTCGTTACTTTTATACCAGAATATTTAATAAAATGAACAAAAAGTAACAAATAAATAGGTTTTTGAGTTTTAAAATTAATTTATATGTATTCTAGTTAAATATTGATTTAAATATAAATTAGATGTCATTAAAAATTAAATCTGATACGACGCGGGGTCCGATCAAACAAAATATCTAACTATTTTACTTATCAGCGACATTAGGTCGAAGGTAGATTGAAATTTGAACAGACAACTATTTGAGTTAATTCAATTTAAATTAACTATCCCTCTGGCCACACGACGGATTCAATCCAATCAAGATATGAGGACACCCTTGTGTAAATAGCCGGTGTCCCTTTGAGAGCACAGCCTGGCCCGAAGGAGGTGATGGCTACAACGTAGAAGATGCATTTATTCTGTCTGGAGACGACTTGGAGTGGAGAACCTGAGTCACCCTGGAAGGTCAATGAGATGTGAGTTATATGTCTGGGAAGTTCGTGTATGCTTTCCGGTCTACTTTTTCATATATTATATTTTAAATAAACACAGATAATAACATATATATATATATGTTATGTGTATATGTAGTAGATTTTGGCGTTATGTAAATGATATAAATCTTTGTTTTGTATACAATCAAACACAAACAAAATAATGAGATCTAAGACTTTCGCGAGTTTTATTAATTTAAATGAAACTAATATTTTCGGATACACTACGCGTGCTTTATTTTTGGTTATAGCTACACAATCCCGACGTTTCGGTTACTTTTCAGCAGCCGTGATCACGGGCAGACGAGATGTGAGTGTCTCTCAGTTGGTCCTTGTTATTTTATAAATAAATAAAATGTTATTTTATAAATAAAAGTAACCGAAACGTCGCGTCGGGAGTGTGTAGTTTTAACAAAAAATAAAGTACGCGTAGTGTATCCGAAAAATATTAGTTTCATTTAAATACAAAATAATCTTCTCTGACCTCAAGCCTATTAGTCTTTTCAATAGGAACTTTCTGTTATCTCATTCATTTTCGACGTTATAGGCCACTTTTTGTCCACATGTTTATTAAATATATACTAAACTCACTACGAGGATTGTGAGAAAAGTGATGAAATATTTTTTTTGCGCAGAAACACATACATGATTCTGTCACACATATGTAGGTACAATTCGTAATAAAAGAAAAAAAATTGGAACCCCCAAATTCTCTTATATATGGTCGTTTGTGGATTCCGAAGTCTTGATTACATATTATAAGTTATCCTTCAACTTCAAATACATTTGTTCTCACCCAATACTACCCTCATTTCATTTTTAAAACCACCAGAAATGTCTTTGGAAAGGGCAAATATTGTGAGTGCACATTCATTCTACAGAGCGCTTTGAGTGAGAAGACATCGTGTGCTGAGATTCTTGAAGATTTAATGACTATTTTACTGTGATGTTTGTGTTGTTCTTAAAAAAATCATACGAAACGAATCATATATGTAGTGAGCGGACTACATTTACCTGGCATGTGTCTTTTCCTCCTCGTAACTCCCCAGCGCACACCTGCGTGTCTCTGAACCCATCCGGCCAGTTGCGATTCCTTTTTGGTGTCAAAACACTTTTACAAAATGAATTGTTGAATAACGACAGCGATACTTTCCTGAGCTCGTCGGAAGTCCGCTGTGTTCCTGGAATTGAAAAAATGAATGTAATGAAAAAAATAAATCTCTTCAATGTCAAGTAAAATTTTGTCAATTTTTTGCTTAAATACGCGTTGCTTAGAACTTGTTTGCGTTCAGAAACTAAACACTTCTATTATCAATGTTCCTTGGTTATTAGTGATCGTCCATACGACTGACGGTGAATCGAAAACGTTCTGATTGTTGGTGTTTAGTTAAATTATTAAAAATTCGGAATTTTTTTAATCTCCAGGTTACCCATCACTGACAAGAAACGCCCGATTCTATCTAGATACATCTAAAAGATTCGTACAATAACATAACCTCTTTGGTACCATATGTTGCTATAAAATAAGCAACTTGTTTACTGGATTTTTGGACCATCGCCGAGCTTAAACTTTAATAGACATAGAAACCATCAACAAAACTGTGATATAGTAATTAAAAAATTACATACAAAAACGGTTTAAGAACATATGTTCGAAGTACATTTTCAGACTCGATTTTTAATGTTCAGCGTTACTTCCAGTAATGTCCCACAAAATGGCTGAAGCCAGTATTTATAGCTTTCGCATACAAAGTTGATACTTAAATGTTGCCATTACAAAATTACAATGGTTCAGTATTATAATCAATTATAATCAGACATAAAAGTAATTCTAAGGATTATAGTGTACTATAGTATATCATGATTAGTAAATCGGTTTAAACTTACGTGGGTCAGTAATACCCCAGCCCGTGGCTACAGCTGTCGTGTACTCCTCGAAGTCAGGTTTACTCCACAAGCAAGCAGGTCTAATGGCCGCCTCGAATTTAACTTCCGTCTCCAATTCCAGCAGCATGATGTCGTTGTATTTGCCCGGGGATTTGTACAGCGGGTGATTTTGTATACTTTTGATTTTGACCTAATCGAAGACATGTTTTGTGTTTTACATACTAACACGAAGAGAATGAAAGACAGAAAACAGATTACAGAGATATATAGACAGAATTATCTAAATCCTCTGAGTTTTGCAAGCAGTTGGATAGAGTTTTTTCGTAATATAGATAACTTACTTAAATGTTATTGAGTTACTTTCTAGAGTAATGAAATGTAAAATCCTTCCCCTTCTTTAAGGTCACGATAGTTAATTTGATGAAGTGTCCTAGAGTGTGATGTTGTCCTAGAGCCCAGAGGTTACAGGTTCGATTTTTTTTGGTGACATATTTTTGTTACCTTCGACCCGAAAAAAGGTATGTTATAAGTCTAACGTCGATTTCTATCTATATGTGTATCTGTGTTTCTGTGGTATAAGGGCTTCCAAAATTAAAAACCGATTTCGATGGTGTTTTTAAATTAGAAAGAAAGTTTCTTTGATTCATTCAAATGATTTTTTTTACGTCAATGGGATTTGCGCCGTCGAATTTCTCCGGTTTAATGTTCTGATCTCCAAGTCTAACGATGACGGGTCTTGGGATTCTCATCTTGGCGTATTTGGAGCAGTGCGCCGCCGTCATCACGAAGTTGGGGCTGATCAGGCTCCCGCCACACAGGAAGGAATATGTCCCTTCAAGGTTTATCCAACCGATCGCTGCCTGAACAAAATAATGTGGTAATATTGCAAGTATATAAAATTATTTCAGTAAAAAACAGAGTTAACGAGATCCAGATAGTACAATCTAAGGTTAAGTCATTTTTTATATTGATTACAATCAATAGTTAACACTTAAGTCTATTATCTCTTTGTACACCACCAATGACAAGTAATCAACATCTCTTCTATACATTTTGTGGAATTTCTCATCAGATTTGAGTAATTTTTTTTGGACATGCCTATCAATATATATATTTTAAGACTTCACTCACCATGTGTGGAAATTCCCCCCTTTCAGCATCTTCGCCCCCCACTATCAAATGCTGTTTATTATAGTCACACTTCGACGTGCTTATGCCGGCAGTTACGTTGATGTTTTCGACCACATCGTTGCTATATTCAGCGCATTCTGTTATATTTTTAGTTTACAAAGTTTTTTATTTGGATTTCATAAAAAATAACCTTCTGAGTTGGAGTATTCGTTAATTTAACCTAATGCTATGCTTTTCTGATGTACTGTGGGGTAATTTTCTGTTACGTTTTATTGAATTTTAGATAAAACATAGTTTCGCTCCGAAAAATAAAATTATTGGGTCTATTCCATCTAGAGCGGCTCAGAAAAGATAAATATCAAACCTCCCAAAGAGGTTTCAGTCACATCAAATTATTATTAAAAGAAAATAAGTTAAAAACTATCACTATATAGTATTTGGTAAGTTCATTGACGATTTCCAGAACGTTTAAAAAAATTGCTTATTAAGAAAAGAAAAAAGTACTTCATGTAATTTTGTTATAAAAATACTAATAATATCAATTATAATTTAGTATTTTATTTACATAAATATATGTGCAAATACACACATACACATATATGTATGTGAATGTGTGTGTGTGTGTGTGTGTGTTTTTGCTATTAATGAGACTGAGAAAGAATATAACCTCCTTCTGTTATAATGAGACAAGAATGACAATGTTTTTATTTACAAGATACAAACGATCCTTACTTTTCTCACTCACTCGGAGCTCATTGTTTGTTGGTCTTGGAACGGGTTCAGGTGACGGAGCTCTGAGCGGTTGAGTCGGAGGTTGGACACTGGGATACAATAAAAAGTGATTATTACCCTTATATCATTAATTTAAATGTACGTGGGAATAGATATTGATGTTTTATATATATATTAATCTTTCTTTCATTTAATTTCCTATGAAAATTATAAATAAAACTCATTTATCGATTATTCTATGTGGGGGCACTTAATCGAATCATACTTTACAAATAGCTTATCTCGCTTCGGGGACGAGCTGTGATATTCTGACATTGCTGGACGGAAAATAACACAAAATTATCAGAAAATCGCCTTAAGGAATCTATATTTAATATAAAAAAGTGCTTTCAAATCTGTATATTCATTTAAGACCTACGACATCAAAAAATACGTCGATGATATAATCATTACACCTTTTTTTGGGACTTCCACTTCTTACTTAGTACTTAGTTACTTCTCTTAGCATCGTTAATTTTTATTTTATTAAATTATTGTATAACATAAAAAGCTTACCGCGACCCTTAGTTTAAACCATATATTTTTTTTATTAAGTTAAATTTATTCTGAAATTAAATTTATTTGCTATCGTTATGTGTTCACGGATCGCTGTATTATATGTGTGTGTGAGTCGTGGTAGTGTGTGTGATGTTTAACATTCAGTGACGACACACACATTGAGGAGTGTTCACGGATCGATGTATTATATGTGTGTGTGAGTCGTGGTAGTGTGTGTGATGTTTAACATTCAGTGACGACACACACACTGAGGAGTGTTCACGGATCGATGTATTATATGTGTGTGTGAGTCGTGGTAGTGTGTGTGATGTTTAACATTCAGTGACGACACACACACTGAGGAGTGTTCACGGATCGATGTATTATATGTGTGTGTGAGTCGTTGTAGTGTGTGTGGTGTTTAACATAAAATAAAATAAAATTGTTCGCAAATACTATCACGTGTTCGAGGCAGTTTCGAAAGAGATTCTAAATGATCAGCGTTACTTCCAGGACTGACTGTCAAAATTACTGTAGCGAGTATTAATAGCTTTCAAATACAAAGTCAAAATATGCTGAAGCCAGTGTTCACAGCATAAATACAAGTTGATACTTAAATGTTGCCATAAAAAAATTGCAATGGTTCAGTTTTATAATTAATACAAATATTGATTTCAATTTAATTACTGTCGATACTTTACTATATAATTATTAAACAGTCATAAGAACAATTCTAAGGATTATAATATATGTATTTTAAACTAATATTCTAATAAACTGAAAGTGTTCCACAAACAAGAAGTAAGTAAGTTCAGTATCCTTACTAATAGTTGTGTAATAAACTCAACACAGTCAGTTCAAAGTTATATCAAGTATGTAGTAGTGAAATAAACTATTAATACTGCCTGTACTTACTTTGTCGTCACAAACTAATGGTAAAGAATATTCTCACTGTTTTTTAAACTAAACCCAATTACGTGTTTGCATAAATATTCCTATTATTTTGACAGCATTAATAATACACATTTTTAAGTAACATTACTTATAATATTTAAATGAAACGAATATTTTTCGGATAAACTACGCGGATTTTTATTATTTTAAAAAACTACATAATCCCGACGTTTCGGTTACTTTTCAGCAACCGTGATCACGGGCAGACGAGATGTGGTAGCACGCGTAGTATACCCGAAATATATTAGTTTCATTTAAATGAATAAAACTCGCGAAACCCTTAGATCTCATTACTTATAATAGTTTGAAATAACTTTTTTACAATAATGACTACAAGTAACTCACTTGACCGATCCAATAGACAACGTGTTATCGCTGCAACAAACGACAATCGTGGTCTCAAATCTCTCACAGAATGTCGGTATTATTCTATTGAGCCTGGAAAAATATTAAAAATTATAATTAAACTTAGCTTTAGTATAGTGTGATAAATGTTAGGAAAATTAGGGATAACTTCTGCATTTAGAAACGACTACCCACAAATACTATAAAAGTGAGGGTAGTTTGAAAGACAAGGCATTTGCTGATTGGCTGTCGTAGAGAAAGGTTGTCGTTGTGAAGTGTCGGCGCTATTTGCAGTGAGTAGTTTTCAGTGTACATCATTCTATTAATTATCTACTGTGCCCAATAGCCGTTTGTTGATTAGGAATATTGATGTGCCACTATTATTTCTTCGAATTCCAAGTTAAACTCATATCTTAGCCGTAAATTGTGATTTGTGTCACTCGATTGGTTTTTGAATAACATTATATAATAACATTTGGCGCCAAGCTTATGAGTCGAGGTGTTTTCACGGCCAAAGAAAATACTGCAGAAAGATCTAATCCACCTAGTCTTATCTCAATCATTTTATCTATTCCTTTTTAAATATTGAACTCATCAGGCGGGAGACAAACATCAAAATTGAAGGTCACAGCACAGTCACCAATACCAATAAAAGCCTCTGTATTTTATGAAGTGCTCACTTTTTCTTTGTCCTATGGACACAAAATTTTGGCAACATTGAAGTGCGTTTCGTATTCAACTGATAGTAAATGTTCTAACATAATATGATATAAAATAAAACAAGAGAATAATAAAGTTTTATCTAAGAAATTTACAATGACATTAGGATATTGAATATTATCTATTGTTTGGTACCATGTTATTTAGTATATGCAAAAGAATAGGAATATCTCGATATGTCTCGTCTTTCCTCATAAATGTTATCATTCGTTTAATAGAATCGATTTCTTAACAAAAACAGTATGTAAAATAAATAAAAATAAAATACAGGTTTTGTCCTTCTTCATACTTTTTTTCTTTTATTAGTCATATGTTAGATTTATTCACATTTCAAACGAAATTCGCGTCCGTCGTCTGAGTAGGTACGTAAATTATTTTATAATGATTTTTCAATCAAAAGGAAATACATATCATAGTTTCTCGTTACTGTGAGAATAATGAAATTTTCCTCGCGTTTTTCTCATTAAGGAAATGTCTACATGTATGTTTATTCTAATAAAATCGAGGAAAATAATAACATATTATTTTCCTTTGACAGGAAAATGAGCCGTGGTGGCCCGGAGGTTAAAAGGCCCGCCTCTCACGTGATGGCGCGGGTTCGAAACCAGGCAAGTACCAATGTGATTTTTCCGAGTCGAATATATTTTCTAACTATTTAGACACCACTGGCAGACGGTGTCACCGAGCAGTGTCGGGATAACCACAAGCCCGGCCGGGAAACTGGCTGGAAGAGAGGCTACAGCAAGCCTCTTAGGGTCTAAATAGTCTCCAAAAAGTGCTGGTACAGAAGGCAATGGGAAGCCACTGCAACAGTGCAGTTACGGCTATAGTTACTATCTTCTCATGAAAATCATCATGTCTACGGTCAAGTAAAGTCATCACTGATACGTGATGACCAGAACATGTCTGTAAAGACTCTTGAGAGATCACTAGACGATAATGATGATGACAGACAAATATGTACATTACTTCTAGATATACGTATGTGTTACTCCTAACTTAATCTTCATGAAACGGAATCGTTAGACTAAATACTGACAGTTGTGAGTTTTTAATTCATACTTCAAGGATATGAAACTTCTCAGCATTCCATGGATACACCGTGCGGGCGCCGGGTCCATGCAGGGAGAGGAGCTTCAACAGTGCCTGGGACTCGACCCCGGTGTAGGTTTAAGAGCTTATCTAACGCGCGTTAAACGCTCACCTCCACCGTCCAAGCTCCTCTCTCTACCTAACCAAATCCGAAACGACCAACATATATCTATCTGGTTCATTTAAACAACAATGCTAACTAATGTGAGAAGCCTTTATATATATATTATAATGTTCTCTTCGTCTTTCTTATTTATATGTTCGATAAATATTGTTTGTTATATAATATTTATAATACGCTAACATTTCAGATATGTTTGTATTAGCGACTGATTTTTTTTGTTACTCTAAGAGAACATAATCTTTGTTTAAAAAACTGATCTAGTTATCACGCTGATAGGAACATCACAATATATCATATATACAAACTAATTTGTTATATATATATATATATGTATTAAATAAAACATAATCTTTTTAACGTTGCTTTTGCTGGATATCACGTAGAATTGGCACAAAATGCCTTCTACATCATACTCTAGCTATGTAGCCATCTGAATGCAAAATTTTATTAAAACGAGCTGAATAATTTTTGACAGTAACAACTAACATTATTCCTGTCAATTATTAAGATACTGGTGAAAGCAACAACTTACGCGTATTCCTGTTTCGCTGACTCGCATCTGGCTGCTGGCGTGCATAGTCCGAGGGTCCTTGTGTTCTGCTTGAGGCACAACTCACCAACTGAAAACACAATCTCCAAGTCTTGACGGTCCACCAAATATAAATATCGCGAGTGAGTTACGTTGCGTTAATATTTTTACGTCGTACGCAAAGAAACAATTGTCTTGGCGGAAAAATATATGTAAATTTAAAGAAAAACAACAATCTGTGGAAACAAACACGAAAATATGGGCCGAGCGTTGCTGTGATGTACATAGAAAAATGTCGGGACTTGCTTGAGCACGTATAATAATTATTAAAATCACTTTCTCGTATAATATTTAAGTTTCAGAGACATTACCTCTTAGTGACGAGAAAAGACTTTATTTATGCCAAACATATCTCATAGAAAAATTGATAGGTAATTAATATTTTTTGTGGACAAAGCATTCATTGATGGCCCAGGCAGGTATTATTTTAAGTGACAAAAAAATATATATGTTCTGTTGGTCCACGAATTGAAAGCCATGATTTTTTTAACGTATGTAGGTTAATGAACGGGTTACTGTCATGTAATTGGAACTGTCAGTTTAGAGTAACAAAGCAGACTTGTGGTAAGGTTAGAGGAATACACATAAAACGCTGCCGCGTTAGCTGCGCGATCTAATAATGTAGAAAAACAAGTATAGAGACTATAGTCGGCAGTTGGTGAAGATTTTTTGGACACAAAAATTTCGTACAACAAAATTCTATTCAATATTATATAAAATAATAAAGAAGAGAGTGATTGAAGTCGTAATAAAATTATTTCAGTTTCGTTCTATTAATTTCTTTAACTGTTTTTATTTAAAAATCTTCGAGTATAATTGATTTTGATATATTTAAATTCTCTTAAGATCTCCCTAATGCTTCCATGCTGAATCCTTCAAAGCCATTACGAACGGATTTACCCTTGCTCCTTTTATGAATCCGATAAACCCTCGGGTTTCACCCAAAAAGGTATAACACGGTCTCGCAAAACTTTTTTCTCATATCATTTTCTAATATGATTAACCCAGTGGGATAATATATATATATTTAATGTAACAAAGCTCGCTTAAAGCAGCTTACAGTAACTGGTTTGTGAATCAAAATACGTGTTTTATATTCATATATATATATGTGTTAGCGAAATATAATTCTTAGTAAAAAATCAATTAATAATTGAAATAATACTCACGTTTCTGCGAATGTCCGAGCTGTGTGATGACCAGGATAAAAAACGACAACACCTCCATTTGTCTGCGTTCCAGTACACCAATCAGACATATATATATATATATAATTTCAAAGGTTAGGAGTATTACGTAAAATTGTTTGTTATTATATTATACGCATCAGACACTTTCATCACGTATTCGTGATCACGATCGCTGTGAAGGTAACAAACGCGTGGTATAGGTATGACAATTTAACTTCAATTTCTATTCAGCCGTCAAAAGGTTTACGAGTAAGTGGTTGTGACTATGAAAATATAATATGTCTGGTATGAAGTTGTTAATTTTATATAGACATGATCATTTCTCTGATTCGGCGAATTTGAAAGAATTTTTTAATTTTTTTTTTAGTTCATTAACCCTAAATGTGAAACTGGAATCAATAGCTGGACTGTCCGTTTGTCACTGGGTTGTATCTAATACACTGTGATAATGAGACACTTGAATATGTCACAGATTATGTATCTGTGATGTCTATAAATAAAATAATTATTTAAAAAGGCTCTAATATATATATTTTTATATAATACGGAACCATTCGTGCGCCGGTAAGTCTCGCGCTTGGCCGATTTTTTAATGAAAAACTAAAGTATTTTTAGCTTTGTTTACTTCTTGGTTAGTTCGACATAATTCGAAAAATATAAATGGCAATACTAACTCTGTTTTCGGGTTATGTCCGATTGACAATTTGTATTAAGAGTTCATATCGGTAAAATGATAATAATATTATCCTGGGATACTAGTTGACACGTTCGTCTTTGCTTCTATTTTAACTAAATGTTTAACTAAGATTACTCGTATCGGTGTATTGTACTGTCAGCTCGATCAGAAGATGAGAGTTTTTGAATACTTCCAGCATAGCGTTTTTAATATTCTGTTCTTTAGAATATTAAACAAGTTTTCGTAGTAAACAATAACTATATAATAAATTTAAGGTAGTTTACAAAAATTTGTCATTCGTATGACCGAGCACTCTTTCTAAAAGAATTAAATTACTCGTAAAGGGAATAGTTACTTATTTAAAGTATGAAGTAATTCTTTTTTTTCTTATTTTTAATAATATAAAAATCATTAAAGATAACTTTGTTATTTTAATGTCATCGAACCTTACTCCAAGTTTCGTCATACAAAACAACGATTTATACTAACATTCACAAACCATCGCACGTGAGTGTCTTCATATATATAAATAAAAACAAACCTATTAACACATCGTTTTTAGTCTGACGTTACAAACATTTGGTAAGTTAAATGAAGATCCAATGCTGGGATTATAACGTGTTACGTTTAATGTATTTCAAAACTTATTAATTATTATTGAATCAATTTAAAGCACTATGTATTAAGATTAACTAATATGACAACTATATACAAGATACGGAGAGGTCAAAGGGAACATATACTGATATATATACATATATATATAGTTTTTAATTACTTCAGTCACAATTTTCTTACTTCTTTACACTTTAATTATAGTTATTAAGTAATTTATTTACCACTACTGTTACTAATCCGAGCTAATGCTTCTTAAATTTATTTTACACAAACAAAGCAAACTCATTAAATACGTTAAATTAGAAACCTTTAAAATTCACGGTCGGTAAACAACCAACTGTCTCACTCAAGACGTATTGGATCGGTTTCAACTAAAATAATTAATATTACAATATTATTGTGTTGTTAAAATATTGTCTGTCTGTATATTGCCTTACCTAAAACAGTTTTTTTCTGTTAAGAACACTAAAATTTATCCTATAAATACATTTATCCGAATTTTATCACAGAGACGTCTTTATAGCACTGCTATTGTTAGTAAATGAACCGGTTGGACATATTTCCTTGTAATTTACCTGCAACATATATATATATATGTATTTATGTATATATATGTATATATATATGTCATACACAAACCGCGCATCCGGCTAGTCGTTTTGTCATAAAATATATGCAATTTGTTAAAGTTATAAGAATATTATGTCCTTATTTTTGGTTAAGTTATATATATATATATATATATGAATAAAATTTTTCGCCTTTATGACAGCGCAGTCTCAAAACCGGTATCAGATTTAGACGCGTATAAATAAAGAAGAGATACACTTACAGCAATGTTTAGTGCAACTCAGTGGGTATGTTTACCACAAGTTTTTTTTATTAAATTAAATACGCAGCGTTTGTTGGTATCCCTAAACAGCACATGACAGTATATATATATATATCATTGATACTGTGTCTTGTTATTACTAACGTTTATTCACAGCCTAGTAAATGTTTATTTGATTTATATATATGTTTTGTTGTGAATATTATTTTTGTGGATACATCAGTAACAACGATTAACATGCGACTTTTAGATCTTAGAACTTTAAAATATTTCCTTAATCTGAAAAATTATATATTGATTGATGATTGATTGATTGATTCGGTCGTTCTTTCATTCATTTGTTTATCTATATAATAGCTCGACAGCTATTGATTTCCTAATGTCATTTCAATTTCTAATTAGTAAATAAATATAAACAACTAGGCACCAGCTCCGGCTTCGCACGTGCTCTTTACAAAAAATAATATATCCTATTAATTTTGAGAATTATTAAACTTATATTATGATAACCTTCAAACGGTACTCCCGATTTAAATGATTTAAAAAGTAATTTACAGATACTGATGTAGGCTTGAAAACGAAGTAATTTATTTTGATAAGGCTTAGTACCGTATTTATGTAAATAGCTTTCCAATAAACGCTTTAGGAATGCCAATTGTTAAAAGTTGTAAAATGGATATAGTATGTTATCCTTAAGGTATAGACATATGCCACCGCGGACTTTTCTGTAGACCTATATAAGATACACAATTCTACCATATATTATTTTGTTATATCTCAAAGACTTAAGGGAGCGTTTTCGTTAAAAGCTCTCGGACGGCTCATTTTTTTCCAACATCTTCAACAAATATCATTTATGTACACACAAGTAAATACAAAATTTAACACATTATATACTAAAACCTTCCTCGAGAATCACGCTATCGAGTGCTGATAGCTGTTTGATAATCGGTGCAGTAGTTTTTCCGTTTATCGCGAACAGACAGACAGACAGACGCGGCGAGGGACTTTGTTTTATAATATGTATTGATATTGATGATTTTAATACACTGAAGCCAATGACTGTAGTTTAATTTTGTGATACTTGGTGATATTGATCAAATTATGCATAATTTTATATTTTATTCGGTGACTATTACTTACAATCCAGTCTACAAAGATATAAAATAGCCGTAATATATACTACTCATTCAATGTACAATTTTATGCTGTAATTTAAAATTAGTTTAGAGACTATAAAATACGTTGACTCGAATTTAATTTGGACTAAAGTTGTGGTTTAGCAAACTTAAATTAGGTATTTGTTGATCATATATACCTATATATCGGATTTAATACAAATTCTTTGTTTTTAAAGGGACACGTCATCGCTGACGTCACTAGCGTCACTTCTCTCAGTGCGTTCCGTGATGTTTCAAAATGAGACTTCATTTCTCCTAAACGTCCTTCTATTTCTAGAAGGTTCTATATCCTTCAACGGTCCGCACTCACTGACCTGTACCGTCGCGCGTCCACACGTCGTGTCTACACCGACATACAAACGTAGTTATACTCTCCCTTAAACTAGTCTCTGATTTAGTTTTAGTTATAACAATAATTATGAATACAAATAAGTTTTTATAACTGATGACGGACACGAGTTATTTTTACGTCTCACCCGTCATTTGTGCTGATATTACCTAATATAAATTAATTAAAACGAAATGAGTTGTACAAAGCAGATTTATGGGGTATGTCAAATGTCAAATGTCAAATGTCAATAGGATCACATCACATCATATAATAAGATAGTTGAACATTTTATCCAGAAGCAAATTTAATTTTATCGTGATTTTAACCCTTATCTAACTCGGGTAAAACCGGATAGACTTTCCATACTTACCATTAGGTAATTTGAATTGTCATACTGCTTAGGGAGATTTTATATTTTTTAGTTAGTCGTTCACGATTCTGATGTTAGATGCTTGCAGGGTTGAACTCAAAAACTTTTGTAATTATTCTGTAGTGGTATAACTTTAGATACAGTCTACATATATTTTGCGAATAGATTCAGTCTAAAGCTGACACGTGTCAAGGCGTGGCTAGTTATGTCGTGGCTAGTTATGTCGTGGCTAGTTATGTCGTGGCTAGTTATGTCGTGGCTAGTTATGTCGTGGCTAGTTATGTCGTGGCTAGTTATGGTGTGGCTACTTACGTCGTGGCTAGTTATTCATTAAATCCATGCAAGATATGTTGATATCATTATTTGAGAAGATTTAGGAATAAAAAACTGTCTTTTATTTTGTATTAGATTTAATTCTAGTTATTTATTATGTTACGTTTCAAACTTACAAATAGGCCTATTGTCAGATTTATTGACATATATCCTAATGGTCGCTTTATATTACAGATAATCAATGATATTTTGCGTCGTAATAAATTAAAGGTATGATTATTTGGTTATAAAAAGAAAAGCGGATAGTTCTAAAGCATTTATTTCATCCCTCCCCCGGCCATACCACAGACTCTATCCAGTCCAAGTATGAAGAGACCCTGGTGTAGACAGCTGGACTCCCAGACTGGGCGCATCTGTGACCGAAGGACGTGATGCCGACTATATGGAACACGCACTTGTTCTCCCGGGACACCACCTGGAGGGGGGACCCAGAGTCGCCCTGGAAATGTGGCTCATACTGAGAAAACTGGTCCATACTAAGGTAGTTAGAGGAATAGATAGATATTTGTTAAAGGACTATTAGCATTCAAATATATATAAGACTGGTTTTTTTATATATAATTCTACTGTACGTGTGTTTGTCACCAATTACTAAATATCTGGATCGATTTCAATGAATGTAAGCATTTGTGTGTATGTAATACAGATGGTTTTAATTCACAAATCATCCCGGCAGATGGCGCTGATGAGATCTCATCATCATCGTAGCAAGAGTCTTTGCAGACTCGTCGTGGTCACCACGTATCAGTGATCCGTATACATAATGATTTTCATGGGAAGATACTTGCATTGGTTTCCCCTTGCTTTCTGCACCAGCACTTTTATGGGGCTATTTAGACCCCAAGGCTTGCTATGGCCTCCTTCCAGCCAGTGGTGTCTAAACACTCTTATAAAGTACATATGACTCGACTCGGAAAAGATCACATTGGTACTTGCCAGGTTTCGAACCCGCGCCCCCACTTATGAGAGGCGGGCCTTTAACCTCCGGGCCACCACGGACGGTACGTAGGTTATTTAAAATGCATAGTGTGCAAACGCAGGTTACTTCGTCGTTTTAACACGATATATACTACTCTCAGCGCAACTCTGATGGTCCTGTGTACGAAGTTGCGGTCAAAAACTAGTGTTAAAAGAGGCGCCATCTGTGCCGTACTAACTAATTACTAAAATATACTATAATCCTTATGCTATTATAATTAATCATAATACTGAACCATTGTAATTTTGTTATGGCAACATTTGAGTATCAACTTGTATTTGTAGCTATTAATACTGTCTTCAGCCATTTTGTAGGACATTACTGGAAGTAGCGCTGAACATTGAGAATGAAGCCTGGATTTGTACCTGGAACTCTAGGCTTATACAAATAACAATCATTTTTGATTGGCATTCCTTGTTTGTTACCTGACAGGTGTCCTTGCCGCCTCTCAGTTCTCCAGCACACAGCTGGTCCGCAGTGAACCCGTCCATCCACAGTCTGTTCCTCTTCGTCTTTAATAGAACATTACAAAAATCGTTCTCTAGTAGCGTCAGCGATACTTTCTGTAATTCGTTTGAAGCGCGCTGTGTACCTGTGAAGAATTAATTATCATTGTAGGTAAAAAAAACATTAAATGTGATGAAATCTCTTAAATTGTGACTACCCACATACAAAAGTTACATCGATATTGGTCGTGTTGTTTCGTATAATTGATAACAAACATACGAACATATATAATGTTTAATTATCTTCTAATCGCACGCTTTGGTGGAACAAAGTGATTTTTTTTTCCATCCAATGTTACAAAAAGTCGACAGTTAGGTGAAAATCTATATATTCAATAGTATATTCAATAGTATATGTTCAAAAGTAACGAGTCAAAAGATTAAGAGATTAGTAACACACACACACACACACGAGAACACATTTACACAAATGTATACACGCTCACACACACATATAAACACACGCACACATACACACGCATTTCCAACATCAGTAGTAACAGAAAAAATACATACGCGGGTCAACAACCCCCCAGCCGGTGGCCACTGCTTTAGTGTGTCCAGGGAAGTCGGGTCTGTACCAGAGGCAGGCTGGTCTGATGGAAGAGTCGAAGTCCACGTCGGACGCCAGCTCCAGTAACGCTATATCATGATACTTGCCCGGGGACTTGTATAGCGGATGCTTTATTATATTCTTTATTGGCACCTGAATATAAAAACATTCGCGTGAAGACGCGGTAGCTTTACTAGTAAAGCGACCGGGACGCTACGTCAGACGTGTCGCAGGTTTGAATTTAGTAAAGCGACCGGGACGCTACGTCAGACGTGTCGCAGGTTTGTATTTAGTAAAGCGACCGGGACGCTACGTCAGACGTGTCGCAGGTTTGAATTTAGTAAAGCGACCGGGACGCTACGTCAGACGTGTCGCAGGTTTGAATTTAGTAAAGCGACCGGGACGCTACGTCAGACGTGTCGCAGGTTTGAATTTAGTAAAGCGACCGGGACGCTACGTCAGACGTGTCGCAGGTTTGAATTTAGTAAAGCGACCGGAACGCTACGTCAGACGTGTCGCAGGTTTGTATTTTAATCTATATATTATTCATTAAGTAATATATACAATTTAAATTATTTTAATTCGTACGTTGGTAACAAATTTTCTTGAAAATACATAACCGCTAGTTACAATTTATACCTTATAACCTGTTAAAAAGAGGTTCAATTTATTTTGTAAAACGAAGAAACCATGTAACTATTCAGTCCTAAATTATATTATTATTATTATATTATATAATACATGTATATATTTTTGGACATTCTTTATATTTGTAACCGACTTCAAAAAAGGTTAGAATCAGTATATATTTTTTTATCATTAATAATGAGATCTAATATTTCGCGAGTATTGATTTAAATGAAACTAATATTTTTAAGATTTACTATGCGTTTTTTTGTTATATTACCGATTGTTACTTCGCAGCAGCCGTGATCACGGACAGACGAGATGTGAAATACGCGTAGTTATCCGAAAATATTAGTTTAATTTAAATCAAACTTCACCTCAATGGGGCTGGCGCCGTCGTTGACGGACGTGTCCAGGTTCTGGTCTCCAAGCCTCACGATGACCGGCTTGGGTTCCCTCATCTTGGAGTACTTGGTGCAGTGCGCTGCTGTCAGGATGAACTTGGAGCTGATCAAACTGCCGCCGCAGAGGAAGGAGTATGAGCCTTCCAAGTTAATCCAGCCTATTGCGGCCTTTGACAGGTAATAAATCAAATATAACCATTTTATTAACGTTTTACTTGTAAATTTTATTATATTTATTTCGACTATATATATATTTATATATATAATATAGACGCGATAAGTCATCTGCCTCGATAATCACAGAAAACAATTCAAAAGATAATTTAAACAGATGAAAAAAAAATTATTAATGTCGGTACTCTATGTTATTACTTTATATAAAATACAAATAAAATATACCCATTTTGTTTTTCTAAGAAACTGAGAGTTCATTATTAACGGAAATCGTAATATTCTTGTTGATTTCTAAACTACCCTCCTAAATCTTAATACTAACCATGTGTGGAAACTCTCCTGTATCAGCGTCCTCTCCGCCCACGATCAGCTCCACACCGTTGTAGTCACATTTTGGGGCGGATATAGACATCGTTTCCGGGTCCGGTACCAAAGCTATGTAACCCACCGTCTCGTACACACGTTTGCTGTACTCTTCACATTCTAAGATATAGATAAATCACATCACTAATCATCGATAAATACACATCTGGTAAGTAATGCGTTAATATGCTATCACTAATGTGAAGTAAATTTAAATTTAACTTGATTTTATATTATATTTATAATATATATTATATTATTTCTACTTACTCAATTCACTCAGTCTACGCCCGTCTTTTGATGCTGTCTGCTGATGAGGCAGCGGTTGTTTCCGGCTGCAATCATGAATAGGCTTTGAAGTTACTTCGTGGAGATTATTGGACAAAAATTCATCTTGATTTGCAATGATTTAATAAGAAATGTTGGGGAAAATGAACTGAAATAGTCAATGGGTCATGACACAGGTTGGATACGAACTAGTCAGTAAGTCTGGCAGTCCCCTTCGCCCTTCCCCGAGGGCGGCGGGGCTCCAAGAGGATTTATCAACCCGAGACGAAAAAAAAGGTTGGATTCGAACTAGCGACATCTAGTAGCGACCCACTCAGTTTACCAAATGAACTATCTCGTAAAAGTATACGTTAGGTTTGAATTGACTGTAAATAATACTTATTTCTGCCTCTTTCTTAGCTTACGTCATTAAATTTTGTATTAATATTTGAGATATTTGTTAATTAATAATTATAGCGTCATTTATTCAGAATTTTATGTTTTATAAAACAAACTTACACACACATGCAAATATACACAAGCTTACACACACGCACACACTCTCACACACACACACCGTCGTATTTATAAACCTAAGCCTTTTTGAGTAGTAACTCACTTATTAGCTGTATTCAGTATGGAACTAGCGTCACTGCAACAGACAGTGATCGACTGGAGGCTCCGGCTACAGAACGTCGGAGTAATCCCATTGCTTCTGGAACCAGAAACATTATGTTATATAATACTAATGTTTACATACGCCATTACACGACATGCATACAAAATGGCGGACGTCAACTGTCAAAAATAATATTATTATATATCACAAATATATTTCTTGTTATATCAAAATTGAATTACAGTACATTATCATAGGTGTATGGATTAAACTGTGGACTGCTCGTATTTAGTTTGGAGATAAACTGATAGTAAGAATTGAATCCCTCACTGATAGTCTCTCCTCGCTGACTGACAGGAGGCGGCCGGCGTACAGACTCCTAAAGTGTTAGTATGTTCCACTGTACATGACTCGCCTTCTGAAAGTTAATGACAGATTTTCTCACCTTCAATATTATTATTTTGAAGTACATTTCCAGTCTCGATTCTTAATATTCGTTCATTCTAGTAACGTCCTACAAAATCGCTGAAGTCAGCATTTAAAATTAAGACTGAAACTATCTCGGACATGTAATTACACAAAAACAATAATAAAAGATATATTCTTATAAAAATATAGACGAAATTTCAAGCGAAGAAACAACAAAAATTAATTTTAATAATATTTGGTTCTTTGACAATCCAATATGGCGTCTACAACATCAGCTTGTCTTGTCATATCTAATAATGGTCGAACGCGCGGTTTATAAAAAACAAACATTAACTATGTTAAAATTATCCAGAATTGCTTATAATTGCAGAAACATTCTTATTTGTCTGCGAAAAGAAATAATTCTACTTAAATTATTATGTTAATGAGAAACTATATATGGTTTATAATTTTCCCGCCAAAATACAGTCACGTGACTGACGTGACGTCACATATCGTGAAACATGGCGTAATTCAGAATAGAATATCCAGTTTGTATGATGATATTTGTTATTGAATAAAGAAAAAAATAAACAAAACCTCCGTTTTTTAAAATATGTCACATATTCATCCATATTAGATAAGGCAGAGAGGTAAACGGCGTTTGACAGCTCGTTGACGTAATACGTTCTTATAGGTCGCCACAGATTATAAATATTATTAATTATTATTATAAACAGATACAGTATATCAAAATAAACGTTTTAGTTGATACGCCGGGTTTTTTCTCTCTGATGACGTCATGATTTTTGTATACTTTGAAATTATCACACACACGTTTTATATGCTTATAACAATATACATATATATACTAGTTTCAGGAAGCGACTCCGTCCGTGGACATCAGAGTTACGCTCAGAGATAAATGTTTAAAGTGTATTGAAGCAATAAAACGTAGCTTACGTTGCAGGCTTCTTATTTTGAATAACATAAATACTGACTACAGCGCCATCTGTCGGACTGCTTTATGGCATAAAACCACACAAATGTAGGAATTCTTTCAGATCGGTTCAGCCGTTTAGTTCAGTGACATACATGTGTAATACATACGTCTAAAGATATGTATTTCGTAACTTAAAAGTTAAATGCACATTATGTATGAGTATCGTGTTGTTAAAACATTAAAAAAGAGAGGGAAAATGATACGAAGTAATTTTTTAAATAAATAGGCGACATATGCAAAACCTATTTTCTTCCAGAGGCATGCACCTTTGTATTTTTTAGTACTTGCAAAGAATATAGGAAACGTCGATAGGAGAATATACGAAAATTATTAAAGATTTGTTTTTTTTTTTTTGTTATCCGACAGTTAATGGCAACCTTACAATAATATACAACACCAGTGAATACGATACTAGATTTAATAAGTAAATTTTTATTTATTATACGAATAATGATTTGTTAATTGAGAAGAATTAAATAAAATACGTATTTGTAGGAAATAGTTGTGAAGTATAAAAAGAAATTTTAGTTCAGTCAAAGGTTATAGTGTTACTTAGAAAAAAATTGTTTTCGAAATCAGTTCTCGATGTCCAGATAACGAAGTCTGTGTCACCCAGAGAAGTACTGAAGGAAATTAAGATATCGCTGGCGAGAGATGAGAAATAACGTGACTGTATGACACTGATCTCGTCTTCGTGATCACGGTCTCTGTAAAGGATTCGATAGGTCGTGCTCATGTAGATATAAGATAATAAAAGTAGTATCCGAATAAGTCAAATAATTTTCATACCCGTCTACCCTCAACGAGCGGGCAACACTCAACGTGAGGTCGGTTTTCAGGTGTGCAGAGTATGTTTGTCGATAGATGTCAAAATGTATGACATAACAGAAGATGGAGTTAGTACGATGTTGGAACGGATCACGAATATACTTGTAAGTATATACATATATAAGGAAAATGCATAATTAAATAAAAAAAACAACTTGGTTATTTATCATCAATACATCTTGATCGAGCGCGTATTGTGAACTTATGTAAATAAAATATTTTAATTCGATTCTTACAATGTATACGTTTATAAAGGTAGCCTTGCTATTATTTTATTTGTGATCTTACTACAAGTGTTCGTTGTTAAACGATGGGATACGTTACCGGTTTGATACTTTACATCGATCGCGTTTAGTTTTATTTGCAAACTTATAGTAAGGATACTGACGTTAAACGAAAACGCTTGTTAATTTTTATTTCGAAGTAAAAAATAGCTTTCGATTTATTTAGCCGGAATAAAAAAATAAATAATTGTATTACTTAAGACTTATAAATCAATTATCCTATTTAGGGGCCTATTTTTTTGTCAGTTGACACGCAATAGTTATTAAAAAGAAAGAAAGGAAAGATGAAGATGAAGTTAAAGAATCTTAAAGATGTACTCACGATGTCTCTGGTGATTTCTTAAATTATATTTTCGTGTATTTTCTACACATTGATAACATTTAAACTCCTTGTGATTTCAAAGAGACGTTTTAAAATAGTCAATCAAAAACATTTTAAAATTCAATAAACAATATATTTTATATTACTATAAAATTGTTTATATAAAAAATACAATATTAGATTAAAATAAAAATTAGTTTAAAAGAAAATAGGAATTATTATACGTTGGCAGTTTGGCATTATGTTTTGTGCTGTTTATTTCTCTAAAAATGGCGACTTATCATTCTTTACTTACCTTGTTGACAGAATCCTATTTCTCCGGAGAGTATTAAAACAGCCGCGAACAGGTGAATTTTCAACATTATATCTTTTCTTTTATATATCTGTAACATAATATATTAAATAAATTACGTCAAATAACTTACCTACTATTGGTGTTAATATATATTTAGGGAACACACATTCAATTTGAACCGAACCTTAAAATTCCCGAACGCACTCGAAGGGCGCATTTTCATTGGTCGATAAGGCCCGCATTCGGGGTGCGGGAGATTTCTGTAACGCATGCCATAGGGCCCGCAAAGAGTTTATCGTTTTCACTGGTCGTCAGAGCCCGCATACGGGGTGCGGGTGATTTCTATAACGCATGCGAATTCCGTTATTCCGGAATGCGGATATCACCCGCACACGTTTAATCGACCGAGTTATCGACCAGTGGATTTCATTGGTTGTTAGCTCGCATGCGGGTACTCCCCGCAATCGGGCTAACTACCGACTTATCGACCAATGAAAATGCACCTTAAGACAGATTGAGCGGAGCGAGCGGAACGCCATGCCGGCGACTCAGGTCATTCAGCCACGGAGATGTCCCGGCAACCGAATGTACGATCGAGTTTTTATGAGATTCGAGGTTTTTATGTGTATAGCCCAGTTATCCAGGGTGGTGTTTATCGACCAAAAATAGAGGTGACCACCGACCACCAATTTAAATTTTAGGCCCAGAAAACGGGACCCATGTCTTAAAAAACGTTTCGGTAACTTTCGAAACGAAACGAAAACGAATACGTAGTTGCATTTCCCGGTTAAATTCATTAATAAAGTTGAATCAATATATATATATATGAAAAATAATTCGATTTTTATTACAAGGCACATGTTTTCTATTCAGTGAGATCTTTGAATTAATTTTATGATAAATTTAAATTGCGAGATGGCGGAAACGTATATTGATTTAAAAATCTCGTTTCTTTATTGAAAATTCCAGTTTCGATTACAACAAAAATATTTTAAGTCGCATTCTTATCACGAGTCCGCGTCCTCGTGTTACGCGGACGGTGTAGTTTCGCATTCGTAAAACTCCGCACGGTATAGTATAAACGTAATGAATGACTGAAAACTTTGAGTGTTTAGTTTCGAATTCACACTCGTAGTAAGGGTTGTGGATACAACGTGCCTGTCTAGTTTAAACCAATGCGAATGTCGATCAGCTTTTAAAAAATATACATACATGTATAGATTAAATGGCAATGTTTTTAAGCAAGTCTTTATTGAAAAACGAGGTTATTGATATAAGACCTGTTTGGACATTCCGGTAGTGACAGACATACATACATACAATAGACAACAAAAAAAAGTACGACTCAAGTTTGTTTTTCGACACTGTATCAAAAACAATGATTGCGGGATTATAATAATTACATACATACATTTTTAAATAAATTATCATTTATGAGAGAATATGAAAAAAAAAACAAATATTTTTCCTGTATATATAAAATGTTGGTTCATAAAGAACTCGTAATCGGATTTATGAATGAGAACTCTTAATACCGTTAGTGCGACCTGGCTTCGTAAACGTCAAACTTACGGTTTGCACGTTAAACGTCGGTAATGAGATAACAGTACACTCATATTAAGGTAACACTCGAAAGTTAAAGGTCTTACAATAACTAACAAAAGCAATTTTTGGTCATAAAAATTTTAATAAATATTTAAATTTGCTTACGGAACACACAAATAACATACAAGTAGCGGAACCACACTAAATACGGCGCGTTCTAAGTCGTTCTTTCGTAAATCTTGTCACATATTTTAAAATCTTCTAAAACACGCGAAAAATTTAGTATGTCCCATGCAAGCCAGTGGCGGAAAAAACTACTCGGCTTTGGCTGTAAGTTTAATAAAACGCGTCTAAAATTTTCTTTGTTATATATATATATGTGTGTGTAAATCAAGGTATAAAAAAACGTAATAAATAAAGCTTTAGTATGGAAACAAAAACTTTCAACAATAAAATAAATTCCAAACATAAACATCGAGCAAGCATTTTTTACAAAGCTCCGCTTTGTTAATTGACGCGGGCGTCATTAAAAAATGGCGGTAATGAAATTATTGTCATTATACATGAAAAAGAAAATCGTTAAAAATGTATACGCGTTATCAGTTATAATAAAAATAATAAATATTCCCTAACTTTCGTTATTAAAAATATATTTTAAACATACCTTTGTTTATCACAGCACTTATTTAAAACATGTGTTTCGTATCACGCGGCCATTTTGTATTCATAACAATCAAGAGTGAAGCGAGCATTTGTAAATAATTTTCCTTATTCTAAGGCGACGTCCGCACACCAAGACTTTACGTATATGTGCTAGCCAATAATTAAGATAAATTTTGACCTTAATCTGAGGTCGAATGATAAAAATTTTATTTGTATAGGTATTGCAGATTTAATACTGGCTTTTGTATGATGAATATTGAAAGTAAATTCAGTCCTGTTTGTTAATATAACTGGTTGTGTAAGTTAAGTTATCGTAGTTAAAATTTATAGCGTCTATGGATATTTTTTTATTCCGTCTATCGCATGTCGTGTTACAATCAGCGAATGGGTGGGAGTAAATGAAAGGCGGTCGTCAGTGCTTGGCTATTCTGGCTATAGCCGATCGGTGGAGTAAATATTTTCTCTCTTTATTATAAGTTAGAACCGCTATATCTTTGATTTATTTTTAGATTTTTATTTGTATATAAACTGTGGATAGCTTTTAAACTGATATTTATCGTGAAATTAACAGAATAATATTTAAAAGACCAGCTGAATGTCTTGTCTTTAATGATTTGGCTTTTCTTTAAAGTTAAAATTCTAATCGTTTTATTTAGTTATTTATTTTTGTGTTTTGATAATAAATATTGTCTTTATGTTCAGCAAGACTTTCAATAATCACTACATACGAAGTGTTTTATGTTTTTCATACAACGACCTACCTAATGAAGAAGAATTAACGCTCCTTTCCCAAAAAATGTGTATGATGTAAGTTTACAAGTATATATATAAATAAACTAGTTGAACGCGACATTGTTCGCTTGCACTTTGGCATTCGAGTGTAATGTATAATATGCGTAATATAATATATATGTGAACCGACAGTCAGCGCCATCTATCGTCTGTGTCACGTTACTTCATACTATACAACCGTTATGAAGTGTTCCGGTGGGAACTAGACGGACTTGAGGGTAAATTATGTACTATGTCTCATTCTTATATCTAAACTACATAACTGTGAAATTCCGTCAAAATCTGTTTAGTAGTTTTTGCGTAAACAAGCAACAAACATCCATATATATATAATATTATTAGTATAATTGTTAGTTTGTTTATCTTTTACAGAAGAACTGATGGTTAGATTTTAATGGGACTCGTTGTCGCGACAGATTGGGCTTAGGAGAGAGACATTATAATAATAAGAAGAAACTGCTCAGGATGGCGTCTTTTCGTCGTCCTGTGCGTGTGAGGCCTTAAATGGTTCGTCAGGATGGCTGGTGAGAAACGAGTTTTAAAATATGTAGATACAAAAAAATTATAATAACCTAATATTTGAGAAAGTTTAGTTTATATAGAGGAAAAAAATCTTTATGAAAATACGTATGTATTTTGTATCGTAAAACAATTTGAGATTTTAAAATTCTTTAATACTAATTCGTAAATCAAATAAATCGTCACGTGTAAATACATTAAGAATAATTAATTTCAAACATGTTTCGCTTGATTTTTATTTTTAGGTTATCATTCAATATTCTCGTTATCAATAAAATTTAAGGTATTTAAGTAAAATTTTCGTTTTATAGAAAAAAAAAAATGATTTCACCTCTCTCTTTGAAACAACCATAGAGATTTTTGTTGATTTTTGTTAATACTAGCGATGCTTTATGACGTTACCAGCTTTATAATCGGGATGATTTGCTTTGACTGTAATACAGTTAAAATTACTCACAAACTTAAAGAATACAGTCGTTGAACGGGGAAAATTGAGATTAATGCTTTTTAAAGAGGTTAGTTATGACAAAAAAGTAAAAAAATTTGATTCCGGCCAGGATCGAACTGGCGGCCTTCTGCGTGTAAAGCAGATGTGATAACCACTACACCACGGAACCACTTTGTCGCTATTTCGAATTAATCAATAAAATTAGTAAAGTATGAGAACTAAACAATTTACGTAATGTCATATGTAATTGGGAAAGACCTTTTTTTTATAGAGTAGATACAATACGAGCAGTATTTCAATTGCATTCAAAACACTCTTGTTTAGTTGATGTTTGTTTTTTCTTATTAGTGAATAGTATAGAGACTAATTTAAGAATGCGCTATTAGATGGCGCTGAAAATAAAATATTTGAACATAACATGTATTAATCAGACGAATAAAACATTATGGTAGGATTATTAGTTGTTTAATAAATCATTTAAATGATTTTCGAAATATTTTAAGGTACAATTCCGAAAAGTATCATACCTTGTTACTGGTTTTTTAAATTATTATTTGTAGCAGTTACAGTATTAGCCAATAGATGGCACTTTCGATAATAAACACGCTACATGTATTCAATAAATCAAATGAGTTTTCTAAATTTAATAAGAGATGGCGCTGAGTATAATATACAAGAATCGCAACAAATAACAATATATATATTTTTTTCTTATCTGTACAATTACGTATACATGACACTACGCAGTAAAGTAACTACCGCTGTAATAAGTTAACATAATAGCATATTATTCTTAATATACCCACATGAACTTAAGAACTTAATCTTTATTATTTTGACAGTTAGTTAGTTAGTTTCGTGAAAAATCATATATTGAGTATATCGTATATTATTTATATTTAATTTCTTTTTAAGGAACCAAGTCTCAATACCAACTTAGGAAAATATACCTTATACCTATAAGTTCTTGTTGTTTTAATATAAATTATAAAATGAGTCTAACGATTCTTATACTGAAAACTCACAAAATTTGATATTTCCGGGTCCAGAGCTTTCGTCCAACTCGATTTAAATCATATTTTCTTGTTCATACAAATGTAAATAATATTTAAAAATTTCTGAATATAAGAAAGTTAAACAAATTGAAAGTCGCTTGTATTTTCATGTCCGGGAATACTAATGTATTTTATAATTTTTCTTCCTTCTCTAACGACGTTTTCATTCAAACAGATATACAATAACTAGAAGAGACTTCAAGTGACATCGTGAAAACTATTACAGCAAAGTGATGGATGCGTCGCCTTAAAAAAATACCTTTATTTATATACAAGTTTTTGTCCTTTTCATCGTCTGTATGTACATTGTATATATATCACGTGTTTAGTATACGTTCACCAACAGTCAGCGCCATCTATCGCGTGTCGCGTTACTTAACAAGACAACTGTCATGAAGCGTTCCCGGGAACTACACGGACTGAAGATACATTATATACTTATGTTATTATGTGATATGTATCAATCTTTTTTTCCCGTAAGTAACAAACGTCCGTACACATAAAATATCAGATGTATTATCTTAACAAATCGTAAAGCATTTAGTAGAAGGCATCCTTCGAGTTTTATGTGCAATAAATTTAACCGCGCTTCACGAATTCCGTGTATTTGGTATTCTGGTCAAGTTTCTTAGCTTGCTGTTTTAGAGAATTTTGGTTGTTACAATCAAAACAGTTGATTAGGCACCCTTAAAAGTTAAACTATTTCCTTTATGAACATGTGCAAAATTGTACGCTTAACACAAGTTATGTAGACACTACATGCGAAGAGTGTCCCGTCTCTCAATTAATACTACGTGAGACGAAACCTCTCATCATTCCATGGATTCATCGTGCGGGTGCCGGGTCCATTGCAGGGAGAGGAGCTTCAACAGTGCCTGGGACTTGACCCACGTGTAGGGGCCTCTATCTAACGGACGATAAACGCTCACCTCCACTCCACCTATAGTGGGAAGTTATGTACGAAAAACTATTAACGTTACGTATTTAGTACGTACAAACTTATGGTAAGTACACTAAGTTTAGATGCTTAAATATATGCGAATAATTTTGTTTTTGTTTGTCTGTCACATAGACAGTAGTTCCGGTTAATGTCAGGAACAGCTGGACCGATTTTGGTGATAATTTCGCTTGCAGATAGGCGATTCATGATTACCTTACACGAGTTATATTTAAAATATTGTTCTTATTTTAAATGTTATAAAATAAAATTATATTCGCGAACACATCCGCGGGTAGAGTTAGTATATCAAGTGGGCCATTCTGAATGAGGTCAGTTTTGTAAAAGGTAAGTTGAATACTAAAACACAAAAATTTTACCCGATATTTGTAATAAAAAAAAAAAAGATTTTTAAATAATATTATATCAATAAGAATATTATTTTATTTAGAAGAGTCAAGAATATTTTTTTGTATACCAAAATCTAGAAAAAGAATTACGATTTCTTTTTTTTTTTTAAATAAAGTATATAAAAAAAAATCGTAATCAAATAAAGTTTTGCGTAAGACGTGACTAACTATATATACATACATTAGTGAGGATAAAAAAATCTTAAAGCTGAGCATCTTTAAGAAATACGTTCTATCTGAGCTTCATAAAAATCTTTGCTCGATTCATCAAACGAATACGTTAAGCCTTAAGTCTAACACGTATAAACTGTCGGTATAAACGTATGCATGTAACAGTGACTAATCAAATAAATTGATTCTCTCATTTATCTTTCAAAATTTAAAATTATCTTGTTGCATTAAAAATAATTTTGCTTTTAAACCGACTTTAAAAAAAGTAGTAACAGCTCATCACTCCAACCTAACAAAATGCCATTGAAACATAAAAATTTCTGTCTAACTCATCAAAAATTCTCTAACGAAGGCTTAGATAATCAGACAAAGTCGCGGTAAAGAACTGTAATTGACAACGTTATAGTCTAATAGCTGTAGGAATTAACATTATTTCTCCATTAATATCAATTAATAAGGTTACAATGTGATTGTATATAAAAACGAATGCTTCGTTATCACGTACAGTGCGCTCACAGACGCGATCATGTTGAAAACTTTGAACCGCTGTGCTGTAGTGAAAAAATACACTCGCACTATAAGTTCGAAGATACAGGGGTTTGTACTGAAATATATAAAAATAGATTTATATATATATATTAAACAAGACTATTTAAGAATCAAATAACTATTTATAATAATGTGATCTAAGACTTTCGCGAGTTTCATTCATTTTAATGTAAGTAATATTTTTCGGATAAACTACGAAATTTTTATTATTTAAAAAACTACGTAATCCCGACGTTTCGGTTACTTTTCAGCAACCGTGATCACGGGCGGACGAGATGTGACGACATCTTAGGATTGTGTAGTTTTTTCAAATATAAAAAATCCGCGTAGTTTATCCGAAAAATATTAGTTTCGTATTTATAATTTTTTTTTGTTCGTACATAACGAATGTTATTTATACGACAGATTGTCTTATTTTCTTTACGCATACCTTAACAAACCATGTCGGGTTATAAACCCGACATGGTTTGTTAAGGTATGCGTAAGTTTTTATAAAAAAACTTTTTATTTATATACAGTAAAATAAATACAGAATAATTTAATACGATTCGATTCAAGGGGACGTTTTTTTTTTTTGAAATAATGGTTTTAAAAGTCTCGATAAAAAATAATCGTTTATCGTGGAGCAATCACTAGCAACGTGTATCTTAGAGACATGCAACATATATATGTTATACTAAGTAAAGAATCAAACTGATATATAAGTACTTTGGACGTTGCAAACATATATATATGTATAAATATATAAAATTAATATATTTTTGATAATATTTATGCAACATGATTATGCTTAATCCAAGTTTTAAGATACGGCAAACGCTACGTATGCAGTGACGATACAACTTGTGTTAAGCGTGAAGTGATAATGATAAGCCATTTCGTGTTTATATCCAAGGATAAAATACGAATAGTCCAAGATTACGCCGGGGTTACTCTGAGAGTAAGCTTTTATGAGACGAAACTGGACTTGACGAACCTATTTCGAGTTAGTTCGTTTGTGAGCTCGTAATATTTACTGACCTTGATGGCTTGGTCTTTGGGGATGTTGGTTTCCTAAGACCGTAAGCTCTATCATCACAACGCGCTTTAAGATTCGCGAATACATAAATATGTCTGGTCTGGAGGACGAAGCACAAATATCCTATGGGACTTTGTATTGTTTCTCGTACGTTTAATTTAACTTAAGACAGTTGATAAAATTATCAGTACATTTATTTTCCTATCACACATTTTATTATTATTATATATAGCTTTGAAATTGCATTACAATAAAAAATATGACAGTTTGATTCATACATATAAAGGGTTTTAAAGCGGATCGTTTATGCTTATAATGGTCTATAATGGCTCTTTGTTATCGATAAAAAAAAACATCGTGCCACGATTATATCGAATGGTTTTATTCATTTAGTGTTTAATTTGTTTATTATGTATATAAATGGATAAGCAGGAAAAAAAAAGTGATTGCAGGTGAAAATTTTGATATACGTAAATAACCAAATATGTTCACTAACAAAAAACTTAAAAAAAAAATCAAAACGAAACAACTTAATGTATTAAAGAGAGTGTAAAAAAATATTCTTTAAGGAGATTACATTGACATCAATATTATATGTACGTACCATAAGTCTACAGACGAATATACTGACGTTTTTTCGTTTTTGTAGTAAGGTTAAATTATATGCGTACTCATTACGACCAATCACATTATCGAGATGAAAGTCACTCTTATTGCGATCAAAATACATGAAAATGTATATATATATATTTATATTTCGTTGAGTACGATATTTTTTAGATACCTCGTAACCAAGTTTAAGTCGTTGCTTGTATGGGACTCGTCAAGATAGGCTATACATTTAATTTTCCCTGGCTTCATTTTCAACAATACATATACACTTAGTCCAAGTTCACACGACATGACACTACATACGAAACGTTTGCCGTTTACCATTAAATAGTGCGTTAATACGTGAGAAATTGTAAATGAAGAACGTTGAACAGTCCGAAACTAAATCATACTTAACAATCAATCGCGACTATTAACTCTGTTAAGTTTTACTATCAGTTCGTCTTGTCAGACTGATTACTGATAGTTTTTAGTTTTTGATAAGTAAAATCGGGTTTAACAGATTTCATTACTCGCAATACTTTCTTGTGATTGAAAAATTTTAATTAAATGTTATCACAATATTTAAACGAATTTAGAGGTCGCATATCGTCGACAGAACCCGCATGTGACGTAACGTAACTCGACTTTAACGCCTAACAAAGATAACTACGAATAGACGGTACAATATCATTTAATTTTTATATATATACAAAACAATTGATATATATAAAATTGATGTGAAACTTTCCTAACATTTAATCATAAAGATGATTATATGAAAAATATCTTGTTAAGAGATCATTGTACAAAATAAACAACTGTTACGTAAATATTAATTTAAGAATAACATACACACACACACACACACACATACATATATATATATATATATCAAATCAGACAAGTTATATTTTTAAAAAATCCAGCAAACGCCTTACTTATATAAACTACGAAATTAACATAATAAAATAAATATCATCGGTAATAAATTAAAATTTTAATTCAACAATTGAAATTAAATCATTCAAACAGCTAGCTTCCCTTGGATGAGTGACATACCTATATTATTACAGTCACGGACTCGCTGAACTGCCAGTACGCGGTTAAACAAGGGCAGGCTGAGGTCACCTTAAACAAATCCTCATCGTTATAGCATCAATGCAGCCTTAACGCGAGAAAACGCTAACTACGCAGTTTGTGTACACAAACCCGTAATAGTTATGCGTTGCTTTTTATCAGTATATATATATCCATGTATATTATAATATATTTACCATTCTGGGACATTGAAATTCACACAGATTACAGTCATTTTGTTAGAATCATTTAAGTTCACACTCCACACTTATTTCTGTCAAACCTGTCCCCAGTCAGTCACAATACCAAATACGCTGTACCCAAATACGAGCTCTTTGGTAGACTGAATACGGTAAGTAATGCGTTTCAGCTCCAAGTCCGAGCTGTTACGTGTATAAAATAGTATATAAATCTATTTTAAAGACAAATGAGAAAAATATAAAATTAACATTGTTAACGTATTAAAAGTTAATGAGTTTTAAATAAACGTATCGACTCAGTACTAAAGTATAATCATTTTGTCCGTCTGTCAATAAGTACAAGGATGTTTTGTAGAAAAAGTATTAATTAAGGTAAAATCATTCAAGATAGTTTTAATGAAGCGATTCGTTTATTGCAGAACCTTCGAATATTTTTCCTTTTGACCTATATATATATATAAACTCATTAACTTGCAGGATTTGAACCTACGACTTCTGTTATTGAATAATTAAATTACTTTATACAAGAAAAAAATGGTCTTCATCGAAGATTTTCCTCTGACTAGCCTCTCCAAAACCTGGACCGATTTTGATTGAACTTTACTAAGATATAGCTGATACAATAAATAGAAACACGCGCGCTCTTAAAATTTATTTGATTTTAAACATTGAGAGATCCGAGTGGAGATGTTTTATATAAAACGTAAAAATCTCGATCTTTATTAAAATTAATCACAAAATATTAAAAATCTATATCCAAATGATGCAATAGGAAAAACGTCTTGTTACAAGTAATAAATTTTGCTGACAATAATTACAAAGACAAGAAAATAGCAGACTGTTTTTTTTAGTCACTTTGTAGTCACTCGCAAAAATAATTATTGGAAAATATTTAAAGATTTGGTGTCAGTTAAGACATTGTTTGAACTGACAGACAGGGAAGGAAAACATCGCGAGGAAACCTGGTCTTTATAATTTCAAATTATAAGTTTGTAATCGCCAATCCGCTTTGAGCCAGCGTGGTGATTAATGCTCTAACCTTCTCCGTGCGAGAAGAGGACTTTGATCAGCTGTGGCCTCCGACAGGCTGATGATGAAGTTGAAATACTCGTAAACATGTCTACCAAAATTATATGAAAAATATTGCGCTAACCGCGTTTAGGTGAAAGAAAGTTAATGATTCATTAATATTATACAAAACAGTCTTAATACAGGTTGTAATTAGTATAAAAAAAAAATTTCATATCTTTAAGAAAATTATCTAATAATAGAGATTACGGTGTCTTGGGAAACCAACATCCCTAAAGAACATGCCATCAAGGACAGTAAATATTACGAGCTCACAAACGAACTCACTCCAAATAGGTTCGTCGTGGATTTGTACGCGGTAGAAGTGGGAGCGAGAGGTGTAGGGGCTAAAAGACTTGGAACTGTCCAGAACTAATATCAATTCTTTCTTGGAACGTACTTTGGAGGCAGCCCTAGTAGATTTTTTTAAATTTGGTCAAGCAGTGAGAGGAGGTTGGACGGTAGAGGTGAGCGTTTTACGCTCGTTATATAGGGACCCCTTAAACCTAGGGTCGCAAGTCCCAGGCACTGTTGAAGCTCCTCTCCCTGCATGGCCCGGCGCCCGCGCGCTGAATCCACGGAATGATGGGAAGTCATCTCTTACTTCAATAAATTTGACAGAAATATTAACGATAAATAGTATGGTTAAGTAACTTAAACTACAAATCTTAAAGTTTAATCATACACACATACGTACGTTTACGTAGAAATACATAGATTTATGTGTACACATATTTACTACACGTTGAAATGTAATTTTTATGTTAAACTCGTTCTAGGAATTACTCGTGCTTATTATTCAGTTTGAAAATGCAAATTTGTAAAATAAACATATAAATTTACCCGGTTTTGTCCAATATTAACATATATGTATGCAAATATAAGTAGGAACGCCTACGCTTTTTGCAAAACAATGACATGCCATTACGAATTTTAACATAAGAGCATTAATTTGATTGGGACATTACATCTTAATATTTTATTCATTCTAAAGCCAAATTTGTTTTCTAAATACGCGATTATCATAAATAACTTCTTTTTATATTTAGTATGAGTTTAAAATATATATATATATATATACATTTTTTTTTATATCGCAAATGGTTTTTGTTATTAATTTCAAACATGTCATTATTATTTTTTAATTAACCCGCCATTACGTGACGTTCGGAAACCCGAGCTATAAATATACTAATAATGATTTTTTGATATTTTAATGTTATGTGTGATGTGAAAACTTTATTATTATTTATTTTATTTCAGATATGATGAAGTCAATAAAACAAACACACAAAATGTGGCCGACTTTTACGCGGGAAAGTCGATTTTCATGACGGGTGGGACCGGGTTTGTAGGAAAGGTACGCCGATAGATGGCGCTCATACTAATGTTCAATACTATTAATAAAAAACAATTTGTTATCACATCGACCGGCATAATTTGATGTAATAATCATATTTAAATGTTTTTACTAATATCTCATCGACAGAACAAAAACAGTTAATTGCAGTCTTTGAAAGTTCTAATTATCGCCAATAGATGTCACTGTTCTAAAAAACCTAATTACGGTAAATATGTTCATATAGGAATATTGATTAGAAATTTAAATTTAATACATTTATTTCTTTAATAGTTGCCTTTGTTACAAACTTGATGCCAGAATCTTAGAACTGCCAATTGGTATAGTATGTGATGTTTTATTTAGGATATGTATTATATTTACTTTTTGTCAAACAGTGACATCTGTTGACGATAAGTAGAACTCGTACGGACACTAATATATTTACAGGTCCTTATAGAGAGACTGCTTTTTAATTGCAATGACATAGATAAGGTGTATGTTCTGATAAGGGAGAAGAAAGGAGCGAGCAGTGACGAGCGCCTCAAACAGATGTTTGACGTACCGGTAAGAACTGGAGATGATTAAAAGTGATTGATACTTTAAAATAAAACCGGTAATTTAATTAATGTTTAACGATCTATTCGACTTGAACAAAAATACTGATTTTACTCAAAAAAATAGAAATGTTTCTATGATATGAATTTTCACCTTAATTGTCTTTGTTTTGTAAGTTTGTTAATTTTTTGCTGTTGATACAAACTTAAAATGTAAATATTAGCAATGTTACAGCTTTTTGATAGACTGAAGCAAGAAAAGCCGCAGGCTATGAATAAAGTCGTGCCAATCGGGGGCGACCTCTCCCAGCACGACCTGGCCATCAGACCTGAGGACCTGGAACAGTTGGTTGAGAAGGTGGGTTTGACCATGTGCGAAACAAAGTGTGTATGTTGTTTATCCTCTAAAGGCCTCTTCTCACATGGAGAAGGTTAGAGCATTAATCACCACGCTCGCTCAAGACGGGTTGGCGATTTCAATCTTATAATTTGAAATGAAAAGTCTAGGTTTCCTCACGATGTTTTCCTTCACCATCTGTGAGTGGTGTCTAAATACTCTTAGAAAGAACATATGACTCGGATAAATCACATTGGTATTTGCCAGGTTTCGAACCCGCACCCTCTCGTGAGAGGCGTACCTTTAACCTCTAAGCCACCACGGCTTATAGTAATAGTGATATAAGGTACTTTTATCACAAGTGTGTTTAATAAAACGAAACTTATAGTAAGGGAGGTATATGAATACTTCATACTCTCTGTATTTCGTTTGTCAAAGCGAACTGATGGTTGGAATCCCGACAATATGTCTGCATTAATAACAGTGCATGGCGTCCCTCCGGGCTGAACAAGTATAACATCGTAATGTTTGAATGAAAACAGGAAGCGGTGCAAGTTGATTTTTAAGGAAATTTTTAGTATTTGTTTAAGACAAACTAATAACATTGCTCAAAAGTCAAAATTGACCCGCCCATTAACTCTCACTCCGTCTTTTTCTATCCCCTCTCCCTTTAACGCAACCTTGATTGACGTCGTATTAGAAGATTTACTTTTAAAACTAATAATATTTGTCGTGTTAAAAAATAAACTGAAAATGATTGCTTCAAAGGGATTTGTTTAACTTTTTCCTTCCTGGAACGTTCAGATTGAGATCCTGATAATGTATATATATATGTGTCTGTCTGTCTGTCCAGGTGTCTGTCGTCTTTCACTCCGCCGCCACCGTCAGATTCAATGAAAAAATCGAAGAAACGATGAAAGTGAATTACGGCGGAACGAAAAAAGTCATAGAGCTGACGAAGAAGATGAGGAATCTGGATGTGAGATAACAACACACGCTCACTCCTTCACTCACTCTCTCACTCACTCACTCGCTCACTCATCAAAGGAATTTATTTATCCGCAGACGTTTCTCTACATCTCCACGGCGTTCTCGAACATGCACCACATGATAGTAGACGAGAAGCTCTACCCGCCGCCGAGGACGGAGCAGGAGGTGTGGGACTTCATGAAGAGCAGCGACAGGAGCGCGGGCCGCTTCAGGAAGTTCCTGGGTCAGTGACCTTTTGTACATGCGGCTACGTGAAACTATGAGATGTTTAAATTATATAAAAAATAATATTATTGTAACAAAAAAATAAGTATTGAAACATTTATTAGGAGGGAATTTAATATATATATGTTTTATTTTCAGGCGAATATCAAAATCCCTATACGATGTCCAAATGTCTTTGCGAGAACCTCGTCTCACAAGAAAAGGGCGACGCCAAGACGGTGATCGTGCGGCCATCTATCGGTGAGCGACAGAAACTAATATGACGATAAACTCAATAAGAAAAATATGTATGCAATAGCTTTGAAAGACAATTAATACGAAAATAGGTTACGATATCAAGTCTTAATAGACACATTGATTGGCGCCTGCATATTATATGTGAAAAAATATTTTAACTTCGTTATGTGGTTATGAGAATAGGGAAGGGTAGAAAGGGATTTTTTTATTAAATTTTTAGTGCTTTTCAAAACTAACTTTATTACCATTAATTATGAGCCACAATTGATTGCCCGCATGTTAGACGTGTTAAATGTTAAACGCAACCTTGTCAAAAGTTGCGTGAGAAGTTTCACTTCGCAAAACTCCAAATACCTCCATATCACTCCAGTCGGTCCTTGTCTGTCATCGCCATTGCCCGGCTGGTTGGACACTTGGATAGCCAACACCGCCTTGTTCAGCGACATCTCGCGGGGGATGACGCGGGTCTTCTACGGGGACAGCTCCGCGGTCTGCGACATGATCCCCGTTGATTACGTCTCCAACTTCATCATCATCGCAGCAGCCAAAGGCGCCAGGTAACATCTTAAAGCTCTTCATTAAATTTAAACATATATATATATATATAACCTCCAACTCGATTTAGAACATAAAATAAAAAAAATAAATATTTAATTCGCGATTGGAAGTATTTGCTATTTTTTATCGTGAGGCGTTAGAAGTTTATAATGTTTTCATTATTCGAGCTTGAAGTTAATGTCTGTTGTATCTTATTAAGTATAGATTTTTTATTCTAAGAAACGATCGGATCCAGCTCGTAACTAGTTTCTGGTCACAGTAGCGTAGAATGAAAACTTATGTCCTTTAAGAGTAATATTAAAATCATATATTAATTCGTTTCTGCCAACGAATTCGTACTACTTTCTTTGGAATAAGGCTGAGAGGAAATGTGGCCATTACAGAGCAGATACGTGTATAGTTGACTTAAGTCTACGAGTGACCTAACTTAATACAACACTCATAAAGTACTCCCATGGGAATAATCTTTCTTATATTACATACTTCATCTCGTTCCGATGTCTGAGCTACATAACTGTAAAGTTTCATCAAAATAGATTTAATAGTTTTAGCGTTATACATCAACACACACACAACCTCACGCAAATATAATATAAGTGGGATTAACTTTTCCCAGCAGTGGGATTAATGCTATACACATTACAGCAACAAGGAATTGAATGTTTACAACATATGCAGCAGTTCAGTGAACCCCATCAGCTGGAAAGCTGCCGCAGACCTGTACCTCGAGGAGAGTCTGAAGCATCCCAGATGTCAGTACCACGACGTACAAATACGATAACGAGTTATAAGATTTCCGCGAGCTTTATATTAAAACTAATGTTTTTTGTCGGTTTTACTACGCGTTTAAAATAATTTTTGTCAACTAACATCACACTAGAAATAAACACAAACATGAATCACCCGAGACCAGGACGAAGTGTCGGACTAAATAACTACAGTTTGAGAGCAAAACTATACGATAGCTCACCTAATGAAATTTTCAATGAAAAATCCTTAACGATTTTTAAGAGAAAAATATTATCTTACTGTAAAAATACTTACATTACTACTGGACTAAATCGTCGGCTGAGTTATTACGTAAAATATCTCATTTAAGTGAACATTGCGTGTTCTTTATGAGAAAAAATAAAATTCTTAAACCACAGCTACGAGATATAACAAGACCGACAGACAGACATTCATCTCGTGTCCGTGACCACGGCTGCTTCCAGCGACCGAAACGTCGGATGTATAATTTTTTAATAGTAATAAAATACGCGTAGTAATCCGAAAGTAATTTCGTTTAAATATTATATGCAAATAGATTAAATTAAACAATTACTACTAATATTATTATTTTTTACTAATTTCATAGGCTGTTAGTTTAAAAAAATTACGGGGTCTATCATATAAATAGATATTCTTTTACCAAACAAACAGCATGTTTATATATGTATTCTTCTCCAGTCCCTGGTCAACTGAAGCCCACTAAGGCTTTGACCTTTAGATCTCCCTTCCTCGTGGACAGTTTGACCTTCGCCCTCCAAACAGTACCAGCTGCTGTCGCGGACTTGTATTTGAAGATAAAGGGGGAAAAACCGAGGTACGAACTAATAACTATATATATAATAAAAATATTTGTCTGTCCGTTTGTTCCGTCTGATCTCTGGAAGGGCTGGACCGATTTCGTTGGGACTTTCGCTTACAGGTAGATAATATAATCCAAAGTGTCATAGGCTGCTGTTTAACCGACTACGAAAAGGCTGAAATTTTTTATTCTGTTACTTCTACAATTAATTTTATAAATTTTCTCATACAACAGAATGCTCTAATATATTTTCTTTCAGACATTTACACGAACAGAAGCGAGCTGTTCTGCTCAGGGACATACTGAGGCAGTTCTCGTCACCGGCGCTGTTCATAAGGTCTGACAGGTCCAGGAGACTGATATCAGGACTGAGCGAGGAGGACCAGCTGCGGTACCCCTGCGACGCTGGCGCCATAGACTGGAGGGAGTACCTGAGGATACTGTACAGCGGGGTGCAGAAGTACATGTTTAAGAGAAATATTTGACACACACACACACACACACACATAAGAAAAATAATTACAACAACCAAAACGGTCTTTTAATTTAAAAAAAATCTCAATAATATTAACAAATCATTAAAATCTTAAAATATTTATATAATAAAATAGATTTATTCCGTCGTAGACCTCGTGTGAGTCACGACGATATATCAGACCTCAAAGATAATTAGTTATAAGTATAAAGGTACATAAACTTAAAATTAGATCTTCAGAGATCTGTTCCGATAAGTCTTTATCCGACAGTGTGTGCAAAGGAGGGTCATGTTTTTCCGTATGTCTGTACATCCCCGTATGCGTGAATGCGAAACGTCTTAAGTACAAACATAATCACATTAAAATCATTCTCTTACAATACAATGTGTTTATTTGAAAGGCAAATTTTTAATACGATTTAGAGAACTACGTATTTCGGTATCCTTATTCCGAGTCACCCTCGTCACTGCGTACGCAGAGTTAACAGTGATTCGTTAAAATCCTCACTCATTATAGTATTGAATATATATATATATATAGGATTTAACGTGAAACGGTTGGTATGTAGTTTAGAAACTTGGATTAAGCATAGATTTTATAGATCGTAATTAATTTATAGCTAAAATAAATGGAAAAATCAAATTTTATATGCCATATCTATTTCTCTGCTATGTAAATTTTTATTTCTTATCTAGTAGAATTACATTAAAGAGATAAAAAAAATAATAATAATATAATTGTGATTTCTGTGTAGATTAACAAGTTTCTAAGCCGTTTTCTGTCACCTGCGTTCAGTGATAATGTGTGCAGAGCTACAAAGTTACAGAGGCGACGATATTTAATGTTTGATCAATATTTTATATGATTATATAATAATTTTTAACATAAAAAAATAAATCTTTTCTATTTATATTATGAACGATGGGAATTTATTACGGCCCTAATTGTACGCTGAGACGCGAGTTGATTGTGGCCTATAAAACGAATATATATCTATTTATGTACGTGTAGGCATGAAATCAAAGTCACGACGACTTCTATCGATAAAGAAATCTATGAATTACCGAAAATCATCGATAATATTTAATCACAGCGATAAATAGCTTCGGATTATTACAATGTGTGAAGCAGGTGTGACGATAAGCATGGACAAACAAACGATCCTGTTATTTGGTAAGTTAATTGTTTAAAATAATATCAGTACTAAAAGTATTTTTTCGGCTAAGCCTTAGAAACTTCTGTGATACGTAAATATGAGAATAATTATAGGTGCGTATTGTGTGGATATTTATTGCAAGTACTCCCGAACTGGTCCCTAGAGCGGTTCCCATAGCATCTGATGTACTAAACCTCGCTCATAGTAACCCTGGATTTGGTTGTGACAGTATTAGGAGAAAATTGAACTAGCTTCCCATATGATCTGGTGAAATCTGGTGACTAGGAACACAACCAGAATGTACCTTTGGCGACTAAGTCCATAGCAAATCACAACAATTAGTCAGCAGGATTTATTTGAAAAGATAGACTTTAAGCCTTCAAAAGAGGACAAAGTCAACCGCACTTGATTATGAAGATGACGGGGAGTGAAGACTTGGAGGATCTTCTGACAAAACGAGTCGTGGATGAACTTTGACCATCCAAAGATTCGGATATCGACTTGTCTTAAGTCAAACAACTGAAATGTGACTTACGAAACGTCACTTAAACACAGTTCAAAGTTTTTTGTATTCAAGAAAGCAGACTAAAAGGACATAGATAGCAATAGTTGTATAGTACCCAGCTTGTAGACCGCGATGATTATGCCCAAAAAGTGGCAAGGCTTTGCAATTGTTTTGAAGTATTGCTATAATCACCAGTATCGATAATTTTTCCGTTGATCATCCGACATTGTCAGCAACAAGGGACATTTGGGTAAAATTTTATTGGTCCAAATCAATAATTCTTGTTTGTAAAAACAAAATATATAGCAGGAGACTTGGTTATCACTGAACTGATCTGAACGTGTCACCAGGGATTAAAAAATAGTGATAGTAGAACTGACAACCTTTAAAACAGAAGGTGATCTGTGGTCGATATTAGGATATTTACGTCTATTGAAGTCCACAAAGAAAATAGGTTAAGATCAAAATATAAAGCAATATTTAAATAGACAATGTCACGACAGAAACAATGAGGAGTGATTCAACATTAGGCTGGACCTTACAACCAGTTGGGTGGATATGTAAAAAGTGGTAGATGTTTAACAAAAAAAAAATCTCATAAAAGTATAATATGCAAAATAAATATTCAGACGGCTAAGGTAAAAGTTATAAATAGAAAAAAAAAAATTAAATGAAACTAGTATTGTTCGGATTTACTACGCGGATTTTATTATTTAATAACTACATAATCCCGACGTTTCGGTTACTTTGCGGCAACCGTGATCACGGGCAGACGAGGTGTTTTTAAATAATAAAATCCGAATAATACTAGTTTCATTTAAATGAATACTCGCGAAAATCTTAGATCTCATTAGAAAAAAAAAATTAACTTTTCAAAATCTTATTAATAGACGTTGTGTTCGACGTACAGTCGCAGTCTATTCTTAATGTTAAGAGTTACTTCCAAAATGGCTGAATCCAGTATTTAAAGCTCTCAAATACAAGTTGACACCTCAATGTTGCCATAACAAAATTACAATGGTTCAATATTAATTATAATCTGTCATAAAAATAATTCTAAGGATAATATACTATTATAATTAGTACGGCACAGATGGCGCCACTTGTAACAATGGGGTCATATCAAATAGATATGAAAAGGTGAGACCATAAGAGAATTACTCAATAAAAGCTCTAGAAGACTTCGTTTGTGATACCAAGTGTACTGAATCTTGCTGGAAGCCACTGCAAGATGTCTATATAGGCAGAGGATGAGATGAGAATAGTGGGAAGTAATGAAGTGACTCAAATGAGATTCTCGCAAAAGTATGGAAGCAGTTTAGATTACGAGTCTAAGAGAGTTCTCCATCAGTCTATTGCCACGCTTCTCAAAGCAAGCATGCGCCATAGACAACTAATTCTCCATAGACCCATAACACTACTACGTCTTCTCCCCACTCTTCTTTAGTCCTGTGAAAACTCATTTGAATGAGCTGTCACAACACCAGGAATTGTCGGTCCCAACGATTTGTCCGTCAAACAAAGTCCTTTAGTAATTCATGTCTGATACAATATTTTGTTTTTTTTTTAAGGATTTTTAGAAAAACATAGAACTTCAAATGACTATGCTTCCCGTTCTTATATTAAAAAATATATATATTAGCAAAGGACAAATTAATTTAACGTAAACTATACTTTGACACTGCTATGAATAGTTACGGACCGTGCAATATATTTGCTTGCATGTTAGAGTCACAATTTCTTAAGTGTTGCCCACACGAGCTATTTATCTCCCATTAATCTCACAGTTTAATAGATAATAAGAACGCCTTTTTATTTTATACAAAGAAATTTAATTTTGTCGCGTGAAATACGTAAGAAACATGATGAAAACTACATCTTCCTTAAAGCCCTGCTCCTGAACGCTTCGCTGGTGTGTTCACAATGGGTGTGCAGGCAGGACAGCGACTGTTCGAGCTTGTCTGGCAGTTCATGTACATCAGGTCAATGCTCGTGTGAGCCGGGACAGCAGGCGGTGTTGGGAGGCAGTGTGTGTATAGATGGTGGGTACCAAAATTATGTCATATTTACTTATTCAATGGGACATTTTAATTATATATACGTAGGGATTCTTTTACGATTTTGCATGAACCCTGGATTAGTGCAAATATGTTTTTGACATTAAAGCAATATTTATATAGTATTTTAAAGCTGAGTCAACTTGGAACGTCTAGAGCATGGCGTTGCAGCTGCTTTGACACGATAGCTCAGCTGGTAAAGCAATTGGGACGAGCTATTCTAGAGGTAGCAGGTTCAAATTCTGTCAGCGTTTGAGTTTTTAATCTTAGAATTCATAATATAAGTCAGTAAATTGGCTGTGGAAATGATTATTTACTTATATTAACATTCTTATTACAGAAATGACTTAGATTTTTTTTTCGTCTATTTATATACTAGGTACTAGCCCAGGCTTCGCACGGGCCCTTTACCAGAAATATAAAATAGCCTATGTAATTATGAGAATTATTAAACTTATATTATGCTAACATTCAAACGGTACGCCCGATTTAAATGATTTAAAAACTAATTTACAGATACTGATGTAGGCTTGAAAACGAAGTAATTTATTTTGATAAGACTTAGTACCGTATTTATGTAAATAGCTTTCCAATAAACGCTTTAGGAATGACAATTTATATAAGTTGTAAAATGGATATAGTATGTTATCCTTCATGTATAGACATGTGCCCCCGCGGACTTTTTTGCAGACCTATATAAGATACACAATACCACCTTATATTATTTTGCTATATCTCAAAGACTTTAGGCAGCATTTTCGTTAAAAGCTGTCAGACGGCTCATGTTTTCCCGACATCTTAGACAAATATAGTTAATGTACACACAGGTAAATACAAAAACAACAAATTATATACTAAAACCTTTCTCGAGAATCACGCTATCCAGTGGTGGTAACTGTTTGGTAATCGGTGTAGTAGTTTTTCTGTTTATCGCGAACAGACAGACAGACAGACGCGGCGAGGGACCTTGTTTTATAATATGTATTGATTGATGAAATATCGTAAAATACACCGTGTTTGCGGCAACACTGTTCTTATTAACTAAGTGTTGCAAGTTCAAATTTTACATTATATTTACAGTGGCTCCCTACTTCACATCAACGTGTATAGAAGATTTTCAGTGTGGTGGGTTATTCACTGGCTTCGAGTGTAGAAAGAATGGAAACTCTACAGGTCGGTAAAGTGATGAGTAATTTTTCTTTTGTATATAAATAGACTCTTATATAGGTTAGCTTATCTTTATATATATATATATATATATATATTTCCACTGTCCGTGTGTATGTCACTGACCTACAAACGGCTGGAGCGAGTTGAATGAATTTTGTATGCATTGGTCGAGGCCTTGGATGCTTTAAATTCACAAATCATCCCGGCAGGTGGCGCTGTCTGTATGTAGGTTATTTAGAAAGAAAATGTTGCAACTTATCTTACTATGTATTATTTTAACACACTTTATACATTTCTCTCTGAGTGAAACTCTGATGTTCACGCGGACGGAGTCGCGGGCCCAAAACTAGTATATATATATATAAAACATTCTTACATCGTAATTTTACCTGATGTATTTTTTTTTTTAATGGTCGCTTAATAAATGTTACTGCTATTTAAGATTTTTATTATCAACGTCACACAGTGGGCCAATGCATGTGCCAACCTGGCTTCCACTACCTCAATGGTAGATGTTGGAGGTCAAAGGAACATGGACAGGCCTGCAGCACTAGTGACGAGTGTATGAACCCAGCGAGAGATCCCTTCAGTCTCCAGTGTAACGTGACCTGTCAGTGCGCTGAAGGCTACTCCGAAAGACAGAGAGGCATCTGCAGGAAGACAGCCAGTGGTGAGAACGATTTTTATAATAGAGAAATCTCTAGATTTTTTTTTATGCTACGGCGTAGAATATTCTGCCAATGTCAATGTTTTTATTTTTTTGACGAATTTTAATCCTGAGTACTTACTGTGGAGAAACCACTAAGGAGTTTCTGCCTTGAATTTTATTAATAATAAACTTATAACTTATCTATACATATACGTCGGTGACTTTCAGAACTGTGTTACCCTATTTAAATGTCAAATTAGTGTCGCCATTACAAAATATATATAATTACTTGACAAGTGTTTTGAAATGAAACTAGTTATATATATGTATTCATGATAATATTAAATATTATCTCACATTATTATAAATATAATTGATGTAAACTTTATATGCAATTAAAAAATTAGGTTTACATACAACCATCATAGATGGCGCTTATAATAATGTAATCAAAATTCATATATATATATATATATAACTTCAGCTGCTGGCGAGGCTTGTGTTCTGAACAGCGACTGTAACTACCCCGGCGGTGTCTGCAATCCGCGTACGTTCGTTTGCAGTCATGAAAACGGTGAGTGGTCATAGAAAATAATCACTACTGAATAGATACAAGCGAGAATGGCATGTAATGTGTCTCTTGACATCCAAGCAATGTTATTAAGCAAGGAAGTCAGCTTCTATGTCGATATTTGAGACCTGCGAGTATTAATTTAAAAAAAAATCTAATATTTTTCTATACTTCGCGTTTTTTTTGTTTATTATCTTAACCACGTACTACGACGTTTCGGTAAGTTTGTAGCAGCCGTGATCGCGGACAGACGAGATGTGAATGTTTCGCGAGAATGAAATTATTAAATAACGGCTGTTTGTCCGAAGATACTAATATATATATATATACACATATATTAGTATCTATATATACATATAGTTCTTATTAGTATATATATATATATAGTTCTTATTAAACCTCCTCACAGACACATCAACGGACAGTCCGTTCCGTAACGTTGAAATACAAACACATCAGAAAATCTCCAGAGTCCGCTGTGGCGGAGGCCAGCCCTGCGCGAGCCCGTACGTGTGCTCCGGGCTGGGCATATGCGTGTGTCCCGCGGGCTACTACGAGAGCTCCCGGGGGGGCTGCTTGGCCGGTGAGCACTTATATACTAATATTATGAAAGCAAAATATGTTAGTGTGTTTGTTAGTCCTTCCGCTGAAATATATTGAACCGATTTTTATTAGATTTCCACATAATATAGCTCACATATCAGGATGTGACATATTATATAATGTGTGTTCAGTCCGTGTAGTTCCCGGGACACTTCATGACAGGTGTATTGTGAAGTAACGCGACACGCGATAGATGGCGCTGGCTGTTGGCTATATAAACCTTTTAAAAATCACTACTTTTCATATATATATATATATAATGTTAGTGAGTATATCAGTGTTAAATGCTCTCCAGAGCTCGGGTCGCCCTCCACTCCGGAACAATGCGTGGGCTTCCTGGCGGAGGTGGTGGGCGGGGTGTGCACGTGTCGGGACAACTTCTTCTTCGACGAGAACATGAGGGATTGTGTCAAAGGTAAAAATACGTATAACTATAATATTTTAATATAATATATTTTCCAGGCATATTTAATTCTGACATACTTATCCTGGGTAAATGTGCTAGTTTAATGTCTTTTAAGATTCCCTCCCCCCCCTCCTGCTCGGAGCCGCCCGCGCGTGGATCCGCGGAGTGACGAGAGGTCTCGTCTCTGTCGTTTAATTTCTATTTAACCTCTTTGTCATGTATTTTTTTTTAATTTACATATATATTACAAATCGTTACTATTTGTCATAATGAAATATTATTGTAATAGCAATATAAACTACTTACTTATATGTGTATTATAATAAGAATTACATATTAAAACTCATAACCTATACCTTAGACTATGATCGCCCCGATGTTAGGACAGCAATCCCATTCCATAGCTTGTGTGGTATCAGGAATCTTCTGGTTCACACGGCTTGGTGTTGGTTCCGCGGAGTCAGCGGCGTCACTCGTTATATGATATTTTATCCATACAACGATATTTCCCCGGCGATGCTCATTTATTTCATAACATGCAGCGCGTGCGTTACAAACGTGACTAATATAACAATAATAAAGGATTTTGGTTCATTTAAAGTAATTAACTGTTTCGTCTGTTTCTCTAGAATAAAATTTAAATTTAACGCTTTTTCCATATAACTAGGTTTTACATGTTTCCAGTGAGCCGCTCCCTCAGCGACTCCTGCCTGTCGGACGCGTCCTGCCTCTCGTTCGGGCGCGCGCGCTGCGGCCCGCCCTCCGCCCCGCACGGGCTGAGGTCATGCGAGTGCGTGGACTCGATATGGGACCCCGGCATGGGCGCGTGTAGATACTTTTCAGGTAAATAGTTTTGGAGCGGGGAGTATTTTGGTATTTCCTTTTTTGGTCGAAACGCAAAGAGTATGCATCGAAAATAGCATATGCATGTTTAGGATTGTGATAAAATAATTTTAAATAATATATCTGTCGTATAAACTCACTACTTTTTTAAAAACAAAACGGACCTTGACTGGAACGAAGTCGTCTTAAAGATTTTTTATTCAGTTATTGTGTTAATTGGAAACAGATTAAAATTTAATTTACAAACACTTTCCCGCGCAAACAAGTAACAAAGCAAATGTCATCGCTGTGACGTCACTTCGGGTGCGTTCGGGAATTTAAAGAATCGGTTCAAATTAAATGTGTGTACTAAAAATATATATATATATTATTATAATATATTATTTTTATTATATTATATATATATATATATAATCTATTTCATTTGTTTTAAAGGCGTCGGTGAATTTTGCGAACAAGACAGCGACTGCCTGGCCGGGGATAAGGTGATAGAGTGTGTGAGGGACAGCGACGCCGCCGGGGTGTGCGCGTGTCCTGAAGGACAGGTGGAGTACGAAGGGCTGTGTCTTGAGTCAGATCTTGGTGGGTACATTGACATATTTTTTGTCTACCAAAGAATTACGTTCAGCTAAAAAAGAAATTACTGAAATTTTCTGAAAATAGAGTAATTTTAAACAATAATCTTATGATATTTATTTACGTAGGACTTAAAGTGTGTTCATTATTTGTCTGTTTAATGTAATAACTGTATTTAGTCACTGAGTATGTTCTCATGTCTTTTTGTCTTCCAGAGCTCGGTGAGGTCTGTCAGAACTCTCTGGAGTGCGGCGGGAACCACACGGCCTGCAGCGCCGGCCGCTGCGCCTGTAGCGAGGGTTACAGACAGCAGGAGACCGACGGGAGAGCTGTCTGCTTGCCAGGTACAAGACATATATTGTCAGCATTGATATCTCACACAAATATATTTATTATCACTACGAAGATATTTAAAGCTATAATTCTGTTTTTAAAAAAAGAGGTTAAACAAAAAAGGTTTCATTTGGATTGTTTAATTAAGTTCCTGGCGACGTTTAGGATAAAATAAAAAAAATAATTATATAATAGATACGTTAGAATGTTTTGAAAGTTTAATAGGAAGGTATGAAATATCGGTCTGAAAAGAAAACTTTTATATATAGCCTTAGCCATAGCCATTGTAACCATTTTAATTTTACTAAATATATATATATATATTTAGGGAACAAACATGTAATTTTAATTATATATATCGGCGCAAGCAGCTTCAATGACGGATGCAACATGAAAATAACTCAAGGCTGGCATCAATTATTATAACATCTTATTGGTCGTCGTTACTATTGTTAAAAGTAAAACGAAATCAAAGAGAATAGAACTATGTTTGAATTCTGGTATAAATATGACGTCTGGACGCACGACAGCGAACGGCAGAGTTCAGCGAGTGCGGAGCATAAAGAATGTGATTATGAAGAACCTTCGAGAAATACAAGAACATTTAGAAGAATTGAAGTTTCATTTTAAAATATCTGGAACGTACTGAAACAAGTGACATTAGAGACGTCAGCGAGGCTGGCGTCCTGTCTTTAAAACAACGAATTTATAATAAAATCCGATACATATATAGTAAAAATAAAATGGTTATTATGGTTAAATTTTATATATATATAGGATTCAATTAGATAATTTCCAACAATGTGTCCAGCCATCGGCGGCGGGTGCGAGGGAGACGAGGACTGCGTCATCGAGAACACGTCGTGTGAGGACCGCACGAGGACGTGCCAGTGCCGCGACGGGTTCACGGCGTTCGAGGACATCTGCTGGGAGAGTGAGTTATATATATATAACACGAGCTACATGCTAGACCGCGGTTTTGTCCGCGTTTATTATAATTTTTTAAATATTTATATCTAAATTATACCTTATCATACACGCTATCCGCCAGTGAAAGTCTCGACAGAATCCATTCAAACGTTTCTGAGGTTACGCAACAAACAGACAGACAAAGAAAATTTCAATGGAAAAGGCGGTTTTATTAATATAACAAACGCATCACACAATGTTATTTCTTCGTACATTTAAATGATTTCATATAAATTTTTAAAAATATATATTTTATATTATAAAACAGAACACGCGTTGCGTTTAAAATCATTACAATGTTTTACAAAATAATAGTTTAAAAAAAAAAAACGAAAAAACTAAAAAAACACGCTTTTTATAGAAAACCGAACTTAAAAATAGAAAATAAATTTAAATTAATAATAGTGTGATAAAAAAAAATGTATTTTATTTTAAAAAAATCGTGGGGTGCTTTTAAAGATATTATCGGCATGATAATCACTCTACTCATATCTGTCAATAAAATATTTATAACTATTGACACCGAGCACCTTATCGACTATACATGAAAATAGACCCTCTCATATTCCTACATTGATTCTCTCCTACCCTCTCATATTCCTACATTGATTCTCTCCTACCCTCTCATATTCCTACATTGATTCTCTCCTACCCTCTCATATTCCTACATTGATTCTCTCCTACCCTCTCATATTCCCACATTGAGTCTCTCCTACCCTCTCATATTCCTACATTGATTCTCTCCTACCCTCTCATATTCCTACATTGATTCTCTCCTACCCTCTCATATTCCTACATTGATTCTCTCCTACCCTCTCATATTCCCACATTGAGTCTCTCCTACCCTCTCATATTCCTACATTGATTCTCTCCTACCCTCTCATATTCCTACATTGATTCTCTCCTACCCTCTCATATTCCTACATTGATTCTCTCCTACCCTCTCATATTCCCACATTGAGTCTCTCCTACCCTCTCATATTCCTACATTGATTCTCTCCTACCCTCTCATATTCCTACATTGATTCTCTCCTACCCTCTCATATTCCTACATTGATTCTCTCCTACCCTCTCATATTCCTACATTGAGTCTCTCCTACCCTCTCATATTCCTACATTGATTCTCTCCTACCCTCTCATATTCCTACATTGATTCTCTCCTACCCTCTCATATTCCTACATTGATTCTCTCCTACCCTCTCATATTCCTACATTGATTCTCTCCTACCCTCTCATATTCCTACATTGATTCTCTCCTACCCTCTCATATTCCTACATTGATTCTCTCCTACCCTCTCATATTCCTACATTGATTCTCTCCTACCCTCTCATATTCCTACATTGATTCTCTCCTACCCTCTCATATTCCTACATTGTAATAATTTGATATCCTGACCTCCATATCACTAAACGTAGAGTAATATTCATCACGTCTCGCCTCCAGCCTCCGCGGGCTTCAATTCTTCTTGCAGCGTGACAGCGGAATGCGCTCTGCAATCAGCTGTTTGCACAAACGGGCGCTGTGCCTGCCTCCCCAACCACCATTACAAGGACGGCGACTGTTACCCCATGATTGGTGAGATTTATTATGAAGTTAAACATCTTATGCAACTCCCGACAAGGTTGCGTTGAACTTCAACGCTCCTGGGGAGGGGATGAAAAGATGCGGAGCGAGAGTAAATGTGGGGATAGTTGTGAATAGGCAATGATGTTAATAAAGTTCGTCTTAAAGAAACATTAAAAATTCCTTTAAAATCTATTTCTACGCCTTCAAGTTTTTAACCCAAGGTTAAAAGTTTCAGTTATATTTTTTTTTTTTAAATTTATACAATTAAAATAACTCGAATGTCCACCATTATCTGGTTTATCTATACTTTATTTTAATTTCATCGTCGTTCTTATTACTACGGGTTTGTATTTATAAACTCAACACGCATAGTTCGGAGTCCCGTTCGTATAGTTACGTTACTACAGCCAATGTTTCAGCGTCAACTGTCCAGACGGACATATTAGTATCATATTGTACTCGTCTCGTAATTTGTGTAATTGTTCTTTGATTTCTTCTTCATATAATTCTTCCTTCTTCTCAGCGCTCTTCTCTCTGTGCACGCGATCCAGCGAGTGTTTCCTGGGAGACGACATCTCTGATAGAGTGGTCTGCAGGAACGGAGTGTGCCAATGCGACTTTGACTATCCTTATTCAGAGGAATTAAGGATTTGCAGTAAGTTTATAATATTTTATTATATATACTATTTAAGTGTGTATTACTATAAGTCGTGGTGGCCTGGAGGTTAAAAGGCCGCCTCTGACACGTGAGGGCGCGGGTTCGGAACCTGGCAAGTACCAATGTGATCTTTACCGAGTCATATGTACTTGTCTAAGAGTGTTTAGACACCACTGAGGAACGGTGAAGGAAAACATCGTGAGGAAACCTGGACTTATAATTACAAATTATAAGTTTTGTACTCGCCAATCCGCCTTTAACGTGCGTGGTGGTTACCGCTCTAACCTTCTCCATGAGAAGAGGCCTTCCTCAGCAGTGGCTCCGATAGGCTGATGATGATGACATTATTTAAGTATTTTCCTATTCTCTCTGAACATATTGTAAAATATTTAGTCATATATCAAAGGCAAGTGATAACACACGTCACCCGGTCTGCATTGAGCGCTCGTGTTGTGTTCATGGATGAGATGAGGTGTTGACAGAAAAAAACAGCCTCAGAGTAAGCAAAGACGTGAGTTAAACATAGCTAACACCAAAACAACAACTTGCTCACTCTGTGCGTCACGTGTTGACGTGGATTCTAAGCTCTAATTAGCATTTTTTTTAAATAAGGCTTCATTCACACTGGATGAGTTATTGTATTCTTCTGATAGCGTCATTTTTTTTTGTCATTTTCAGCGTCTTCATCCACAACTCTGATGGCAACCTCCTTTGTGATCGTAGCTGCAATACTATCAATACTAGTTCAATAAATAATAATGTATTTTTAATATATAAATATAAGAAAAAAAAAATATTTTATTTTCCTATCCTTGCGATTATTGTATTTGTATATATCTACGTTTTTGATACACAACTAAATATATACATATATATATATTAGTTTTGTGACAGGAAACCTATACGTCGGAGTAGCTCGTATAAATTTCTTTACAGACTGCTTAGAAATAATACCACAGACTACACAGTAAAATATTTATATTCAAACTTCGGGAGTTTCGGCTTACAATGTTATCACACTTGGTGCATCCAAGAGAATAAATACCCACTAACAATATCAGCACTTTAGAGACTTGTTCTGGTTTCAATATTGTGTAGACGAGGGTGACACAAAGTGGTTACAAACTCATTTAGAGCTAAAGAATAAGAATATAAAACTTTTAAATATAATTAATATTATTCTATTATTATTATTAGGTCTGGCCCCCGGCTTTGCTCGCAAGTTTAACCTTTGGGATACGCGAATATTCTCATAAGTTTATCAAATTCTGAAGTATCCTATCATAATCCTGATATGTTAAGTCCATTAAAAAACTGCCGAAAAAAGAACGAGTTAGCTGTTCCAGAGATTAGATGAAACAAACAGTGATAGATACAGTAAAATAAAGTTTTTTGTAGCTCATATACACCAATAAACAGACAATTCAATTTTAATCATTAGTCTTATATATATAAAGATTTTATTGAAGGTATTTTGAGAAATTTTCGGCTTAAACATTTGAGTGTTAAACAACACAACACGCGATGCCCTAATAATTGTTTAACGATGTGTTCTCATGAATTTTATAAAATAAATATTAATTGCTGCGGCTATTAGCTGTGATTTTATTACAAACTGGACGCTTACTATTAGTTTGCAACGTCAAACAGACAGTCTCCCGTTCTTAAAACGTACACGATATTATTTACGTAGTTATATGAATGTCAGACGTGACATTGTTTTTATTTAGTTATGGTATCCAAGGTTTTGGTAAGAGCCGTATGGAGAGAGAAATTTATAAACTATATTTAGTTACGTTGCAGCCTTTTAAATTTAAAGAATGCTTAAATATGTTATATCTACTTTTAAACCCTATAGTTTTTCTCGGGGCATTTGTCGCCAGTGAGCGAGCTTTTCAAAAATATTGATTTAACTAAATACCTTTAAAAAACTGGTGTTTTAAGCTAAATTTAATAAATTAAAAGTTTATAACTTTCGAGGGTTAGTCATATTGGTTAAGCAGAGCTTGTGTTTTCACTGAAACCTTTAGTTTAGGATTTCGTTTCAAATATTTAAAGCTAACAAGTCAGGTATAGCAACGACCTTAAAATATTTAATGTAATAAATTATTCTATACAGTAAACGCGGAGGCCATGTTTTTGATTTCCAAAGTTTTTTTTTTTTTAAATTAACATCCAAAGGGTACACGCATGTAGCATTTAAAGAGGTCGGTAAAAACTAAAACTCCTTGCTCCGAAAGAATTCAAAGAACCACCCGCAATCGAAATTCAACTCTACCACGTACACAATACAGCATAACCCAGAATACACTACGTTTGACGTTTGTATTAATAAAACAGATTCTACAAGAATTCATGATCGAAATTCCTACATACAAACTTCAACTTTATTGCTAGTGCATTAAGATCGAATCCAGCTTAATTGTGAATTGACGTAATTTTTTTTTCAACCAGCCAACAACGCTATCGTGTAATGCCATAGGTCAGGTTAAAACATGCCCTTAAAAATAAGAATTTATACTTAATCGATAACTACATAACATGTAATTAGTTGAAGTAATTTTTATACTTATTTTCCATACAAATCATATAAGTCTTAATAAGTATAACAAGTAAATTAATAAAAACATATTAATTATATATCGGTGTTTCATTATTTGCTATTATTATCATATTCAGATTATTAAGTATATAAGGAAAATTATTACATAAGGAAAATTAGTACATAAGGAAAATTAGTACATAAGGAAAATTAGTATATAAGGAAAATTAGTATATAAGGAAAATTAGTACATAAGGAAAATTAGTACATAAGGAAAATTAGTATATAAGGAAAATTAGTACATAAGGAAAATTAGTATATAAGGAAAATTAGTATATAAGGCGCGTAAGTATATAAGTAGAGTAAGTATATAAGGAGCGTAAGTATATAAGGAGCGTAAGTATATAAGTAGCGTAAGTATATAAGGCGCGTAAGTATATAAGGCGCGTAAGTATATAAGTAGAGTAAGTATATAAGTAGCGTAAGTATATAAGGCGCGTAAGTATATAAGGCGCGTAAGTATATAAGGAGCGTAAGTATATAAGGCGCGTAAGCATATAAGTAGAGTAAGTATATAAGGCGCGTAAGTATATAAGGCGCGTAAGTATATAAGTAGAGTAAGTATATAAGGAGAGTAAGTATATAAGGCGCGTAAGTATATAAGGCGCGTAAGTATATAAGTAGAGTAAGTATATAAGGAGCGTAAGTATATAAGGAGCGTAAGTATATAAGTAGAGTAAGTATATAAGGAGCGTAAGTATATAAGGAGCGTAAGTATATAAGGAGAGTAAGTATATAAGGAGCGTAAGTATATAAGGAGCGTAAGTATATAAGGCGCGTAAGTATATAAGTAGAGTAAGTATATAAGGAGCGTAAGTATATAAGGAGCGTAAGTATATAAGTAGAGTAAGTATATAAGGAGAGTAAGTATATAAGGAGCGTAAGTATATAAGGAAAATTAGTACATAAGGAAAATTAGTATATAAGGAAAATTAGTACATAAGGAAAATTAGTATATAAGGCGCGTAAGTATATAAGGCGCGTAAGTATATAAGGCGCGTAAGTATATAAGTAGCGTAAGTATATAAGGAGCGTAAGTATATAAGTAGTGTAAGTATATAAGGCGCGTAAGTATATAAGTAGAGTAACTATATAAGGAGCGTAAGTATATAAGGCGCGTAAGTATATAAGGCGCGTAAGTATATAAGTAGAGTAAGTATATAAGGAGCGTAAGTATATAAGGAGAGTAAGTATATAAGGCGCGTAAGTATATAAGTAGAGTAAGTATATAAGGAGCGTAAGTATATAAGGAGAGTAAGTATATAAGGTGCGTAAGTATATAAGTAGAGTAAGTATATAAGGAGCGTAAGTATATAAGGCGCGTAAGTATATAAGGCGCGTAAGTATATAAGTAGAGTAAGTATATAAGGAGCGTAAGTATATAAGGAGAGTAAGTATATAAGGAAAATTAGTATATAAGGAAAATTAGTATATAAGAGAATTGAGTATACTCATATGATTAGAACAACAAAAAAAATCCTTTTTTATTTTCATAATTTTGTAAGTTTTCAAATCACAGCATTGATTATCATTGAACTAAGTTTCACTTCACGATCAACGTGTATCCGAGCAAAGTCGCGGTAATTTATATACATATGTAGTAAAGTTGTACAATGTATATCGCCTTTTGTTCTTTCAAAAGGTTACGTGGGTCTTTGAACTAAGGCATTAATGGATTAAAGTTTTTTTACATCAAACAGTGATTTTAAACCGACATTTTAATAATCCACACAACCTATTGGCCGCGGCTTCGTCTGTATTTTAAATCGATTTTCCTTGTACATATATTAATATTTTGAAACACTATAATGTTTAATAAAATATAAATACAGGTTTAAAGATTCACAAATTTAGAACCAAATTTAATGACGGTACCTAAATTTAGATTATGATGTAATGCGTACCGCTCGCTCAGTCGAACTAACGACAGACGTACAGTATAAAGTTTTTCAGTGTTAACATTCATTCATAAAACTGTCAGTATTAAGTTAAGAAAAATTAGAAAAGAACTTTCTAGAAAGTGTCCTACAGAGTGTTATTACCTAAGTACTTTCCACTGAAAATATTTACAAAATTTTTATTTCCTCCTAACTTATTCCTAACCATAGCGAGGCACTTTTCATTAAAGGCTTTATTTCATCTGTGCGAAGATAGCCTTTTTCCTTCCTCGTCCTTATGCAGAGGATTTTAAGAGTACGAATTCAATCAGAACTTTAGTTCCTGTAACTTATAGTGACATGGCAAGAGCCAACTTCAAGTGATTTTATTACGTTCGACTTAAATCCACCTACAAAATGGTATTTTTATCATAAAGAGGAAACTTTGTTTGTTTGTTTGTTTGTAATGAATAGGCTCAAAAACTACTGGACCGATTTTAAAAATTCTTTCACCATTCGAAAGCTACATTATCCGCGAGTAATATAGGCTAAAATTTATTTTGGAAAAAATTGGGTTCCGTAAGATATTTCTGTTTTTCGGACAAAAGATGTAGAAAATCGACCAGAAAAGCTATTTATTATGCGTACGCTGCCTAAACTATAAAATATAGAACCATAGAATGTAGTAATTAATGGTAGATCTCACAAATATCTAGGCTATAGGCTACATTTTATTTTTAAAAAATTTTAGGTTCGTAAGAAAATTGCTCCCTTGTAACCGGACGTGAAAAACCGAAATCCTATATATGCGTGCGCCGTAAAATCTATGTACAACAGAACAAAATAATATACTACGAATTTGTAGGTTCCACTACGATCTAGAAAAATTTCCCGAAGAGTATGTATCTAAGTATCATAGTTTAGTCACAATATCCGCTTTTGTGCTAAAAAAAATTATATTAAATCGTCTGAAGTAAGAAACTACGTTAAATGTGTTACGTAATATTAATCCTTATTCAAAGTAAGCATTGTTTTCTCGCGGACATTTATTTAAAAGTAAAATACCTTTAGTTTCATCCCAATCGGACTTTTCGTTTAGTAGTTATCACGAGTATAAGACGCTTGGAATTGTTTCAGTAATGTATTATATGGCAAAGAGTTTTATTAACGTAATACACCTAATATTAAAGTTTAGTATTTTGTACGAAGAAAATTGTCTTTGAAAACATCAAAAAACTTAATTTCAATTAAGATCTTAGAATAGTATCCCTGCTAATATTTAAAATGCGGATGGCTCCATCTATCTATGACGTTTTGACGCCTAAATCGCTGAACTGGTTTTGACGAATTTTGGTTTGATGTATATCATATATGGAAGCTTGGAGAAAGAAGTTGCTTTTTATCCCGATCCTGAATCCCGAATCCCGAATCCCGACTCACGGTCCCGACCAATCCCCAAAACTACAGGGGATGAACCATGAAATGCAGTTCTGATTTAGTGGCCGTAGTGGCAGAGAACAACTCTGATGATCATGCCGACGAAGTTGCGAACAAAAGCTGGCATTATATTATATGTATGTAATGCAAATTTTTCTTTTTGTTGTCCGTCCAACGTATGATACGTTTAAAGTTTTTAATTAAAAAATAAATAAATAAAAACATGCAAATAAATAAAACTATATAAAATCTATCCGCCCGTGATCACGGTTGATGCTAAGTAACCGAAACGCCGGGTATTTAGTTGAAATAAAACAAAAACACGTAGTAATCAGAAAATAAGAGTTTTGTTTAAATGTAATCTTGCGAAAATCTTTGACAATAATCGTTACTATATAAAAATCTGTGTTTTCTCTCAGAAATAACTTTAAATCAGACATTTAAATTATAAATGCCATAATAATAACAGTCGCTAGTTTATTGACAACTGTATTAATAAATATGTGACAAGCAAATTAATATTAAGAGTAAAATCGTTACTCCAATGACACTGCCATAGTAATGACAATATTATATATTGAAAATAAGTTAATTTTAAAAGCGAAACTTAGTAAATCCGCAATATATTCTTAATAATTCTGTATTACATGATTATAGAAAATAACATTGTCAATAGCAATTTACTTCAAACTCGGAAAGTCCGCCATCTTGTTTGTACACCAAACATGACCTTGGAGGCACGAAATTGTAACTAAATGTTCAAGACTTAAAATAAGCTTTGAAATATTTAAATATTCTCATCAATTATATTATTTTGATGAAAAGTTTTAATAAAACGAAGATAACAAAAGAAAGGAAGTAATAAATTATATTGAGACAGATAAAATATAACTTTGCATGAACGAAATAAAAATGTATAAAGAGTTGAGTAAAAAAAAAATCACTTAAATTACGTTAAAGTATACTATAACTATTTTAGATTAATGTAAAATTATACGGACATCATACTATCCCAAATATATCACTTCAAAATGGATTACAAACAACAATTATAAGAAAATCAATACATATATTATAAGATGGTAACATTTTGTTAATATATCAATTAAATTGCCATAATCAAGTAATACCTCGTTTAAATCCAATCTCCTTGCATATATATATAAGGTTTTAAGGAGTATATATTTCGTAATCAAGACAATATTTGCATATTATATATTATAAAGGCTGTTGTAAAAAATCGCGTGCCTGTAATGATTCCGTGTCACGCGATACACGATGCCGTTACTCAGCTTGCATATCAATTTACTCGGGAAGCGAACCCACTATACGGGTTTAAAGTAAACTATACTACTGTGACTACAGCTGTTATTGTTAGTTATTTACGTCATAAAAATCATCTACCCTCAGTAAAATATTACGCAACCATATTTATCTATCTGCCGTCCATCTTGTTGACAATATTTTTTGGACTTTTTATGTAATAAATGGCCTAAATTCAATAAAAGGTATAATTAAAATGACAGTTGTGAATTTAGAAACATTAAGAAAAATTTAAGATTGT